>NC_137001.1:19918922-20160815 GCF_032717465.1 Coenobita brevimanus | reverse complement strand
AAGAGAGCTGGATGCGAGAGGGATGTCTGTTGAGCAAGGAAGAGTGGCTGTACGTGACAGAAATAAATGGAGAGAAATTGTGAATAGAATAAGTAGTGACGCAGCCCTGAGGGATATTCTCCCACGCATTTGGTCTGATCAGCTAGTCAAGTCCAAAGAGGTGCGGGTAAGGGGAATGGGTCTGTTATGATGTGGCAGGGGTAAACCAGTTCTGCTGTCGGGCCCTGCTGTGGATGTCACTGCTTGCATTGCGCAGTTGACCCTTGTGCGGTGTGATGCGGTGAGGATCTGTCCGTTCTCCCCTTTGGGTCTAAGATGCGAATGAATGTGTTTGAATGGATGAGTAAATGGAGAGTGAGTCGTCCTGTCTCGGCTACCTCCCTTTCCTTGGGGGAAGCTGCCTAGGTATATAGATAGATAGATAGATAGGTGTTTTAGCTTAAGCGACAGGGGTAAATTTATCATATTTTCTTATACTCTTTTCACTCGAACTTGGCCCCAGATTTTCGCCTTTCTTTTGCAGCTTATTACACGTGACTCAGTGACAAAGAAGGACAACACTGCAACTCTACATCACTCCTCTGTAGCACCTCTTCGTGACTAGTATCATATTCTAGTGTTACTTTATTGTGACAACTTACTGAATGTGAAGTGATGGTAATTTTAGGCCAGGTTATAGTAAAAGGGGTATTGGATTTTTATCTATGAGTGATAATTGACTTGGACTGACTATCACACAGACATCAGAGCACCAGTTTTCAATCCTCTGTCACTTTGTCAATAATGCTATGAAGGTATAATGAGAGAATACTCAAAAGGACATCTATTTGCGGGTCTATAATCATAACAAATTACACTGATGCAACCTGGTCTAGGAATATAATACACACACACACACACACACACACACACACACACACACACACACACACACAATGTCCTAACACGAATTCGTAATGTTTACTATTATTCAACGAGAGGTGGGGAAAAAATCTACTCGAATGTGTGTGTGTGTATGTGTGTGTGTGTGTGTGTGTGTGTGTGTGTGTGTGTGTGTGTGTGTGTGTGTATATTTTTTTTCACCGGGTCGGTCAGGATCACTTAATGGTTGTGATCGTCAGCATTTGACCCTCCCGGAAGGGAGCTGAGAGCTCATATAGTCCGATCTAAGGGCAAGGGTGTGACCTTCACACACCCACACACCCGCCCCCTTGCTCAAGGGGGACAGTAACCACCTACTGTCAGTGAAACTTTTCGCAACCTGAGCAAGGCACGAACTCCCGTCTACCAGATGGCATGCGAGAACGTTACCACTGCGCCAGTGAGCGGTGTGTGTGTGTGTGTGTGTGTGTGTGTGTGTGTGTGTGTGTTTAAATCCAGGAGAGTGGCTACTGATATAGGAATATTTTTCATAAAGAATATGTGTGTATAATCTCATATTTGCATTATATTCATTGTCTGGGATATACCTGGCTGTGATGCGGGTATGGGTGTTATGTTTTGATAATCGGTGTCCTGCAGGGCAATTATTAATAAAAAAAAATCTTCATCAGCTTCAATAAACAATCATTCAAGGAAGCTAATTGTTTTCGCAAGTCGGAGAATTTGAAGATATTATTTTGCTCTAATATTCACGATGATTATAAAGAGTTTGTGAGCTGTATAAGTGAATATAAGGTAGGATTATAAACTGTTTCATGCCAAGTGTGATTCAGGAAGCAGGTGGTAGTTTTTACAGGTAGTGAGACTGATAAGACTGAGCGAGCAGCCATTGACCATCAGGCCTTGTGGACTCTACACCCTGACCCGCTCCAACCTCCTCCCGGTAAGATGCTGTCTATACATTTACTTACTTAGTATGCCTCCCCCACCTATTATGTAAGAGTCACTAAGTGCTTGTTCTGTCCATCCGTGTGTGCGTGGCTTCGTGCTTTCGTACGGTGGTGCGATTTATCATTAACCCATTGACAGATTTCCGCCAGACTTTTGTCAGTGGTGCAGTATGAGTAGATGATGAATTGATTAGGTGAGTTACTTCAAGGGGTCGAAGGCCAAGGTCATACGGAGTCGACTTAGCATATCCTTGTGAGCGAGAAATCACCTGAACCCCTCGGCGGATTTCGACCAAACCTTTGTCAGTGATACAATATAAATGAACGATTAACTGATTAGATCAGCAAGATAAAGGGATCAAAGGTCAAGTTGATTTGAAGTTACGTGGGTCCTAACATCCATAACATTTTTGTGGGCACGATATCTCCTGAATCCCTTCAACCCACCAAACGTTTCTCAGTGATGCAGTATGAGGGATGATGAACAGATTGGGTCAGCCAGGTCAAAGATCAAAGGTCAAGGTCATATGGGTCGATCTACTTTATCATTTCGGGCACGATATCTCCTGCGATCTCCTAACTCCCATCGACGGACTTCGACTAAACTTCTGTCAGGGATTCAGTATGAAGGGACGATAAACTGGTTAGGTCAGCAAGGTCAAGGGATCAAAGGTCGAGGTCATATGGGTGTGGGAATAATACCTTTTGAACACCTCGACGATTTCGATAAAACTTTTGTCGCTTATGTTGTATAAATGGACAATGAGCTGACCAGGTCAGCAAGGCCAAGAAATCAAAGATGAAGGTTATATGGAGTTGACCTAGTTTATCCATAGTTTCATTTCAACCCACAATGACCCATGTCATGGACGTTGTATGGCGAGTCCGTGTGCAAGGCTTGGCAGAGGCATACCAAGTGACGCTTTGCATCGACAACCCGGGGCCAGAGTTCTCGGGGTTTCATTACTTATTTATTTATCACACTGAACTGAACGATGCAATACATCAAAAAATATGAATGAGAAATACTCCAGTTTCTTGTTTCCATACTCTTTGTCTTGGCTGTACATTAATTGCAATACTTATATGTTGTATTCAAAATATTCAGAGCAAAATCACCCAAAATCCTATACTGCCACTTCAGTAGATTTCATTCCAATGATTATGACCTTTGACTCATGATCTTTGCATATCACTTAACCTCGGTATAGTTAATAGCTACGAGCAGAGGGGGGGAGGGGGGAATTAGAATTGTACTCAAAGCGTTGATATTTGGAGACCGAAGATTTGGACAGACATACAGCGACAGACACTGGCAGACACTGCCCAAAACTTTACCTTCCCAGTTCGCACGCGATAAAAATCTAGTTTGAATGTTTTGTAATTTTTTCACACTCTAATAAGCCCAATCAAATGTCCTTATTATATTCCTTGAGTTACAGATCTTTGGTTGTATGGATTCTGGTTTGACAGAACTAAAATATTGTTGTCTACGATAACTTATACACAGACATGTACGTTATTAATGTCTTTACAGTTGGTAATTGCCGTTGACCCACTTGGTGGTGCTGCTCCAGTTCTACTTCCAAGGCAAAAACAACATGGTCTTTCCACCTGCAAATTCCACCCAACACATGTAATGTTTTCTGATGTGCACCAAAGATCACAAATGCTGATGTGTCCTGTGTGCAAAGGTCAAGACTCATGTTGGGTGCCTCTCAAGACTTACAATTATCACAAGACGCTTAACAGGACTAAAGGAGGACACGTTAACCCTTCGATTCTGAGACGTCTGGCGAAGGTAAATATCGTCCAGCTTCAGCCAGGAACGAAATAAGGAAACCAGTGTTTGTCCCATATTTCCGTTAGCTAAGAAACTTTCCTAACACCTCTTCCTTAGAGATTTATTTTCCTGAGTACCTATCAATATCCTCTTACTTGCTTCTTCTAACCTTTTAATGTCAAGATAGTTTGCATGAGTCACACAAAAGAATATCGTATCCATGCCGAATCTGAAAAAAAAAAAAAAAAAAAAAAAAAACGATAAGGAAGAGGTGTTAGTAAGCTTCCTACATGCACGAAAATACCTCCCATAGTCTGAATAGAAGATTACCTCTAAGCTCTTTTTTCCCAAATATTATTGATGATGATAAATCATCGTTCTGGGTATCAAGATTTTAATTTTATGATGTCTGTCGACTAAAGGTGGTACGTGAAAAACAGAAATATGCTATGAATTTAGAAAAAAAAAGTTTATTGATCTTCTTTCCCTCCTTCGTCCTGTAGCTGTTAAGAAAAGATGAACAATTCGACGAGATGACCCTCTACATTTCCCGACACTTAACAAATACAGGTGTTATATTCTGGTAACATGAAACCAAAATTATCCTAGAACGAGAAATTCATTCAATGTACAGTCACCCATAAAATTCGTGTCCATTTCTCGAATCCCGTAAATGTTTGAGCAGGTTTGTCGAAGCTACAGGGTGACTCACGCTTATCTGGAAACAGTGTCAGTGGGGGTTGCGGGTACTGGGAATGGAAGGGGGTGGTTCGGTGGTGGACAAGTTGTATGCTGCAGTCGTCATGTCATTGTGTAGGTTTTCCTGCTCTTGGTTTTGGCTGTTTTATACAAATTGTTATGCAGCGTATTCTGCGCCCAACTTCTTGGGTTCAGATACGGTGCGAGCCTTGGGTTCTTTATTCTGGACCGGACTAAAGTTCTCGAACAAGGGACAAGGCTCAAACACAGGCTAACCAGATACACACGTATATTACCTTACAAACACAGTACAACTGTTCACACACAAGTACATGGACAATCCTATATAAAATATAAGTAAACTATATGGCACAGTACGATATAGAACACACTTACACTATATATCACAATACAAGACACACAGGTGGCCTGAACATGATATGACACACGACAATATAAATTGTATATATATATATATATATATATATATATATATATATATATATATATATATATATATATATATATATATATATATATATATATTACAACACAAGACATAGAGTGGTATGAATGTAATACAACCAACGACACGGTATATCACAATGCAATACACACAGGTGATATGAGCGCAATGTAACACAAGTCACTGTATATCACAATGCAATACACCTACATGGTACAAATACAATACTTAGACACTAGATTGGGATGTAGAGTCAGGTCAGGTATGTATTGCATGGGAAAGGGAACAACATGCTTGACGGCCAGAGAATAGTTTAGCTACACTGAGATGCACTACTACAGTATGTGACGGGGATGGGGCTGGACAGCCCTGTTACACTGAATCCCGGGGTATTTGCACAGGGACGTGAAGTGAGAAGGTGTCACTTGGGGAACAGGGGATCTTCTCACAAGGATGTATACTAGCACAAGGGGGGGGTTGATACAAGTACAGTAGGGGGCACACAAACGGGGGCGCGACTTTAGGAGGCTGGGTATGTAGAATGAACACAAAGTCTGTAGCACTGCAACTCACGGTACTGCTGGTCGTTGGTGGGCGCGAGGGGTGCACCTATGGCCACTACACGGGCAGCCGTAGGTGGCGGCCAGGATTGGGAGGAGGGTCGTCTGGGGTGTGCGCCAGTGTGAGTCTCTAGGGATGTAGTCTGGGGTCTGGGTCGAGCTGAAGGGTGGAGTGATGGGCTGCCCTTTCCTGGTGGGGGCCCTGGGAGGGTGGTGGCATTCGGGGCTAGGGCCAGACAGGGCCAGGAGGTGCTCAGCACAGCGGATACCCTTTGTCGTTGTGGCTGTCCTGGTTGTGGACCTGGCCTGGTCCGTGCCGAGGGTCGGCCGCGGGACTCTCATTGCCTCCATGGGGCTGCGGTTTCGCCCGGAAGAGGCAGCCGTCAGGAGATGCCTACAGCTGCATGCACTTGTGGGGGGAGTCTGGCAACTGCTGTCGGTGTCGGGGGTGGCTCACAGGCGCCTTGGACTGTGCTCTCACCTGGAAGAGGTGGCCATCAGGGGTGGTCTGCAGCCGCTTGCTCTGTAGGAGCCCGTCAGTGGCTGTAGACAACGAGGGTGGGGTTGCAGTGACAGGATGCCTGGTCCTCAGGGTGGTCTCGCCCTGGTTGGTCTCTGGCAGAGTACCTGTGGGGGAGCAGTCTCCACTCTCCATACACGAGGGGAGGTAAGAGGGGCGCATTGCTCTGCCACAGGATGGGCAGGCTAAGCATGAGGCATTGCCATTGCAGATAGCCTATGGAGTCACGGAGGAGGAATGACCGGTGGGCTGTTCTCTGGCTGGAATAGCCTGACTGTCCCTGCTGCAACTCTGTGCGGGGTTTGAGAAGGAGGTCCAGAGGATGCCCCTTCGGCCAGGCAGACCTGGTGGACACTGCCTAGGCTCCTGCCCGGGGTAGTGGTCAAAGGAGGTCCAATGGACACTCCTTCAGGAGACCGCTCGTCTTGGGAATGACCAGAGGAGGAGGCACGTGGGGTCTCCTGGCGGGTGCCGCAGATCTGGTGGACACTGCCCTCCTCCTGTCGGGGACTGGCTCAGCTGGGGACGACCGGTGGTCTGCCCCTCTGTGGTAGATCCGGTGGATACTACCACAGGGCCCGCCGCCCTCCTGGGGAACACTAGTGAAGGTAGTCTGGGGGATGTTCCGACATGCTGGCTCCTGGAGGTGGGTGGCAGGAAGAGGATAACTGGTGGTCGCTCCTCCTACAGTACAGATCAGATGGATGCTACTGTGTCGCTGCTCCCTGGGGTGTAGTAGGAACGACAGCTCCAGTGGAGTCCCTTCCTCTTTTCAAGGCTGGTCCGGTGGATACTGTGTCTAAGGGCCTACTTACGACTTGGCTACTGCAAGTCCCACCCCGATTCTGGTGAGTGCTTGCTCCGTTGGAGAGTAACGCACTTGATCTGAGTACTGCCTAGTGGTCCGGCTCCGTGAAAGATGGGCATCAGGTCATGGGGGATATATGTCCCTGTGATGCGGAATGCGGGTATACCTCCCCACTGCCTCCTCTTGGGGTGGGGGGCTACCTCCCCATGTCTTTTTCCTGAGGTGGTAGTGTCGGGATTGCTCCGCCGGGTGGGTATTTCACAAACAATGGAAATGGAATAGGATAAGTAAAACAGCGTTTAATATATTACCACAATGCTAAAATGGATATGCAGCTTCTAAAAAATCTAGTTGAGCTGTGACAGGGAGGTTCCTCCTGCCCTCTCTGAACACTCTCAGTTCACCATAATACTGCCTTGAATCCCTCCAACTGACTCCCTTTCCTTAGGCAGCTGTATAGCACATAGTTGACAAAACATTACGACACAACAACAAAACACAGAAAACATTGCCTTGTTGGTTCACATGTCTGTAATACTGACACGATGTAGATAATTTTTATATTGTGGCGACATCTGAAACCTCTACAGTAGTTAAGTAAGGGCCTAACCACTTATTAACCAGAAACAATGGAGGTTGGTGATGGTGGGGAGTCTAAATTCGGGTATTGACCACAGCTGTGATGGAATGTGATAAAGCATGATGAAGTAAGGTGTAAGCACCACTGTCAGGCAAGGTCACGAAAGTAGGGAGCCATGGGTATTGACTGTATAACAGATTCATTTCATATGATTAGTGTGGCACAAAACTGTAGTCATGATCAAGTTTTCAGTGTTTTTCACTGTTGGTTAATAGGAAATAATGTCTTGTAGACTGATATTTGATAATATCCCCCCATGCACTGTTTATGGAAACTAACCACCCGTAGGTATGTTGTTTCCCAAGTCGTGCACAGACAAAACCTGTGTCAGATTGTGACATTATGGTAAAAAAATGTGTGACTCATGCGTTCATAAGTAAAACAGCGTTTAATTTTTGACAGTGTTAAGCACACACACACACACACACACACACACACACACACACACATATATATACAGTATATATATATATATATATATATATATATATATATATATATATATATATATATACACACACACACACACACTAATCTTCCCCCAGTATTTTCAACCAAAAAGGATTAAGTAAACAATTTATAACAAACACTTACCTCTCCTTGTTATTGCTCACAGTCAAATCATTAGATATATGGGACGGACGTGTTTTTGTCATATATACAATCCTTGGTCTTCATTTTCTTAATATATCAAAAACATATTGGGTCTATACCGGAGTTTAGACTCCCCACCATCACCAACGTCCATAGTTTCTGGTAAATAAATGGTTTAACAACCAGTGTAAAAGTCTCAGATGTCACCACAAAATATCGTCCTGCCACATCGTCTCATATTACAGACATGTGAACAGACAAGGCTGTTTTTTTTTTTTTTCTTGTTATGTAGAGGAAAAGTTTGAATGTAATGGAGATGAGCTATCTGAGGAGTATGGGTGGAGTGACGAGTATGGATCGAGTGCGAAATGATGAAGTACGAAGGAGAACTGGAGTTGTTCGGGAGATGGCTGGTAGAGTTGAGCAGAGGGTGTTGCGATGGTTTGGGCATATGGAGAGAATGGATAATGAGCGATTGGTGAAAAAGATAACTAGATCTGATGTGAGAGGTGTAAGGCTGAAAGGAAGACCACGAATAGGATGGATGGACAGTGTGAAGAGAGGGCTGGATGCGAGAGGGATGTCTGTTGAGCAAGGAAGAGTGGCTGTGCGTGACAGAAATAAATGGAGAGAAATTGTGAATGAATAAGTGATGACGCAGCCCTGAGGGGATATTCTCCCGCATTTGGTCTGATCAGCTAGTCAGGTCAGGTGCGGGTAAGGGGATGGATCTGTTATGATGTGGCAGGGGTAAACCAGTTCTGCTGTCGGGCCCTGCTGCGGATGTCACTGATTGCATTGCGCAGTTGACCCTTTTGCGGTGTGGTGCGGTGAGGATCTGTCCGTTCTCCCCTTTGGGGCTAAGATGCAAATGTATGTGTTTGAATGAATGAGTAAATAGGGAGTGTGTCGTCCTGTCTCGGCTACCTCCCTTTTCTTGGGGGAAGCAGCCTAGGTATATAGATAGATAGATGTCGTAATGTTCTCTTGACTATGTTCTATACAGCTGCCCAAGGAAAAGAAGTCAGTTCGTGGGAATCAAGGCAGTATTATCGTGGATGGGGAGTGTTCGGAGAGGGCAGGAAGAACCTCCCTGTCGCAGTTCATTTAGAATTTTTTGAAACTCATGTTTATTTTAGCATGTGATAATATATTACCGTATAGTTTTATTAACCTTTACCATCTCTATTGTTTTTATAGAACAGTCAAAGCCAAGAGCAGGAAAAGCTACACAATGACACGACGATCCTCTCCATCCCCAGTCCCCGCAGTCCCCACTGACACTGTTCCCAGATACGCGTGAGTCTCCCTGAACCTTCGACAAAGCTGCTCGAACATTTAAGGGGTTCGAAAAAGGACACGAGTTTTGTTGGTGACTGCACAAGGTGTAAAACTTTTTCACTTAATACTTTTGCCTTTCAAGCAAGGGACGAATTTGTTACTTTATTCCAGCTCCCACTTTTTTTTTTTTTTTTGATGAAGAGAATTCCCTGGTATGTTCATATATCTACGTTCTATTATTGTTATTATTATTATTATTATTATTATTATTATTATTATTACATTTTGCATTTAACTTTCTTATTTTTCTTTGTAAATAAATGTAGTTTAATAATCACAATGAACCAGTCATTACCATTGTATGAGTAATAGCAAGTTTACATAAATATCCTCCATAAAAGTTTCTATATATTATACATGTTTTATGATACCTATAACACAAAAAAAGTTTGCTAGGTTCACATGGCCGGGCGTTTATAAGCTGCAGTGCACGGGGGATGGGGTAAGGGTGGGTGCAGGGTGAGAGACTGATCACCTTTGCCATTTCCCTTTCGTGATGTTTTCACAGTGAAAGATGGCACACAGTCTATACTGCTATTACTCTAACCTGGCGTGAAGCTGCCATCTCTCCATCATGACTCATGAGCTGTAACAATAAATTAGCATTATAGTATGATGTCGCTGACAAGTGCTGTGGAAAGGATGCAGAGCTGTAGTTTGCTCTTTTTGTCTGTACCGAGCTATGTGAAAGAGCGGCAAATGGATGAAAATCTAGGCCAAATTAGAGTAAAACGAGTATAACATAATCCTCAAGCGGTGATGCAACATGAAGAGCTGGGGAAGCTGTGGTACGTGGAACTGATAGGTGCTGGGAAAGGGAACACCGGAATCTCTTAAATGGGTTCCTAGCTTACAAGAATCCACTTGGCATATCACTCGTTGTAGAATAACCCGATGGATGCACTACATCTAGTGAGTGGACGATGGGCGTCATGAACAGATATAGTCAAGTTGATGTTAAGAATTATGTTTGACAACAATTGTCGGATGAAACTGTCTTTCACTTAAATATACACAGTAAAAGTCCCATGATTCATTAAACAGTTACAGCATATCACTGAGATACCATAGGTCATGTCTCAGGCATGTATGGTTGTTGATTGAGGAAGCTTCCTGACACCTCTCCTTTAGCAATTCATTTTTGGAGATGACTAAATAATATCCTTTTGTGTATTATTTCCTCAGACTATGACGACAGTGGAGGGATTTATGAAATACGGAAGTGCAGAGCAAAGTGTAATAAACTCGGTAAATCGCCTGGTAAAAGCTCTTTGGGTGTTATTTGGCACAGAATTTAAAAGATGTTCCTAGCATGGGAGAGCTTTTTGTGCCAGAACAAATACCTTCAGGCTCCTATGACTCACTCTCAGCTGAATATAATGGTCTGGATGTAGATTAGTAGATTGTTCCCGATCAGGTCAGAGTTAACGACATCAGTGCGCGTCCACACGTGTGCTCGAACAAATGTTGACAGAATGTAAGCAACAGAGTAACGAACACGCTTCAAACATGTTGGGAACATCAGCATCCAGATCATGTTGGCAACATCATGATGAAGTCTTAGCTGCCTGCTATGGACAAACTTATCCCATCACCTCTGCTGCCAGTGTTCGAAGCTGCACTGAAACATGTTTGCATACACCTGTCCAAATACTGCTGCACACATGTACCCAAACATGTTGCCAACTGTGTTGTCAACATATGTTCGAGGGCACGTGTGGACGCGCCCTGGCTACAATGACTCTCTCTCTCTCTCTCTCTCTCTCTCTCTCTCTCTCTCTCTCTCCTGTATTTTATTTCTTGGTTTTAGCAACAATAGAGGAGAAGTTCGAGGGCACGTGTGGACGCGCCCTGGCTACAATGACTCTCTCTCTCTCTCCTATATTTAATTTCTTGGTTTTAGCAACAATAGAGATGTTTCGACCATGAATTTTTTTTCCATGACCACGAAAATGAGTGAATGAAAGTGAATCCCAGTACCGGAGAATACTCTAATGATAATACTCCAATAGATCTTTTCCAGCGACGTCACAGAAATCACGTGGCTTTGTTTACGACTCCATATTGGACGGCAAACTCCTCGCAGTAGTGGCTGTCCAGACCGGGCTGTCAGAGATTAAACTGTCTGATATATGCAGAAATCTGGATCAACGCCACCAAGATCTGTGCAGGAACAAGATAGTGTTTGAAGCTGGACGCTTACACCATATCTAGGGAGAAATTCGCTCGTTTCAAGTACGGAGACCGAAACCAGATCTCAGATATGGCGATCTTTTATCACTATTTGGTGAACACCCCGTGAAAGTTCACCGGGTTCAAGGTAAATATGTGTAATATATCCAGCTGGAATTGACATACAGTACATGTAAATTGTCTTGGTAATCAGTAAATTATTGACGTGGGGCCAGGGGGGGAGGGATTGTAAACACTGACTACGAATCGAGTAGTTGATGAATGAGTGGAGGGTGAGGGCGTGGGAGTGGGGGAAGGAGGTGGAGGGGTGTGGAAGGTTTGAATGGCAGTGAGGGGGTGGGGGTGGAATTAGGGTTGGTCTGGGGTGAGGGGGTGTGGGGGAGGGTTGGGGATGGGTGGTAAGGGGTGGGACGGGTAGGGGTGGAGAGGAAGGAATAGGATGGTGTTGGAGGGTATTGGAGGGGGGCTGGGGAGCTTGTGGAGAGGAGTTGGAGGGCTTGGAGTGTGGGGGTGGGGGTTCAAAAGTGGGGGTTAGGGGATTGTTGGGGGTGGGAGTGACGGGTTGGGGGGTATGGTGGTGGGGTGGAGGTGGCTGTGGGGGTGTGGGGATGGCTGTGGGTGGGTGGTGGGGGTGTATATATATATATATATATATATATATATATATATATATATATATATATATATATATATATATATATATATATATATATATACTGGAGAGAGAGAGAGAGAGAGAGAGAGAGAGAGAGAGAGAGATGTCTAATATATGATGTATTTTTATTTCTTTCTGTTACGAAAAGATGTTCATTATATTAGACCTTCCTATTTTTTTTTTTCTCCAAAGGAACACTGCGATGTCAGGTGTAAATAATAACCTACTTGTTTATCAGTCCCTCAGATCGAAATTGTAATTCCAAATGGCAAGAGAAGCTAACACAATCCAGAGTCAACACAGCGTCATCATCACAGGGAATGAGAAGTGGACTGCTGATGGACAAACCACGAGATCGATACCCGGAAAAGAGAGAGAGACACCAGTTTGAGAACTGAATATCGGTGAAGGCATTTTTTTTTTTTCCTTTTTAACTTCAGTGAAACCCACGAATATCTCATCAAATCGCCCCCATTAATATCATCACATTAATCTTGAACGAAACAGCCCCAGCATGTCTCATCATAGTCGGTTCCGCATATTTCCCAAACAATGGTAGGTGCAGTAAAGGAGTGTAATGCCAACTGTTGCATGTAGGAGGAAGACCCTGCACTTCAGGAAATGAGCTGACGACTGTATTATATGCCCAAATCTTACACCTAAGAAGAATAAATAAATAAAATAAAATAAAATAAAATAAAATACAGGAAATCCCTCATTTTGTGATCAGAATGATGAGTATATAGCAATAAGTGCCATGAGTGCAACAGTACACTTAATGGTGAGATTATTCTGTGAGTATGATGGAGTGATAGTCAAGAGAATAATATTACAAGAAGTGACGAGATTATGTAACTGAGTTTGCCAATCAATCAGCCAAAAGCCACTCGCCCACTCACTCCACCTCTGCTCCCCAGCTCGGCCGCTCTCACCTCCTCCCTTGCTCCGGTGCCCTGCCCTTCTGAGCCTCGAGTACGGTATTCCAATAGATCCCATCGTAGGCAGACAACGAAAAATATACTGGTTCACTTATGAAATATTTATTATATCTGTTTCTGATGACAGTCTCATGAAATAAACCTGTATAAGTAAAAGAAAAATCAACTAACATATTATCAATTCTGTGCAAGAAATCCAATTCGTTTATCACAGGTGAGACCCAAGTAGGTTTTCATTGTATCACGACCAGGTAAAAGTTGTCTCTCCTTGTCACAGACTTGTAACCAAGGTGCCTTCGCCGCTACTTGTGTCCCAGAAAGAGACAAGACAGCACCCTGGAATTCGGGCAAGTAGAGGCTTTTAATCATACCCAAAGTACATCAGTATAATTTTTTTCTGTAAGATTTTTCCTGTGTCAGTACAGGTTTATTTTATCATACTGACTTGCCGGACGTGCTGTGGGTGTGATTAAAAGCTTCTTTCTGCGAAGGGGTTGTCTCTTTCCATTCAGGCCCTTAGTGAGGGGGTTGGTACCTTGATTATAAGTATGTGACGAGGTGAGACAACTTTCACCTGGTCGTGGTACAGTGAAAAACTGCCTGGCTTTCATCTGTGAGTCCCGGGATTGATTTCCGGAACAGCAGTCCACACTGAAAGTGTGGAACGTGTTTGAGGGAGCCAGCGAGCAAGTCAGGCAGTGCTGAACATTGTCTCATGTGGCTCATCATCTTCCTCTGATTTCCTGACCTGAAAATACTAAAAAGAACTTAGTAGATTACACCAAAAATATTCCCTCACACCTCCTAAAGCCAATACTCCTCTTGTATTAATTTTAGGTCTAGGGCTTGGGACCTAGCAGGTTAAGAATGACTTTGCCTTTTGCTTACTCACAAAAATTATTTTCACCAAATCTCTCGGCGCGCTCCGATTCAATTCAGAAATTCGGAGTTTCTATCGTTGATCAGAGTAGTGTATTAGTTTAACCCCTCCCCCTCAAAAAAAAAAAAAAAAAAAAATGAGATATCCAAAAAAGTTCGCTACTGTACCCCTGCTCCCATTTCTTGCTGATGTGATAAATCTTTCACTCGGGTATATATGTCGGGGGTCCAAACTGTGACTAAATTTGGTGTCTGAGAGAGCAAAGCGAGCGAGAACAATACATTGATATAAACTGATATCAGTGTGACTGAAGAGCTGCTGCAATAAAATTTTTCTCTAAGAAAATATACAATGCATTATCGACACCAAACAGAGGGATCCTTAGAATTGCACAGGAACTCAAGTTGTTCACAAAAAACATATCTTTATTCATCAATAAAGTGATCAAGTCCCAACGTCCACCTTCTCAGCGAACTCAGGGTCAAACGATAATCATTTTGCCAAGCCAGTTGACTGGCTTTTCACGTTGACACTTCAGTCAGATGCTGGCGAGGAGCCAGCAAATGGTGACACTGTATAGCCTGGAGGGAGCAAAGCAACTGTGGCGTCCACCCAGGAGCCAGACATCCTCATGTTTCCCTGCACCTAGCCGTGGGGAAGGACCCTGCACTGACCCTGGCGAGGGGCTGCTTATCACAAAGGGGTGCCGGTTTTTTGCATGGCGCATATACCGTACAGTATCTGCAGGACGGCTCCACAGAAGAAGTTATTTACCTGTGGTCGACGGGTCTGCTCGGCCACACAGACCTAGGATAAGCAACAACAGTAACACCTCAGTGAGGTATAAAAATCTACCTACTCTGTAATGGACCACTGGTGGTTTATAAGACTGCTGTGTCCACCTAGGGTGTTCGTGCAATGGCGTCACCGAGTGGTGTAAACACCCCCTCAAAGGACACCGATCTGGACCAAACTCGAAAACCAATGAACCCCAATTATTGCGTGTGGAAAGTTTGGCAATATATGTTTCTCAGGGTTTAAAGTTTTGATACATACATACATATATTATACATACATACTTATACACATACATACATACATCATACATACCGTACATACATACATACATACACACATACATACATATATCATACATCATACATACATACATCATACATACATACATCATACATCATACATACATACATCATACATCATACATACATACATCATACATACATACAGAAAAACATACGTACATATATACAAATTCAACGTCAAGAGTATCGTTGATATTTTGTTTTTCTACATGCCCTCTGTGCATGTAAAAACTGTCTCCAAAAGTAATAGCCTCTTACATGGGCAAGATGACCTAATTTAATCTAATGGTAAAACGCAGACCTGAAGGTTTGGTGCTCTTACTGTGTATCTCTGAGTGTAAGCTTTTTCTGACCAAACGCACTTACGCGTATATTGACTGTGTAGCATATTCATGAGCCAAACTAAGCAGATTAATTTCAACACTTCAGTAGTATATCCCCCTCCCTCTCCTCCTAGACATTTCAGAACACACATGGCTGAGGCTAAGAGAGGAATGCACGTGAACAAGATGGAGGATGGACGAGGTTTGAGTTTAGACAAAGTGGAGACTAGAACTGAAGTAGGTGGACGTGTGCTGCGGGTGATGATGTGTGTGGTGGAGTGGGTGGCGGTGGTGTTGGGTCTGCTGCCTGATGGTGGCCGTGGGAGTCGCTGGCCACTGGGAAAAACCATGATCGCGCTCGCCGCCTCCATTATCACACCGACCTTCACTGGCATCTACGTCGTCAGATACGTGTGTAAGTATAGCAAGAAATCGGCATCTCCGGTAACCAGAGTTTGTAAACGATGGCTGCTTAAGTTGAACTAGAAATATGTACAGAAAATTTCAGTAGCTTATCATTTGCAGAAAAAAAAAATGTATTAAAAGAAGATTTTAAAATAAATAATTAAAATAACATACAAAAGACTTGATCTTTTTCAGTTGGTGTGATGGTACCATGGATGATCACCCTGTTCCCAAATCTTTTCTGGGTCACTGATACAGTTTTCGTCATCATCAATGCCATAGTTCCGCTGACAGTACTGTTGATCTTCTGGGTGAAAAGACTCAGCTTCAACACTCTAATTGCTGACCTTCAAAAGTCCCTGGCGTTGGAGGGCAGCAAGACCAGCCTCCTGCAGTGTATCATATGGATAGTCTTCGTTCTTCTTGACACTGCATTCACTGTGTCCACTCAAGTCGACTGGAACATAGACTTTTTCATAAGATATAATTCGTTTAGTCTCCAGGCACTAATTATAATATATTCAGTGGCATCATTGCGAATGATTTCGAGTTTTGGAATGTTACTGAACGTGAGCGCTGGCCTTGTGCTCCTGGCCAGCCTAAGGGGCACAAATGTAGCCCTGAAGGATCTCTTGTCATCCAGGGACACAAAGAACAGCCAATCCCAAGTGTCTGTAGCCAAGGCCTTGTGCAGCCTCCGCCAACGCTACCTAACCCTCCACCGCCTACACAAACACCTGCAATCCATCATCTCCTTCCCCATCTTCACTGCCACGGTGGAGAAGATGGTCATGTTTGTGACGCTATCATTTTTCTTGCTGGTGTCCGGCTTACCTTTGAAATATTTTTGGCATTTTTTGTTTCTTGTTTTCTCCAGCATTGCGATCATGTATGTGCTGGGGAGTGTGGCTGACCATCTACAGCAGGAGGTAAGGAAATGTGTACACAGTAGCTGTTTCTGGTGTGTGTGTGTGTGTGTGTGTGTGTGTGTGTGTGTGTGTGTGTGTGTGTGTGTGTGTGTTCCAAAATCCCTGTTTATATTACTGAACAGGAATCTATAACTTATGATTAGCCTTGGTAAATTTGCTTATTTTTGTCACATTTTGTTTTGAATTCCTCTTCAAAAAAACATAATTTTGAGTCAGCACAGGTTTCCCTACAAGATTGAAAATGTTGGTGGATTCACTTTGACTTTCAGCAATTTTGTCATAATATTACTGTATCAAGCTTATAATGTCTGTATACTCATACTTTCACATCCCCTGAACACAATTAGGTACTTAAATTAAGAAAATGTAGATGTTTGTATAATCTGCAATTCTTCGCACATATCAAAGAACAATAGTCCCTTTACGCTGGCAATGTACTACTTAGTTTGTTATTGCCCGCCTTCAGCAAAGCGAAGCAATATAATATTTGTCAGTGTGTGTCTCTATGTGTGTGTCTGAGTATATGTGTGAGGGGGATGGGTGGGTGTGGGTGTGGGTATGTATGTGCGTGTATGCATCTGTTCCCAACATATCTCAAAACGTTGTTGACGAATTTTCACCAAATCTTCAGGAAATAGCAACTATGTAGATGTGCAGAAACCTATTACTTTTGGTGGGGATTTGATCAAAGTCGACCGAATGCCAACCGCCATATATCTTTTTTATATGAAATGGCTTTTGGGGAAACGCGATGACTAAATTCAGTAAAGTTTTGTTATTTTTCTTCAGATCTGGCTTGTAGGTAACTTGCACCTGATCCACCAAAATATTTTTGCGTCCATTTAGCATTTGGCCCCGAATGCTTTTGTTTTATTACATCCTCCAACTTCGTTGGAGGTTATGAATTCACCTGTTTTTTTTTCTGTCTGTTCGTTTGTTTGTCCACACGATATCTTCAAAAGTTCTGAAAGATTTTGAATGAAATTTTGTGTGAAGGGTTGGCCATGGCCCAAGAAAAATTTATTAAAATTGGGGGCAGATCCTGCAATGGCACTGGTGGAAGTATGCGCTCTCTGAGTGCTTTTTAGTTCTTGCTGTAAGCAGACGATTTCATTCAAGCCCAGTAAAGGCCTCTCGCAATGTACGGATTTCTTAAACGTACGGTCCCGGTTCTCGTAGGATAAATAGGCTCTGTAGCACTTCTTAAACGATTTATTTTCCAAACTACCTATTAAAATCATTTTTGTCCTTCATACATCATATTAATATTGACAAAGACTGTAAGAATAACACACAAAAATACAGTACTGGAGCAGAATCAGAAATAACCTGTAAGGAAGAGATGTTTTTGAGCTTCCTAAAGGCACGAGAATACCGCTGTGTATCTAACCCTTCCCGTTTAAAGTGCCTCCCAAGCTTAATCAAATCGTCTGATGCAAAAATTTAAATTGAAAAGCATCCCTGGGTCTATAAGTTAACCTTCCAAAATCCTCAACTAAATTAACAGTTTATCCCCTTCAGGCTGCGACGCCCTTGAGGATCCTGGGTGAAGCGGCCTCGCCTCATGAAGTTGGCCTGTTCGATGGCCAGGTGGAGGCTGAGGTGAGGTGCATGTGCCTTTATGGAAAATTTTACCCAATTTTTGCACCCCTGCCTCGCCAATGCCTCTCCCTATTTTTTTTTTTTTTTTTACCCTCTCCCAGCAAAAATTCACCCAGTATTTGTATCCCCCCAGTCCGCTCCCGCCTCTGTCTAGCACAATATCAAACACCCCTTTCAATACTATTTATAATGTAAGGGAAATGTGACAGTAAACAAGTTATTGAACAACATAACCTTTACCTGTACAGATGACCATGAACTATGGTGTACTCAACATTCGCTGTAGTATTGTGATACACACTCTAACGTATGGAAGTGAAGCTTGGACTTATTGGAAGGACACAAGTCAAGTGGGGGAGCAGTGGACGTGATTTATTTGAGAGGGACATGTGGAGTTAAGTGGAGAAATAGACTGACAAATAAGAAAATGAAGGAGGGTTGTGATGTGCATGTAGTTGTGATAGAGTGTGTTAGGAGAAATACACTTAGATGGTTTGGCCATGTTGAGACGATGGAGAGTGAGAGATTTGCTAGGAGGGTATCTGAGTGAGGTGGAGGGGAGTAGTGGGAGGAGGAGATCGAATATAAAGTGGAGGGATGGAGTACAGAGGAATATGAAAGGGGGGGGGGATTGTTCGTTGGGGGAGAGCAGAGAAACAGCAGGGGACAGGGCGACATGGAGACGATTTCTTTATGGTCACCCATTACGGGATTAAGGCGTCTGGCTATTGATATATTGATTTTACTTCTTTTAGTGTTTCGTTTTAAGATGTGCATTTTGATTTGAAAGGATCCTTTGTTTCTAATATTTCATCAGTTGGTCTTTATTAGTTATGTAAATGTAAAATGTTACCGGCTGTCATGGAAAATGAAGAACTGTGTGTGTGTGTGTGTGTGTGTGTGTGTGTGTGTGTGTGTGTGTGTGTGTGTGTGTGTGTGTGTGTGTGTGTGTGCTTTAAGCCAGGAGAGTGACTATTGATACTGAAATATTATTCATAAAGTATACCTGTGCTTAATCTCATATTTGCAGAGTGTACATTGTCTGGGATATACCTGGCTGTGATACGGATATGGGTGTTATGTTCAGATAATCAGTGTCCTCCAGGGCAATGATTGACAAAAATCTTGGTCATTTTTAACGACAAATAAGCATTGAATAAAGCTAATATTTTCGCAAGTCAAAGAATCAGATGATATTACTTCACTCTAATATTCACATGCTTATAAAGTGTTTAGTAGGTGTATCAGTGAATATACAAGTAAGAATATAAACAGCCTCATGCTCAGGTGTGAGTCAGGAAGCTGGTGGTTGTGTTTACAGGTGGTGAGACTGATAAGACTGAGCGAGCAGCCACTGACCATCAGGCCTTGTGGACTCTACACCCTGACCCGCTCCAACCTCCTTGCGGTAACTTATCTACTTATTTATTACACTGACCGAAGGAGAATAGGAGAATAAAAAAAATGTTAATGAGAAATACTCTACTTTCTTATTTTCATACCTTTTAATTAGGCTATACATTAACTGCCTCAATATATGTTGTATTCAGAATATCAATAGTTAAATCACCCAGAATGGTCTACAGCCGCTTGAGTAAATCACATTCCAGTGGCTACGACCTTTGACCCATGATCTTCATATACCACATGTGTCCTAGATATGGTTAATAGTTGAAAGCAGAGGAGTGATATGAGGTTTGTAGTCAAAACATTTATATTTAGAGCCCGAAGATTGGACAGACAGATACGCAGACACTGACAGAAACATAAAATCCAATTTGAATCTCTTGTAATCTTTCACACGCTAATAAGCCCCTCAAAAGGACATTATTATAATCCTGGAGTTACATATTTTTGGTTGCATGAACTCTCGTTTGACAGTACTGAAATATTGTTGTCTCTGGTAATTCATACACAGTCATACACGTTATTTTTGTCTTTACAGATGACCATTGCCGTTACGACTCATTTGGTGGTGCTGCTCCAGTTTTACTTCCAAGGCGAGTACCAAATGATCCTTTCACCTGCAAATTCCACCCAACACATGTAATGTTTTCTGATGTGCACCAAAGATCACAAATGCTGATGTGTCTTGTGCAAAGGTCAAGACTCATGTTGGGTGCCTCTTAAGACTTACAATTATAACAAGACGCTTATCAGGACTAAAGGAAGACACGTTAACCCTTTGATTCTGAGACGTCTGGCGAAGGTAAATATCGTCCAGCTTCAGCCAGGAAGGAAATGAGGAAACCACTGTTAGTCCCGTATTCCCGTTGGTTAAGGAAGCTCCCTAACACCTCCTCCTTATCGGCTTATTTTCCTGACTACTTATCGTTTTTTTTATTTTTTTTATTTTTTTTTTTTAGTCCTTATATCCCCTTAACCTAAACATCGACATAGATCGCATAAATAGTACGCAAGGATACCATAACGGAACAGAATCAGGAATAAGGAGGTAGCTATGGGAGGTGTTAGTAAGGTTCCTACCCGCGCGAGAATACCGCCCTAGTCTGAATAAAAGATTGACTCAAAGTTCTTTGTAAAATTTCCTTTATGATAAAAACTTTTCGTTATGAGAATCAAGAGTGTAATATTTAAAACGATGTCCCTCGGCTAAAGGTGTTGAGTGAAATAAGTTTTAAGACTATATTTCATTGAGTAACCTTCTTGATTGTCTGCTTATTAGGAAAGAATAAAGACTTTGATGAGATGACCCTCTACTTATTTCCAAGCACTGAACATATACAGATATTATCTTCTGGTAACTTACAAGCAATTTTATTCAGAAAAGGGAAATCATGTAGATGTACAAGGAGTAAAACTTTTTCACCTGACACGTGCGGTTCAAACAAGGGACACAGTTTGGTATTCAAGAAAGGGAAATCCAAGACTTGTTTATATACCTTCATTTTAACTGAACTTTTTGACATATGTAGGAGAATTCCTACTTATGTTTATAAGTAAATGTAGTTTAATTATCATAGAGAAGCAATCTTTACCTGTGCACCAGTAAGAGAAGTAGAAATAAATATCCTCCGTAAAGACCTCTGTGTATTGTACCTGTTTTACGATATCTATAGCACATACAAAGGTGGCCAGGTTCCAAAACGGGCGTTCACAAGTTGTAATGCACGGGGGATGAGGGAAGAGAGGGTGCTGGGTGAGGGACAGAGTTAAGTTTCTAAAAAGAAATCGACTTGACTCTTACCATTTTCCTCTTGCGAGGATATTTACCACTGTCAGAGGTGGCACACTGACTATACTGCTTTAACTCTAACCTGACCTGAAACTGCCATCTTGCCATCTTAATTCATGAGCTGGAACAATACATTAACAGTATATTATGGTGCTAGTCACGAGCAAGTGCAATGGAGAGGATGTAGAGCCTTAGTACTGTCTTTTTCCTTCACTGACCTACCTGACATGAGCTGCAAAAGAAAAACTGGGCCAAGTTAGTGTCAAACGAGTATAACATATGGTATCCTCAAGCTGTGATGCAAAACGAGATGCTAAGAAAGGTCTGGTGTGTGGAACTGATGGGTACTGGTTAGGGGAACACAGGGATCTCTTAACTGAAGATCTAAGTTTCAGCTATTCTACTCTGACTTACTGGCGTTATTTACTTATTTATCTATTTATTTATTTATTTATTTATCTTATTTATGCACACGTTTTGAAATATATCTATTCCTCTGAGAGACGGAGGATTACATATATATGGGGATGTGATGGCTTCAGGTCCAAAGATGGCTGGATGTCCATAAGCCGTGACGTAAACTGCATAAAAAATGATCTGCCAGGAAGGGTACGACAGTTTTGGTAATGAACGAAACACCGCCCATTATCTCGAGAGGATCGGTATGCATTCCTCAGTACGCTTCGTTCACTGTACCTTAGTGTTTCATACATATTGTGGATGTTTTTTTTTTTTTTTTTTTTAGGCAGTGTGCAGAAGGTTAATGAGGAGAGTGGGCGAAGGAGAAACAAGCCTTGGAAATCAATGGGTTGGCTTTTTACCGTGTACTCATCGAGCGTGTAAATTTGCATAACTGAAGGCGACCTGACTATCTATCTATCAGTTTATCTATCGATCTGTCTAACTGTATCTGTCTCTGTGTCTGTCTATCTGTCTATCTGTATCTACATATTCATCTATCCATATACCCATATTTCTATTTATGTATAGTCCTAACCTCTCCTTGCTCATCGTTGCTCATGTCCTGGCCGATTCACTGTCCAAACAAGATCAATATAACAAGCAGCCGCCAACAGGTTCTCAGCAATCATGAGTCCAGCCAGCCAGACAACAGTGCCTCCTTCTCTCCACCTCTGCTCCCCAGGTCAGTCTTACCTTTTGCCTTGCTTCAGTTGCTGTGTTGTTTGGGTCAAGAATGTTACTTAAATGAACATAGCCTTGGAATGTGTATTGCTTCGACCGCTAGTGAATTAAATTAATAGAAAACCAAGCATGCATTCGAATGTAGTTATACTCTTTGGTCACTCGCAGCCCACCTCCGCCGAGGCAACACCTCCACCGCTGTTCCCGGCGGGACCAGCTCTCCACAGCAGCCGTACCAGCCGAGGGTTGGGCCTGTCCCCCCACCTGAGGGAGTGCCCTGGTCGGTCCATCAGGAGGTCGAGGCTCCTCCGCCCTTTTCTACCCGGCCGACGACCCTCCCTCCACTACCACCAGGACCGGGGTTGTGCCCTCGTGACAACCGGGACCGGGCCTCTCCTCCATGCTTCCATTTGCTGCTGCTGAGGAGCTGGGCGAGTTTCCATCATCCTTTCCACCAGGGGCTGGGGGCTGAGGGCACCGTCGGGGAGGTTTTACATGCAGCACTTGTCGGCGCCCCCTCCATCGGCGCCAGGCAGTCCACCTTGCTTTTGCCGTCCCGCCCTTCCCTCCTCGACCATCGTGTGCCTGCCATAACCACCGCGCCTTCCCCTCGCCTTGTTCGCCACCTCGTCAGCCTTCGTGGCGGCCCAGCTATGCTCTCAAGGGAGAGCTATTATCTGCTACTTCCCTGATGGGCTCTTTGTTTGCCCGTGACCCACCAAGTGTGGGGCAAATATCCACACATACACACACACACACACTAGACTCTTCTTTTGTAGCTCATTAGATAGTGGGTCATTCATGAAGAACAAGATACAATAGGAAGGGCATTAACTACAATCTTTTAAATATCACCCCAGAGCAAACATGATGATACCCACGTGTGGCGAGGGTGTGGACCAGATGGAAGGTGAAGGTTGTGTTGATGTGAGTGAGGTAAAGGGGAGGCGTGATGTGGGTGGAGGCGTGCTGCGGGTGGTGGTGTGGGCGGTGGAGTGGGTGGCCTTGGTGTTGGGTCTACTGCCTGATGGTGGCCGAGGAGGTCGCTGGCCACTGCACAGGACCATGATCGCCCTCGCCAGCACCATCATCACACAGACCTTCATTAGCATCTGTTTAATCAATTACACATGTAAGTTTATCATGATTTTAGGATCATTTCCAGTGACCAAAGTTTGCAGACACTGAATATTTAAGCTGAATATCATTTATCAATAAAGAATTTCAGTACCATTGAACGTTAAGTAAGAAACAGCCATTAACTGAGAAAAACAACAATTAAAACTCAGTGAGTTGCTTATCTTTTTCAGTCGGTTCCGTGTTACCGTGGTTGATCTC
The DNA here is from genome assembly GCF_032717465.1 of Coenobita brevimanus. Taxonomy (NCBI): domain Eukaryota; kingdom Metazoa; phylum Arthropoda; class Malacostraca; order Decapoda; family Coenobitidae; genus Coenobita; species Coenobita brevimanus. The sequence goes on along the minus strand of NC_137001.1, from coordinate 20,136,870 downwards.
GCAGTTCCCAAACCTATACTGGATCAGTGACACCATTTTCACCATCACCAGTGCCACCATTCCCCTGACGGCACTGACATTCTTCTGGGCAAAAGGCCGCAGCTTCAGCACTCTGTTTGCTGACCTTCAAACCCAGCTGGTGTTGGAGGCCAGCAAGACCAGTCTCCTGCAGTGTATCATATGGATCGTCTTGGTTCTTCTTGACTCTACTTTCTCCACGTGGCTTCAACTCACCTGGAACATTGACTATTTCTGTAGGAATAATTCATCCAGTCTCGGGGGATTAATATTAGTATACTCAGTGGTATCTTTGCGAATGATTACGAATTTTGAAATGTTACTTAGCATGAGAGCTGGCCTTGTGCTCCTGGCCAGCCTACGAGGCACAAACGTGGCCCTGAAGGATCTTTTGTCATCCAGGGACCCAAAGAACAGCCAACCCCAAGTGTCTGTAGCCAAAACCTTGTGCAGCCTCCGCCATCGCTACCTAACCCTCCACCGCCTACACAGCCACCTGCAGTCCGTCATCTCCTTCCCCATCGTGCCACGATCGAGAAGATAGTTTGGTGTTTGGTCACATTATTTTTACTAACAGTCATCGATGGTCCTTTGAGGAATTATTGGATATATTTGGCTGCACTTTTCGGCTGTTTTGGAGCCATGTACGTTCAGGGAAGCGTGGCTGATCATCTACAGGAGGAGGTATGGAAACGGGACGTGATTAAATACATACAGTTACAAATGAATGATATCTAGTAATATCCTGGTTTAGGATGTCTTGTGTTGTGCAAAACTTTCACAATTCGTTTAAAAAACACAGATTATATTATTATTTATCTGATATAAGTGCGTAACCAAAAGTCTTGGTAAAGAAATTTCTGACCTCATTCCGTTCTGAATTATTCTTCAAAAAGGAATCATTGTGTTAAGTACAGTTTCCTCTGCAAGACTGATGAGGTTAGCAGGTCCTTTGTGCTTTCCATTACCTTAGTTTATCGTGCAATTGCCCTTCAGAGCGCCTTTTTCTCATCCTCAGTAATGTGAGTCAAATACTTAAAGGAAGAAAGTTATACTGATATAAATTACAATCCTACCCACAGACATCAAAGAGAAATATGTTTTCAATGCTTTACTAAGCGAATAACTTGTTCCCTTCAGGCTGTGGCGTCCTTGAGGATCTTGGGTGAAGCAGCCTCCCTTCGCGAAGCTGGCTTCTTTGACGCCCATGTGGAAGTGGAGGTGAGAAACTGCCAACACTTTAAATCAACCCAGTACACTGCCCTTCCCTTTTAATTTCAAACACCCTTTGTACATTGTGCAATGATAATTAGCGCCTTAGTTTCAAACAAGTGAATCTGTAAACGATATATTAGGCAACAATGAATTATACCTGATGGCGACTAATGTCTTTGTCAGAACATGATTGAAGGTTGCGTTCTAATATTTGCCTCTTAAAAGACTGGACATTATGCTACTGATGTTTCACAAATCAGTTTGTATTGTCCTTAGGATATTTGTATATTTACAAGTGGATATGAAAAGTACGACGTGCGTGTGTGTTCTTACCTAATTGTTCTTACCTAATTGCATCTTTACAGGAATGAGTCAAGCTCGTACTGTCCCGTGTCTTAAACCATATTTATCGTACATATCCTTAAATTTGTTAATTATTTTGGCACACACTATTTCATTCGGTAGTGCATTCCACTGATCAATTGCTCTATTTGGGAAACTATATTTCCTTACGTCTTTATCACCTCTCTTCTTACCGTATGCAGTTTTTTGCAGTGTCCTCTTGCTGATGCTTCCCCATAGGTTACGTAATCATTTATGTCTATTTTCTCCTTCCCTGATATGCATTCATATAGCATAATCATGTCACCTCTTTTCCTTCTTTCCTGTATTGTTGGTAGATTCAGTTTATTTAGTCTTTCTTCGTAGCTTAGATCCCTTAGGCTTGGTACCCATCTTGTAGCGGCTCTTTGAACTTTTTCAGACTTGTCTATGTGTTTTTTGAGATGAGGATTCCGGACTACTAATGCACACTTCAGGGTTGGTCTGATGAATGATGTTATTATCTTGCTTAGCAAGTCTTCATTTATGTATGTGAACGCTATTCTAGTATTTGCAAGCAGTGTATACATGTTCCATACCTTCTCACTGATCCAGAGATAGTCTGTTATTGATAATCACACATAGGTCCTTCTCTCTTTCTGATATGTGTAGGGTATTATTTCCTAATGTATAATCCCAATCAGGTCTTTTTCCACTTTTATCAAACTTGATTACATGACACTTGTCCACACTGAATTCCATTTGCCATGAAATACTCCATTTGTGAAGTTTATTTAATTCTTCTTGTAGCTCTTTACAGGAGTCTGTGTTAGTGGTTCTCCTTTGTATTTTTGCATCATCCATAAACATATTTAGATAGCTTTCATTTCCAGTGTTACTGTCTATATCATTTATATATACTAAAAACATGATTGGTGCCAGCACTGAGCCCTGTGGTACTCCACTAGTCACTTCTTTCCATGATGAGTAATTTCCCTTGGTATTGTTCTCATTTCTCTTTTTATGAGATAATCTTGCATCCAACAATACAGTTTGCCTCGAATTCCTCCTTGATGGTACAGTTTACATAAAAGTCTTTGGTGTGGTACTGTGTCAAATGCTTTCTTGAAATCTAAATAGATACTGTCCACCCATCCTTCTCTTTCCTGTAATGTGTCTGTTACTCTCTCATAGTAGCTCAACAGATTAGTAATACATGATTTTCCTTTTCTGAAACCAAACTGCCTTTCTGTTGTCATATTGTGTTCCAGATGATTTACCCAAGCTTTTCTTATAAGCATTTCTAATACCTTGCTTACAACACTGGTTAGTGATACTGGTCGGTAGTTGAGTGGATTATGTCTATTCCCTTTCTTGAATAAGGGAACAATGTTTGCTTTCTTCCAAATATCAGGTAGTTTACCTTGACTCAAGGATTTCTTGAAAATTAAAAATAATGGTTTACTTAACTCCTTTGCACATTCACGTAGCACCCAACATGAAATTTCATCAGGACCATTTGCTTTCCCTTTGTCTAATTTACTTAGCTCCTCCCATATTACCTTTTCTGATGTTTGTATATCTGGTAGTATGTGTGGGCATGCATGTTCCACATAATTCCTCTCAATTTTTTTTTTCCTCTGTAAAAACTGATTGGAAATTCTTGTTTAGGGCTTCACAAATAACCTTCTCTTGTGTACAGGTGATTCCCTTGTCCGTAATGGATTGTTTTTTATCTTTTACTTTGGTTTTGCTTCTGATATAACTGTAAAATAGCTTTGGTTGATCACTACTTTTATTTATGATATCCTCCTCAAACTGTTATTGGGCTTCCCTCCTTATTCTTGTATAATCGTTTCTTGCCTGTTTATAATTGTTATATGCCCTTTCACTATTGTGTCTTCTGTATCTGTTCCACAACAAATCTCTTTTTTCTTTTGATTTTTTACATTCTGTACTGAACCATTTCTTTATTTTCTTTTCTGCTTCTTTGTGCTGTTGGATGTACTTCTGGACTCCTATTACATAAAGTTCACAGAATTTTTTATATATAACATTTAAATCTTGTTCTCTAAGCTCCTTTTCCCAATCAGTTTCTAAGAAGTATTTCTTTAGGTCATGATACTTTCCCTTTTTATAGTTTAGGCTCTTTTTGTAACTTTCATTGCTGTTAACTATGTCATATGCAATCCTGAAGTTTCAATTTAGTACTGCATGGTCGCTTTTGCCGAATGGAAGGTGATATCTTAAACTGTCAATATCGTTTTTTTACCTAGTAAATATGAGATCTAGCATTGAGGGTACATCGAGTTCTCTTTTTCTGGTGCTTTCCCTCAAATTTTGCGTTAGGAAAAACTCTTGCATGAGATCCAGGAGCTTTTGGTCCCAACAGCTTTCTTGGCTTATTATATCTAGTGTATTCCAATTTATATTTGTATTAAAATTTCCAGTTAGTATAATTCTTTCCAATTTCTCTTCCATTTTATGTAGTAATGCTCTTAAACTCTGAATTGTATTCTCCACCAGGTCCTCATATTCGTCTCTTTCCCATATGTTTCACCTGGGTGGGATGTACAAATTGGCTACAATTACTTTCCCTTCAGATGTATTGATCTCTACTGCAATCAGTTCAACTTGTGAGGGTATATCCAGTTCTATTTCATTGACTTTTATATTTTTCTTAGTTAATATTAGAATTTCTCCTCCTTTTTTTAAGTTCCTATCTCTTCTCCATATATTCCTCTAAGTTTAGGGTGTCATTTGATATCCTTGGTGTTAATTTTGTTTCATTTAGGCATATTATATGTGGTTCATTTTCTCTGACATAATCATTTATCTCTAATAATTTAGATACCATTCCATCCACATTTGAGTACATCAACTTATTAATCTTGATTATATACTTGTCATGACTTGGTTCTACTACCTTCCTCATTTTTATTCCCTCCTGTTTATGTACTACTTTCGTACCTGCAATCCAATTACCTTGTAAAAAAAAAAATGTATTCTTCTGTGATCTTCCCTCATTTTTTGTTTTTGCTTCCTCCCTCTTCTCTTTCAGTAATTCCAGTTCCTCTTGTGTTAGGCATCTTTTTATCTATACATTTTTGAACTCCTCTTTTTCCATAAGATTCTTTGCATTTTTTAGTATCTCCTCCACAGTATTTACACTCTGGAAGGTTACCTTTAGGGGTCTTGACTTGCTTTTCTCGTATTTCCCTAAACTTTTGTGTTCCTCTCTGTCTTTACTACAGATTTCCTCTGATACTTCTTTCAATATGTTCATTACGTTTGCCATCTCCTTTTTGTCTCTTGAGATCTTGTTTTTTACTTCTTCCTCTTCTATACCAGTGATTACTATAGATTTGTTAATATCTACCGAATCTCTGACTAACTTAGGATTATTTTGGATTATTCTTTTCACTTCCTTTTTAATGCTTTTTTCTTCCACCCTTGTTACTGAGTCTTTCTTTTCTTTAACCATTTCAGCATAAGTGGTTTCCACATCATTTTTGTAGCTTTGCACAGCTTCATTCACCTGTGTTATCTTCTCCTCAATATCACTGCTCTGGTCTATCAGACTGCTTACTTGCCTAATTGTTTCTGTATCATTTTTGAACTCTTCCATAATACTCTCGTGGTTGACTGCTGTACTTGCCATTTCACTCATTTTCCTCCTAAGTGTACTCACTTCCACTGTTAGTTCATCAATGATTGTGTCTTTCTTGTTGACTTCCTTTCCTAATTTTTCTATTTCTTCCTTTTGCAAGTGCATCTGTTTCTTAATGTCAACAATCTCATTCTGAAATGCCATCTCTAGTCTGTGTACTCATTCCATCAGTCTATTGTGACTCTCCATTTCAACCAGTTCTTGGTAGAAATCATCATTTTGCTTTCTACCTTTATCCCTTTTCTTTTCCAAATTTGCTTTTCTAAAGTATGTGGTCATCCTGCAGTACTAAAATCACATATACTACTTACATTCTCTGGGGCAGTCATACTTACATACATATACCTAGGCTGCTTCCCCCAAGAAAAGGGAGGTAGCCGAGACAGGACGACACACTCCCCATTTACTCATCCATTCAAAAACATTCATTCGCATCTTAGCCCCAAAAGGGAGAAGGGACAGATCCTCACCGCACCACACCGCACAAGGGTCAACTGCGCAGTGTAACCAGTGACATCCGCAGCAGGGCCCGACAGCAGAGCTGGTTTACCCCTGCCACATCATAATAGACCCATCCCCTTACCCGAACCTGACCTGACTAGCTGATCAGACCAAATGCGGGAAAATATCCCCTCAGGGTTGCGTCATCATTTATTCATTCACAATTTCTCTCCATTTATTTCTGTCATGCACAGCCACTCTTCCTTGCTCAACAGACATCCCTCTCGCATCCAGCACTCTCTTCACACTGTCCATCCATCCTATTCGTGGTCTCCCTCTCAGCCTTACACCTCTCAAATCAGATCTAGTTATCTTTTTCACCAAACGCTCATTATCCATTCTCTCCATATGCCCAAACCATCGCAACACCCTCTGCTCAACTCTACCAGCCATCTCCCGAACAACTCCAGTTCTCCTTTGCACTTCATCATTTCGCATTCGATCCATACGCGTCACTCCACTCATACTCCTCAGACAGCTCATCTCCATTACATTCAAACTTTTCCTCTCTGCTAAACCCATATTCCATGTTTCAGCCCCATATAATGCAGTTGGTATCACAACACCCTCATACACCCTTCTCTTTACATCCATTCTAAGTGAACGACATCTAAACACTTTTTTTCATTCCTCCCAGCACCTTACCTACTTCATTCATTCTAAACTTCACTTCTGCATCTATTCTTCCATCCACAGCAACATGTGACCCTAAATATTTAAAACACTCTACCTCCTCAAGCAACTCACCATTCAAAACTATATTCATCCCCCTACCATCTACCATCCTCGTACACTTCATCACTTTACTTTTATTTTCATTTACTTTCAATTTCCTCCTTTCACACACCCTTCCAAACTCCTCTACCAACTGTCTCAATCTCTCCTCTGAATCAGTCACAAGTGGAGTATTATCTGCAAACAGCAGCTGCTTCAGATTCCACTCTCCACCATCAACATTCACCAGACTCAGACCTCCACCTAAAACTCTTGCATTCACCTCCCTTACAACACCATCCATATAAATATTAAACAACCAAGGCGACATCACACATCCCTCTCACAGCCCCACTCTTATGGGAAACCAATCACATGTAATAAAAAGACCTTGTAACTCCTTTGTAGTGATGTTATATATATATTAGATTTCTGGACGAGCGGTTGTTATACTTGAGTAGCTTTGTAAGTAGATAATCTTCTTTCCCATTTGTCATTCAATGACAAGGAGAGGTAAAGAATAGTATGGGACTATTTTTATTTGTCTTGGAAATATTAACAGAGTCTCTTACTCACGAGTGAGTATGAGTAGAGTCCCTGTCTCCCTGTCTCGCTCTCTCTCTCTCTCTCTCTCTCTCTCTCTCTCTCTCTCTCTCTCTCTCTCTCTCTCTCTCTCTCTCTCTCTCTCTCTCTCTCCATGTTGCTAAGCCCTTCTCCCTACTACCTGCCTGTTCTATGGCCTGTCTCCTTCTGAGCTCTCTTTCCTAAATTCTGGTGAAACAGGAGTCGTATCACGTGTGTTCCCTGTGGTTGGAAAGTTCTAGAAGCCTGTGTGTGAGTATGTGTGTATGTGTGTGTATGGTCAACAAGGCTTTGTTCACCTGGTGAATTGCTGACAACTAACTGCATCATCTCCTTACTGGCTACTTCGTAATCTGTCGTCAGCTTTTCCTCAGTGTAACTTGCAAGATCATTTCCCATTCCCAGGCTCGCATAGAGCTGTCTATCTATCTATTTATCTATCTATCTATTGTGATTTGTAATTATAATATGGACTCATAACATATGCTCGGTCCACGCAGCTGAAGGACCTCCGACAGCAATTATCATTGACACATACTAATCTATTAGTACATAATATTGATTATAATATTGTATACATATAATATTTATAGTAAATAGTGATTATTCAGTAATATTACATTTTAAACAAGTTGTATACATTTTGTGAGATGTGTATGTATAACAGACATACACATATAATTGTGCAATGGTAATACTGCTAGGTTATACATTACATATTGAGTTATCACTTTAGTAATGTCTAATATTTCACCGAACTTGTATGATGATACTGGTAATACAGAATTGTGGTATAGTTGTATGACTTATAACATTGTAGTAGCATTGTGGTAATACATAATTGTAACATTTTATGAATTGTTACAAAATATTGTGGTAATGCATAATTGTGTTGGCCTTATAACTGTAGTTACATTTTGTTAATGCAACTGTTACATAAGTGTCTTGGCCTTATAATTGTAGTTAAAGTTAAATAAAAGTTACTTCTTGTTAATGCAACTGTTACATAATTGGCAGTGTAACATAATGCAATCGTTTGTCGTTACATAATTGTTACATATCGTTTGTAGGTACATAATTGTAGTTAAAGTTACATAAAAGTTACATCTTGTTAATGCAACTGTTACATAAATGGTACATATTGTTTGTAGTTACATAATTGTAGCAAGTGTAACATAATGCAATCGTTTGTCTTTACATAATTGTTACATATCGTTTGTAGTTACATAATTGTAGCAAGTGTAACATAATGCAATCGTTTGTCGTTACATAATTGTTACATATCGTTTGTAGTTACATAATTGTAGCAAGTGTAACATAATGCAATCGTTTGTCGTTACATAATTATAATATGGAGTTACATAATTGTTTCATATCGTTTGTAGTTTATGTGGTATTTTGGCATATGTAGTAACACTTACACTTATTTTCATTTGTTTGTTATGTGATCTTACTCTATTTCTCTCTTTTTTCTTTCTTTCTTTCTTTTCTTTTCTTTTTTTTGTATGTATTGATTTTCTATAGTTTGTTTTTCTTCGTTTGTCTGCGCTTTTTCTATGTTGTTCATGGTTGCATAATTACTGGCTAATTTCCTTGGGATACTTTTTTAGCACAGGTATTACTGAAAATGATATTATATAGTCCCATATTTTATTTTATATAAAAAAAAATATATATATATACACTATATACAGTATTAACTATATACACTGACTTGTTGTTCACTTGTACCTATCGTGGGTAATATGTGTGTCAGCACTGTGTGGAAATCATTGTCTTCACGATTGTGTTGAAGATGTTCACTCTTGCTAACGTCATTTGTGTTGGCCATTTTTTTCTCTAGTTTACCTTGTAACTTAATTTATATGTTTCCACTAGGTGGCTTTAATTAATAAATGTTTAATACAGTTCTTTTAATCGCTCACTAAGTAACTGTGATGGTATATTTTCTTTATCACTTTGTAGATGTAATAATGTATAGCTGTATGTATGCAACACGTATTTTATGTAGGTATAAATGGTAACACTCGTTGTTAGTAAATAAATGTTATAATAAATGAATGAATATATACAGTGTAGAATATTTATTGTTGGTGATTATTTAGTGTTTGAGGTATGCAGATAACTGAAGTAAGTATGTGTATTTAAGCTGTAACTATACAGCACGTTTTATATGTTTGTGCAGAAGCTTATTGTCTATCACTGTGTATTGTATAAATGAAGTAACTATGTAACTCACTAATTTTTACCGTGGTGGGAATGGTGTGAGTGGTGGTGCAGGTGGTGTGTTGACTGACGTGGCGTCTTTTCAGCAAGCACGCATGATGACGTCGACTTCCCACACTGGTAGCTGTGGTGAGTGAATGAGTAGCGATGAGTAACTTGAGTGAAGATGAGTAAGTAAGATGAGTTGTGAATATGGACTTGGTATTTGCTTCGTCGTCTTGACCTCTTGACTCCTGCATCAGCGGTGGAGGTTGGGTGGATGTAGCAGAGAGAGGAGGGTGAGGTCTGGTGGTTGTGAGTTATGAGTCGTATCTCATTCTTCGTTTGTTTGTTTTGTTTTTCTTTGTCGATGTTTTTTCGGTCCTTTTCTCTTGTGATTTACTCGTTGTGGGATGAAGACTGCCGCTACTTGTAGGTGCGCGTAGAAGATTATATAGACGACTCGTAGAGTTGTTACTTGTTGTTGATTGTAGATGGTTGTAGTTCGTTGGTTCGTCGTAGAAATTGCAAGACTGTTTGTATCAGTACTTTGTTAAACTACTTGCAAGGCGTCCTGTGACCTCTTCACCTCTACATCAGCGTGATGATCGGTGAGACGGAGGGGGCTGGTTGGAGAGAACTGTCAGGAGCTGGTAGTAAGTTGTTGGTTGTGAGAGGTATTCTTGTTTTCAATCTTGATATTTTGTAGGAATTCACTGTTGATTCGTAGACGAGGTTCGTATACGTTCGCTGCTACCAAATGTCATAAAAGACTTTGTAGTTACTTGTAGAGAAGTTATATATATTAGACTTGTGGACGAGCGGTTGTTATATTTGAGTAGATTTGTAAGTAGATAATCTTCTTTCCCATTTGTCGTGCAATGACAGGAGAGGTAAAGAATAGTATGGGACTATTTTTTATTTGTCTTGGAAATATTAAGAAGTCTCTCACTCACGAGTGAGTATGAGTAGAGTCCCTGTCTCCCTGTCTCTCTCTCAAGTTGCTAAGCCCTTCTCCCTACGACCTGTCTGTTCTATGGCTAGCTTCCTTCTGAGCTCTCTTTCCTAAATTCTGGTGAAACAGGAGTCGTATCACGTGTGTTCCCTGTGGTTGGAAAGTTCTAGAAGCCTGTGTGTGAGTATGTGTGTATGTGTGTGTATGGTCAACAAGGCTTTGTTCACCTGGTGAATTGCTGACAACTAACTGCATCATCTCCTAACTGGCTACTTCGTAATCTGTTGTCAGCTTTTCCTCAGTGTAACTTGCAAAATCATTTCCCATTCCCAGGCTCGCATAGAGCTGTCTATCTATCTATTTATCTATCTATCTATTATGATTTGTAATTATAATATGGACTCATAACACACTCACAGCATTTCCCACTCTTACACACGCTCTACTATTTACATAAAAACTTTTCACCTAACCTACCATCAAGTCCATACAATCTTAAAACAGTCCACAAAGCCTCCCAATCAATTCTATCATATGCTTTCTCTAAATCCATGAATGCCCAAAACACATCCTTGCCTTTCGCTAAATACTTTTCACACATTTGTCTCACAGCAAACACCTGATCCACGCATCTCCTCCCTCTCCTAAAGCCACACTGCTCATCACCAATCACTCACTCTGTACCCTCTCTAACTCTCATAATTAACACTCTACCATACACCTTACCTACAACACTGAACAGACTTATACCCCTAAAGCTAGTACATTCATACTTATCACCCCTGCCTTTATACAATGGGACCACACAAGCACTTGCCCAGTCAATTGGCACCTTACCTTTCACAAAGCACACATTGAACAATCGTACTAACCAGTCAACAATAGTCATTCCACCACCCTTCAGGCATTCCACAGCACACCCATCCATGCCTGCAGCTTTCCCTGTTTTCATCTCCTTTACTGCCCTCTCCACTTCCTCCTTCGTGATCAAAAAATCATTCAACTCTCCCAACACATTTATTCCTTGCACCCTTCCATCTGCCACAATCTCAGCCACCCTTTAATCCTCTACATTTAACAATCTTTCAAAATACTCTGCCTATCTCTTCCTTACTGCATCCATCTCAATTAACATCCTTCCATCCTCTGCTTTTACTCGCAGTCATAGACTAAACAAATGATCAACTGATTGTGCGCATTCTTGCGCTACTTTGTTTTCTTTTCTGTTTGAACAAGTCTTACTTAAAAGTTCTTCTTTTTTATATTAGAACACCATTTAGTCTAACCTGCTACAGAGCTTGACTCATATAAAGATACTAATTTAAGTAATGCCACTGGCCAAGTTGGCCAGGTATGGAGTGGTGGCGACGTGCATCTCCTCTCCTCAGTGCCTAGTGTTTGTTTGTGTGTGTGTGTGTGTGTGTGTGTGTGTGTGTGTGTGTGTGTGGAATTTATTTTTATCCTATTATCACATGAATGATGACCAAACACGAAAATTTACCTACAGTATATATGGGTACTAAGAGCTCATTCTCCTTTGTTCAAGTTTCATTTTGCCTATTTCAGCCTTCATTGCCTTCTTTCAAGAAATCTGATGCTAAAGGTGTTATTTTTAAGAAACTAAGCATTGGGGAACTGCTGACCAACATTTTTTTTTTTTTAATAACACATGCATTTCTGTTTTGAGGGATTCACTTCTAAGTCAAATTTGTGCTGAAAAAGGAATACCTGTACTGAAAACTCACAAAAATAAGGGAACAGCTGAAAGAGTGGTATATTGAAAGGAGGGCACAGTAAAAACCTTGTTTTAACTTACCTCAATGCACCAGGTATCTGATTAATAGACACTAGAATGCCACTGGATTTTCATCTGCTATAACGAACAATGTTCGTTAAAATGGGTGCAATGGTTCGGAATAGGCAGCATGTGTTTCATGAAGAAGTGCAATGAAAAGGATATGAAATAAACTGCAAAAGAACGAAATTATGGTCTAAGAATTTTAAAACTGGCATCGTTTTAATTTTTTGTACCAAAATAAGCTACTGTACTCATTAATTTCAAACATGTGCTTGAAATTCCAGCACAGGTGGGACCATTGGATATAAAGGATTTATGGCTTCATCAGATCAGGTTTCTCCCCTATTACTCCATTATAGGGAGGTTTTACTGTATTTTTCACAAAGTATAACAGCTTTCTTTCTCAAAGAACTGCATCATATACATTGCTGAAAATATATCAGAATATCGTATATTGTGCACTGTGCAGGTGCAGGTATCATGTTCATATATTTTTTTTTTTTTTAAGAGAGGGAGAAGGAACCAAAGGCCAAAAGCTTACAAGATTGTTGCCTCCAAGAAAAAACAAACACAAAATAACAGAGGACCAATTTAAGACCTGGTTTGCAAGGAAATTGTTGATAATACTCCACATCAGTTTTTATGATGTGTCCATAGTTTATTTTCTTTTATTTTTTTCAAAGATCACTAAGTCTGATGATGTTATTTCATTTCAATATTCACTATGCTTATAAAGTGTTAAGTACCTGTATGAGTGAATCTACATGAAAAAAATATAAACAGTCTGATCTCAGATGTGAGTCAGGAAGCTGGTGGTTGTGTTTACAGGTGGTGAGACTGATAAGACTGAGCGAGCAGCCATTGACCATCAGGCCTTGTGGACTCTACACCCTGACCCGCTCCAACCTCCATGCGGTAAGACAGATAGACAGGGATAGATGATAAATAGGTAGATAGACAGACAGACAGATACATAGACAGATAAATAGGTAGATAGGTAGACAGATAGATAGATATATAGACAGATGGACAGACATGGATAGATAGATAGTTAGATAGATAGAGAGATATAGGTAGACAGATAGATAGATATATAGACAGATGGACAGACATGGATAGATAGATAGTTAGATAGATAGAGAGATATAGACAGATAGACAGACACAGAGAGACAGACAGACGGATATAGATAGATGGATGGATAGGCAAACTGATATGGATATATAGTATATAGATAGATACGCAGATAAACAGATAAAGATATTGATTGATTGTGGGATGTCCTGTGTATATAAAGACATATTGGCCATGTTAAATAAGCACAGAAATTGTCAGAAATGCTTTAATAATACAACACTTATTTTCAGCACAATCACAGAACATACCATAGTCGAGATCTAAAATATGGACCATCTATCCAAACAGTAGCGCCTCCCTCCTTCCGAATATTATATAAACATGTCCACAGTCGGTTATTGGATGTTGCTAAGTTTATTCATTATTAAAGTATATTCTGCATTACGTTACAACCTGAAAAAAATAGTGAAAATTTATTAGACTGCAGAGAACAGTCATGCAAATCTAAAGCAAGCCCAGATGAGTTACAGTCAACATCAAGAGTTCTGTTGCCTCTCCTGTTTCTCTTTCCACAGACTTTGATAATAAGATGAAGCCACAACAACCGACACTGATCATTTTATTGGCCTCAGATCAGTGTCATTAGTGTCGGCCGCTGCTAATTTAGACACAGATCAATGTCATCAGTGTCAGTTGCTGCGGATTTGGCCACAGATCAGTGTCTTCAGTGTCAGTTGCTGCGAATTTGGCCACAGATCAGTGTCATCAGTGTCAGTTGCTGCGAATTCATGACACTGATTATCTTAGACCGTGGAAAAAAGAACCAGGGGAGGCGACAGGACAATGATGCTGACTGTACAGGTAGACGACACATTAAAATTAAGCAACAAAATATTTATCCGTGGTGAATGGAGGGATAATTTGTCTTTAGTAGCATTCCGACGTCCCCGCCACCGCAAATCACAGCTTGTAGACGTCATAATTTAGTAATAGTCACATTTATAACTTTTTAACCCACCCCGTCCCGTCGACGTATGGGTACGTTGCAACGATTTGCATTTGCCAGTCCCGGCGACGTACCAGTACGTCGTGCAATTGCAAGGCCCCTAATTTGCACAATTTACAATTTCGCGTGTGATTTTTCGTATTTATACACGGGACACCTTCCTCTATTCCTCTACAAGATGCCAAGCAGGGACAATGCCTTACACCGCATAACCTCCCCCCTCCCCCCCTCACGCCATTGTCTTGGCAAAGGACCTGTTACCAGTGACCTGGCTAGTAAAGATATTCAGGGCCAGAGTGATTCCCCAATCGATGACAATGTGGAGGACAATGTTTACATAGCATTAGAAGAAGAAACAGCCAGATATAATTATCAGGTAATGTGGCAAAAAAAGGTCAGGTATGGTGATTAGTTAGTGAGTGAAACAATGCTTATAATGCCTTTGTTACTGCTTGAAAACCAATATACTCTCATACTACATATACATTCGTACCAAGTAAATAAATAAATACCGTTTATGAGTGGATAAAATAGTTACCCTCCCATAGAACTCGTTTTCTTTGGTGCCAGCATGTTAGAAAACCCAGTCAGGTAAGGAGGAACTCTTACCTGGATTGGGTATTTTAAACCTCAGGTGAGCGATTTCTCTATGAATTTTCGATGTTTCTCACCAAAAGCGAAGGTTTTAGCCAAAAAAAAAAAATTAGAAAATACTTCGGGACTAGGGGATGTCGGAGGTGCGGAAAACCTCGGGACGTGACGGCTTAATTATAAAGAAGGATGTATTTTAGTATGCACAGCGTCATATAACCTTGTTGTTGCTGCTCCACGGGTTCTTTTCTCGTAATCAGTAACTCATTTCCAATTTCTATATATCTATCTATCTATAGCCCGACGCCCTAATCCCGCAATGGGTGGCCACAGACAAAACGCCTCCAAGTCACTCTGTCACCCACCATTTGACTACCCTCCCCCCAACTCACCCCTCCCTCCCTCATATACCTCTCAACTCCATCCCTTCACCTCATCCTCGGTCTACCCCTCCCTCTCCCTCCTTCCACCTCACCTACATACACCCTCTTAGTCAGTCTTTCATTCTCCATTCTCTCCACATGTCCAAACCACCTCAGTGTATTTCTCCTAATCTTCTCAACCACATCCACATCTACCCCACAACGTCCCTTCACTTCTTCATTCGTCAACCTGTCCCTCCACGTCACTCCACATGCTCCTCTCAAGTAACTCATTTCCACTGCTCTCACTCTTGACTTGTTCCCCTCTTGCAAGGTCCATGCCTCTCTTCCATACGTCAGGGTAGGGATCACAATACCCTCATGCAGTGACTTCCTAACTTCCATACTCACCTCCCTATTTCTCATCACTGCTTTCAGTGTACCAACAACCTTCCTTCCCTGCTGTACCCTTTCACGTACTTCATCCCCCAAAGTTCCATCCTTACTCATCACACTACCCCAGTACTTGAATGCACTCACATTCTCCATATCCTCACCATCCAACCTCACTGCACACTCTGTGACTTCATTCCTTTCAAACACCATAACTTTACTTTTGTTTATATTAACTTTCAGCTTTCTCCTCCAACACACTGTCCCAAATTCATTCACCAAACCTTGCAACTCCCATTCATCTTCATTCAACAATACTGTATCATCAGCAAACAGCAACACCGGAAGCTTCCAAATCTCACCCTCATTCATTAGGGCCAGCCCCACATCCACTGCCCTACCTTGCACCTCCTTTACAACCCCATCCATATATATATTAAACAGCCATGGAGACATCACACAACCCTGTTTCAGTCCCACACTGAGATCAAAGAACTCACTCAGCTCACCATCCACTCGCACCGTAGCCCTAGCTCCCTCGTACATACTCTTCACAGCACTCAACAATTTCCCCTCCACTCCATATATTCTTAATACCTTCCACATACCTTGCCTATCTATTCTGTCATAAGCTTTCTCCAAGTCCATGAAGGCAGCATACACTTTCCTTCCCTTCTCTAGATATTTCTCCACTAAACATCTTAGAACAAATATCTGATCTACACACCCTTTTCCCTTCCTAAATCCCCCTTGTACTTCTCCAACTAGCTCCTCTGTCATATGCCTAACCCTATCAATGAGTATTCTACCATATATTTTACCAGTCACACTAAGAAGGCAAATACCCCTATGGTTACCACATACTTCTCTCTCCCCTTTTCCTTTGTACAGAGAAACAATTATACCTGATTTCCAGTCCTCTGGAACCCTTCCCTCTTCCCAAGCCAATCTACACAACTTCCATATCCACTCCACAACAATCTCACCCCCATACCTAAGCATTTCACCACACACTCCATCAATTCCTGGGGCCTTTCCCAGCTTAATCTTCTTCATCGCTTCCACTACTTCCGCCCTACTGATCTCTTCCTCCCTCCTCTCATATCTTTTTCTCCCAGTCATTCCCCAACCACTTATACTCACACTGCTCTCACTCTCTACATTCAACAAATCCTCAAAGTGCTCCTTCCATCTCCTCAATTTCTCTCTCTTCTCCACCAACAATCTATTATTCCTATCTTTCACTCCCCTATTATTTCCCCTTTCACACTGCCTTACTTTCTTTACCTCCTTCCAAAACAATTTCTTACTCTCCCTCCATTTCACACTCAGATTCCTCCCAAACTCTTCATCCACTTTCTTCTTACTCTCCTTCATCAGTCTCTTAACCTCCCTTCTCCTGCTCACATATACCTCTCTCTTCTCTCTCTCATCTTCTCCTCCACCTCTACTCGCCAACCATTCACCATATGCCTTCTTCTTTTGTTCCACAGCTCGTTTCACCTCATCATTCCACCATGCTGTCCCTTGCACACCCTTGTATCTCCTCCTCACTCCACAAACAGCTTCATACGCTGCGCCTATCTCTTCCGTAAATATCTTACATACGTCTTCCACCCCTTCCATCTGCTCTAGCTCATACCTTCCCAATCTTTCTTCCACTATGCTCTTATACTCTGTCATTTTCTCACTATCTCGCAATTTCTCCACTCTTCTCACAGGAGCTGCTTCCTCCTGTCTTACCCTTCGCCTCCTCAACCACTTTCTTTGCATCTTTACCTTGGCCATCACTAAGTGATGGTCCGAGACTCCATTCCCCCACCCTCTCCACACTCTTGCATCCAACACTTGTCTTCTCATTCGCTCATCCACACACACGTAGTCTATCATTGCCTTTCGTTCAACAAGTTCACCATCCATCCTCCTCATTACTCTCCATGTATACCGGTGGATCATCTTATGACGAAAGTAGGTGTTGGCTATTGCCAACCCCTTACAAGCACAGATGTCCACCAAAGCACTACCATTCCCATCTACTTCAGCTGGCACACCCCACTGACCAACCACTCCATCCACTTGTAGATTCCCAACTTTGCCATTCATGTCTCCAATCAACAGCACTCTCTCGCTCCTCTCAAACTTGTCCATACATGCTTCTACTCTCACCCAAAACTCATCTTTCACTCTTGCCACTCGATCCTCTGTTGGAGCATACACACATACAATCGACCATGCTTGTATACCTACTTTCATCCTCACCCATACAATCCTTGCACCCACTGTTCCATACTCTCTTATATTCTCCTTCCACTTCTTGCTTATCATCAGACATACTCCCTCTCTTGCCCTCTCATTCTCACTGACTCCCGCACATATACCTACACCATATTCCCATTCTCTCACCTTTTCACCTTCCCATTTAGTTTCAGTCAATCCACATATATCCACTTTTGCATCCTCAAGCACCTGAACAATCTCTCTCTCTTTCACTTCATCATTCACTCCTCTCACATTCCATGTTCCCACCCTAAGAATGTCCTTTGTCCGTTCCTTAGTCGTCAACGTATGGTCCGTCCGGGTCCGAGGCGCTTTATTCGCTTTTTTAGTTAGTTCTTTTTACGGGGTGGGGCACTAACCCACCACCAACCCTTTTAGTCGTCTTGTACGACAAGCAGGGATACTGGGGGAGTATTCTTGAAACCCCCCTACCCCCAGGGGGGAAGGGGAAAGTGTGCACATGGATTTCCATTGAAATCAGCATACATATCGCAGTACTGGGTATGCAGTGTCCTTGTCTTCTCTGAATGCACAGCAAGATAGCGTTACGAAATAGGCGGTACAAAGGGATTATTCCCCCAAGCTAGACCTAGATAGATCATATAGCCCTGCTAGGGTGATGGGAGAGCGCTACCTCTCCAGCAAGGCAGCTACTGGGCGGGGCACGAACTCTCGACCTCACAGTCTCGAGTCAAGCGCTCTACCACTGAGCCATCCTACTCCCCTAATTAATTAAATTTCCAATTTAATTATTTGAAAAGGTTCCATGCTGCTCCTCCTCCTCCTCCTTCTCCCCTTCCTACATGAATCATTGTTTTTCCGTATCTCAGTCACTGGGTCACCTCTGGCTGTGCAATTTTACACACAAGTGAAGCCAATGGTTAAGGCTCAACCTGAAGACTTTAAGGTTCATTATAGTATACTCGATCAAATAAGTATCTTTATCCAGGCGAACGATGGTTTTACAATGAGTCATGTGAAAGTTCGATTACAAATACTTTTGAAAGATTAGTGTGTCTCATATGATGTATAAATAATGTGGCCAACTGCCGCTTGGAGGAACTTCTTTTCATACTTTAACCTGTAACCTTCATATTCGACTTTGACCTATATATGGTTAATAGCTTCCATCCTAAAAATTTAAAATAAATAAATAAATAAAATGGGGTTTATTGCTCAAGACTTATATTTAGAGCCCGAGCAAACAGACAGACAGACAGACACAGTCACAGATGCGTAGACCAAAAGCTTACCTATGCATACAGTACAGAGCATTAACAGACAAACATGCGGACAGACAGATTATAACCAAAATCACTGCCAGTCCACTAGGCAGGGAGAAAAATCTAGCACTCTGATTTTTCTATTATTCACCATACACTCATTGTCGACGTACAAATTGCTTTTTCATAGTCCTGAGGATGTTAGAGTTCTGGTGTGAAACTGTTGAAAAATTGTTGTTTATTAATATTTACACGTTACTATCAGCACTGTTACTGCCTTTACAGATAGCCATTGCCGTCACGACCCATCTGGCGGTGCTCCTCCAGTTCCAGTTAGATGGACAATAATCATCAAGTTTTTCCCTACAATCGTAATGTTTTCTGATAACAGCCAGAGATCACAGATGATGATGGGTCATGAGTGCAGAGGTGGAGATGTGCGTGAGGTGCGAGGTTTTCCGAAAAGTAGACCTACAAGGAATATTATTACATGCTTCTAACAGGACTAACAAAGGAGGCATTTATTCTTTCAAGATCTGTCTCCGAAGCTGATCACCCTACGGTTTTAGAGACAAAGGTGAAATAATGAAAGTGTTCTTGGACTGGAGAGGTCGTTGGAGATTACCCCTAAGTTCTTCAGTCCATAATGTCAGCCTAATTGTAAGTAGATAGACAGGTAGATAGATAGATAGGTAAACAGATATCATTGTAGGTATCCAAGACATATTTTTAACATGATGTTTCTCTTCAAATATGGATTATATTTCCACTCAATAAGTTTTATAAATACGTTTCTCTTAAGTGAGAGTCTCCTTGGTTGTGTATTCAGTGGGGGATGAGGAAAGGCCCTAGTGAAATGAATCTGCAATTTTCTCTCTCTATAGCCAGACGCCTTAATCCCGTAAGGGTTGGCCACAAACAAGTCGCCTTCAAGTCGCCCTATCCCCTGCCATTTCGCTGCCCCCCACCCCCAACTTACATCCCTTCTCTCAAATTTTCCAGGCATTAAACACACGTAGGTGTTATTTTGTGACTGCCAATAGACACTTTTACCCAGAAAACGTGAATCCATTAGACGGACAAGATTTAAAACTTTTCCACTGACGCTTTTACTGATGCAAACAATGGATGTAAATACGAATATACAGCAAAGCAATTTTTTCAGCAAAGGATAGTCGCTTATTTGTTTTAGTTTTGTTCACTGTTTTTTAAATTATTTTATTTATTATTTTGTGTGTGTGTGTGTGTGTGTGTGTGTGTGTGTGTGTGTGTGTGTGTGTGTGTGTGTGTGCACTGTATGTTGGAGAACTCTGAACTTTTGTAAATTAATGTTGAATTTGATAACCATATTAAAGGAACCTCTACATGTGCATCAATAACAGCAACAAAAGAAAAATATCTAGTCTTACATGCCTTTGTCAGTAAATGCAGAAAGCTATCGGTATACTGAAGCAACCTCTACATGTGTATCGATAACAGTGTATGAATACGAATAATTAAAGACGAACAGCATTTCCTAGACAACGTAGGATGGTCTCAACACACACACACACACACACACACACACACACACACACACACACACACACACACACACACACACACACACACACCGCTCGCTTGCCATCTAGTGGACGGGAGTTCGCGCCTTTCTCAGGTTGCGAAACGTTTCACTGACGAAGTGGGTGGTTACTGTCCCCCTTGAGCAAGGGGACGGGTGTGTGGGTGTGTTAAGGTCACAGCCTTGCCCTAAGATCGTATTATATGAGCTTTCAGCTCCCTTCCGGGAGGGTAAAAGCTGACGATCACGACCATCAAGTGAACCTGACCGACCCAGTGAAACACACACACACACACACACACACACACACACACACACATTCGAGTAGATTTTTTTCCCCACCTCTCCTTGAATAATGATAAACATTACGAATTCGTGTTAGGACATTGTGTGTGTGTGTGTGTGTGTGTGTGTGTGTGTGTGTGTGTGTGTGTGTGTGTGTGTGTGTGTGTTCTTACCTAATTGTTCATACCTAATTATATCTTTACAGGAATGAGTCAAGCTCGTTCTGTCCCGTGTCTTAAACTATATTTATCGTACACATCCTTAAATTTGTGAATTGTTCTGGCACACACTATTTCATTCGGTAGTGCATTCCACTGATCAATTGCTCTATTTGGGAAACTAAATTTCCTTACGTCTTTATCACCTCTCTTTTTATGCTTTTTTTTTTTTTTTGCAATATCCTCTTGCTGATGCTTCCCCTTACGTTAAGTAATCATTTATATCTATTTTCTCCTTCCCTGATGTGCATTTATATAGCATAATCATGTCACCTCTTTTCCTTCTCTCCTGTAGTGTTGGTAGATTCAGTTTATTTAGTCTTTCTTCGTAGCTTAGATCCCTTAAGCTTGGTACCCATCTTGTAGCTGCCCTTTGAACTTTTTCAATCTTGTCTATGTGTTTTTTAAGATGAGGACTCCAGACTACTGATGCATACTCCAGGGTTGGTCTAATGAATGATTTTATTAACTTTCTTAGCATGTCTTCATTTATGTATGTAAACGCTATTCTCATATTGGCAAGCAGTGTATACATGTTCTGTACCTTGTCGCTGATGTGGTCAGCCGGAGATAGTCTGTTATTGACAATCACACCTAGGTCCTTCTCTCTTTCTGATGTGTGTAGGGTTTTATTTCCTAATGCATAATCCCAATCAGGTCTATTTCCACTTTTACCAAACTTGATTACATGACACTTGTCCACACTGAATTCCATTTGCCATGTATTACTCCATTCATGAAATTTATTTAATTCTTCTTGTAGCTCTTTACAAAAGTCTGTGTTAGTAATTCTCCTTTGTATTTTTGCATCATCTGCAAACATATTTAGATAGCTTTCATTTCCAGTGTTACTGTCTATATCATTTATATGCACTAAAAACATAATTGGTGCCATCACTGAGCCCTGTGGTACTCCACTGGTCACTTCTTTCCATGATGAGTAATTTCCCCTTAGTACTGTTATCATTTTTCTTTTCATGAGAAAACCTTGCATCCAACCAAACAGTTTGCCTCGAATTCCTCCTTGATAGTACAGTTTCCATAAAAGTCTTTGGTGCGGTACTGTGTCAAACGCTTTCTTGAAATCTAAATAGTTACTGTCCACCCATCCTTCTCATTCCTGTAATGTGTCTGTTACGCTGTCATAGTAGCTCAACAGATTAACACGTGATTTTCCTTTTCTGAAACCAAACTGTCTTTCTGTTATCATATTGTGTTCTTCTAGATGATTTACCCAAGCTTTTCTTATAAGCTACTTGCCTACAACACTGGTTCGTGATACTGGTCGGTAGTTAAGTGGATTTTGTCTATTCCCTTTCTTGAATAAGGAGACAATGTTTGCTTTCTTCCAAGTATCAGGTAGTTTACCTTGACTCACGGATTTCTTGAATATTAAAAATAATGGTTTACTTAACTCCTTTGCACATTCACGTAGCACACAACATGATATTTTCATCAGGATCATTTGCTTTTCCTTTGTCTAATTTACTTAGCTCCTCTTGTATTTCTTTTTCTGATGTTTGTATATCTAGTAGTATGTGTGGGCATGCATGTTCCACATCATAATCCCTCTCAAATTTTTTTTCCTCTGTAAAAACTGATTGGAAATTCTTGTTTAGTGCTTCACAAATATCCTTCTCTTGTGTATAGGTGATTCCATCGTCCGTAATGGATTGCATTTTATCTTTTACTTTGGTTTTGCTTCTGATGTAGCTGTAAAATAGCTTCGGTTGATCACTACTTTTATTTATGATATCCTCCTCAAACTCTTTTTGGGCTTCCCTCCTTGTTCTTGTATAATCGTTTCTTGCCTGTTTGTAATTATTATATGCCCTTTCACTATTGTGTCTTCTGTATCTGTTCCACAACAAATCTCTTCTTTCTTTTGATTTTTTTACATTCTGTATTGAACCATTTCTTTATTTTCTTTTCTGCTTCTTTGTGCTGTGGGATGTACTTCTGGACTCCTATTTCATTAAGTTCACAGAATTTTTCATATACAGCATTTAAATCTTGTTCCCTAAGCTCCTTTTCCCAAGCAGTTTCTAAGAAGTATTTCTTTAGGTCATGATCTATATATCTATTGCCAGACGCCTCAATCCCGTTTGGGGTGGCCACAAACAAATCGCCTCCAAGTCGCCCTGTCCCCCGCCATTTCACTGCCCTGCTCCCAACTCACACCCCCCTCTCTCATATACCTCTCCACCCCATCCCTCCATCTCATCCTCGGCCTCCCCCTCCCTCTTCCCCCCTCCACCTCACTCACATACACTCTCTTCGTCAGTCTTTCACCCTCCATCCTCTCCACATGGCCAAACCACCTCAGTGTGTTCCTCATAACGCTCCCTATCACATCCACATCAACACCACAACGCTCCTTTATATCCTCATTCGTCAGCCTATCTCTCCATGTGACTCCACAGGCTCCTTTTAAATAACTCATTTCCACTGCTCTCACTCTTGACTTGTGTCCTTCCAACAACGTCCAAGCTTCACTTCCGTACGTTAGAGATGATATCACAATACTGTCATGTAGTAACTTTTTCACTTCCATGCTCACTTCCCTGTTTCTTATCACTGCTTTCAAAGAACCAGCAACCTTTCTTCCCTGCTGTACCCTTTCAAGCACTTCACCCTCCAAACCTCCATCCTTACTCATCACACTACCCAAGTACTTAAACGTACTCACATTTTCCAATTCCTCACCATCCAACCTCGTTGTACATTCACTGACTTCACCTCTCTCAAAGACCATCACTTTACTCTTCCCTACATTCACCTTCAGATTCCGTTTCTTACACACTCTGCCAAACTCATCCACCAAGCCTTGCAACTCCCCTTCGTCTTCACTCAACAACACAGTATCATCTGCAAACAACAGTACAGGGAGTTTCCAAACACTATCCTCTCTCACCAGGGCCACTCCAGCATCCACTACCCTACCATGTACCTCTTTTATTACCCCATCCATGTACAGATTGAACAACCATGGAGACATGACACATCCCTGTTTCAACCCAACCTTCAAAGAGAAAAATTCACTTAGTTCACCATCCACACGCACTGCAGCCTTCGCACCATCGTACATACTCTTCACAGCATTCAACAACTTCCCATCTATTCCATATATTCTTAACACTTTCCACAATCCTAGTCTATCCACCCTGTCATATGCTTTCTCCAAATCCATGAAAGCCGCATACAACTTCTTTCCCTCCTCTAGAAACTTTTCCACTAAAGATCTGAGAATGAATATCTGATCTACACAACCTCTTCCCTTCCTAAAGCCTCCCTGTTCTTCTCCAACTAATTTCTCTGTTCTTTCTCTAACTCTGTCAATAAGTATCCTACCATACACTTTTCCTATTATACTAAGAAGACAAATGCCCCTATGATTACCACACACTTCTTTTTCCCCTTTTCCTTTGTACAAGGGAATTATTATACCTGACTTCCAATCCTCCGGGACTCTACCTTCCTCCCAGGCCAATCTGCACATCTTCCACATCCATTCTACTACTATCTCTCCCCCATGCTTCAGCATTTCACCACACACTCCATCAATTCCTGGGGCTTTCCCTGATTTAACTTTCTTCATTGCTTCCACAACTTCTATCCTACTGATTTCTTCCTGTCTTCTCACCTCCCTCCTTCTCCCAGCCATTCCCCAGCCACTTATACTTGCATTACTTCCATCCTCCACGTTCAACAATTCCTTAAAGTGTTCTCTCCATCTGCTCACTTTTTCTCCCTTCTCCACTAGTAATCTACCATTTTTATCTTTCACTCCCCTGCTAACTTCACTTCCACCCTGTCTTACTCTTTTCACCTCTTTCCAGAACATTTTCTTACAGTCCCTCCACTTTACACTCAAATTCCTTCCAAATTCCTCATCCACTCTCTTCTTACTCTCTCTTACTAATCTTTTCACCTCTCTCTTTCTTTCTACATATAACTCTCTCTTCCGCCTCTCAACTTCTTCCACGCCCCTATTTCTCATCCATTCATTGTATGCTTTCTTCTTTTGTGCCACAGTCCGTTTCACCTCTTCAGTCCACCACGCTGTTCCTTGCACCCCCCTCCGTCTTCTCTTCCTTCCACACACCACATCACATGCTGCACATATTTCTTCTGTAAATATTCTACACACACCTTCCACGTCCCCCATCTGCTCCAACTCATATTTGCCCAATCGTTCCTCCACTTCTCTCTTATACTCTGCCTTTTTCTCATCCTCTTGTAACCTTTCCACTCTCCTTGCAACTACTCCTTCCTCTCGTCTTTCCCTTCTTCTATTCCTCCATCTTACTTGAACTTTAACTCTGGCCACCACCAAGTAGTGGTCAGAAAGTCCACTCCCCCAACCTCTATAAACTCTTGCATCCAATATACATCTTCGCATCCTTTCATCCACACACACATAATCAATCATTGCCTTCCTTTCACTCAATTCACCACCCACCCTTCTCATCACTCGCCATGTATACCTGTGGATCATTTTATGCCTGAAGAGGGTATTGACTATCACCAACCCCCTCCCAGCACAAATGTCCACCAACGCACTCCCATTCTCATCTATCTCAGCAGGCACACCCCACTCACCAACTATTCCATCCACCTTCACATTCCCAACTTTACCATTCATATCACCAATCAGAAACACTCTATCATTCCTTCCAAACTTTTCCATGCACACATCTACATTTGTCCAGAACTCTTCTCTCACTCTTCTAGCACGATCTTTCGTTGGCGCATACACACACACAATCGACCACATTTGTATTCCAACTTTCAACTTTACCCACACAATCCTTGATCCAACTGATCCATACTGTCTTATGCTCCTCTTCCATCTTTTACTCACAACTATACATAGTCCTTCCTTTGCCCTCTCATTCTCACCTACTCCTGCACATATACCCCATCCATACTCCCATTCTCTCACACTTTCTCCTCTCCATTTTGTTTCAGTTATTCCACATACATCCACTTTCGCATCCTCAGGCACCTGGACAATCTCTCTCTCTCTCACCTCATCATTTGCTCCCCTTACATTCCACGTTCCAATTGCAATGTCCTTTGTCCGGTCCTTGGTCGTCAACCTTTGGTCAGTCCTTGTCCGAGGCTTATTGTTTGTTTTTTTAGTTAGTTGTTTTCCGGGGAGGGGCACTAACCCTCCGCCAACCCTTTTAGTCGCCTTTTACGACAAGCAGGGATACTGGGGGAGTATTCTTGACAAACCCACCTACCCAAAGGGGGGGGGACTTCCTTTCTTAATTTTTCTATTTCTTCCTTTTACAAGTGCATCTGTTTAATTTCATCAATCTCATTTTGAAAAGCCGTCTCTAACCTGTGTACACATTCAACCAGTTTGTGTGAGTCTTCATTTCAACCCGTTCTTGGTAGAAATCATCATCCTGCTTTCTACATTTATCCCTTTTCTTTTCCAAATTTGCTTTACCAAGTGTGTGGTCATTTTGCGGTACTAAAAGCCCATATAGTACTTACATTCCCAGGGGCAGATTGTAGACTAAACAACGATCAGCTGATTGTGTGCATTCTTGTGCTGCTTGTTTACTTTTCTGTTTGACCAAGTCTTACTTAAAACTTCTTTTTTATATTAAAACACCATTTAGTCTAACATTGTACAGAGCTTGACTCATATAAAGATACTTATTTAGGTACTGCCGCTGGCCAAGTTGGCCAGGTATAGAGTGATGTCGACGTGTGTCTGTTCTCTCTCAGTGCCTCGGTGTGTGCTTCCGTAACACTCTAGTGGACACGATGTATCTTGAATCCACCAACAGATTTCCACCAATCTTTTGTCAATGATCCAGTATGAGTTGATGATGATTCAGTATGAGTTAATGAACTAATTAGATGAGCTTGTGGAGGTCAAATCCTTGTAGGCACGAAATCTAAAATACCCCTCTTCGAATTTCGACCAAACTTTTGTCAGTGATAGAGTACGAGGGGATGATGAACTGGTTAGATCAGCAAGATCAAGGTCACCAAGGTCAAGTTCATATGGCGTTACATTGGTCCGTGCATCCATAACACTTTTGTGCATGTGATATCTAATGAACCTATCTTTAAAATCCCACCAAACTTTTTTCAGTGATGCAGTATGAGAAGATAATGAACTGATTTGGTCAGGTGGGTCGAGGGGTCATAGGTCAGGTCATATGGGGTCAACTTACTTTATCCATGTGGGCGCCATATCTCCTGAACCTCTCAACGGATGGTGACCAAAGTTTTGTCAACGATTCAGTATGAAGGGATGATGAACTGATTAGGTCAACAAGGTCATGGGGCCAAAGGTCACTGTCATATTGATGCGTGTGTGATATCTACAAATCCCCTTGATGGATTTTGACCAAACTTTTCTCTGTGCAGGATGAAGGGACAATGAACTGATTAGGTTAGGAAGATCAGGGGGTCAAAGGTCAAGGTCATATGGGTGTGGACACAATATCTCCTGAATCCCTCGAAGTATATCAACCAAACATTTCTCACTGATACAGTACAAAGGGACAATGAGTTGATAAGGTCATTGAGGTCAAGAGGTAAAAGGTGAAGGTTATATGGGATCAACTTAGTTTATTTTAAGTTTCACAATGACCCCTGCCATGGAGGTTGTATGGCGAGTCCGTGCACAAGGCTTGTCGGAGGCATACCAAGCGACGCTTTACGTCGACAGCTGGGCACACGAGTTCTCGGAGTTTCATTATTTATTTACTTATTTATTGTGCTGGACTGAAGAATGCAGTATATCAAAAAATATTAATGATAAACAATCTACCTTCTTATTCTCATACTCTTTGATTAGGTTATACATTATTTGCAATAAGTATATGTTGTAATCAGATTAATAATAGCATAAACACCTAGAATGTGTGCTGGTGCTTGAGTAGATTTCATTCCAGTGACTATGACCTTTGACTCACGACCTTTGTATCACTGAGTGCTGAGGCCACTCTGTAAGTGGGAATGGCACAGGTTCAAAATGGCATCCTGTACATAGGATAAGTATGGAGCCTCTGTGGTACAGTTGTATAGTGTGCATTTTCCTACATGGAAGAATGAGAGTTCGCGTCCCGCCAGGGTAATAAACTTTGGGAGCGTTCTTCTGGTCATGTACTGCTTTGGCAGACATAAGGGGTGGTGTGGTTGAAAAAGTGTTGCATTCTATAAAGTATGCTTGCACCCAGTCAGCTTGTGTGGGCCAATTACATTTGGTTCACAGACTGCATACACATCCAAAGCCACTCCAAAACCACAATTACACTTATATGCACTTGTTACCTTACATACAATCTCTACCAGACAGTCTAAGCCAATTCGTAGAGATACATTGGCTGTATCGTTCCCACTTCGGCCGGGATAGGCCAGTCCTGCAGTGGACACTCAAACGGCTGATTAGACGAGAGAGAGAGAGAGAGAGACATAGGATATAGAAGCGCTCGTCCAAAAACGGTCGCAAAGGCCAGTTCTAAGGTTATGAACTGAAAGACCTTCATTATTCAAATGCAAAACTACTAGCAAAGTCTTGCTAACCTCTGTACGAGTAGCAAAATCGATCCGCAAAATATTGATTTTGTTCTACTTTCTCTCTTCCTTTCATTCTCTTATCTTCATCAGTCATAACTCCAAAACAAAGAAGTGTATGTGAGCGTACGATCCACCAAAATGCTTCTTGTCAAGTGGATATATTCCTTTTCATGTTTAGAA
Organism: Coenobita brevimanus; assembly: GCF_032717465.1. Taxonomy (NCBI): domain Eukaryota; kingdom Metazoa; phylum Arthropoda; class Malacostraca; order Decapoda; family Coenobitidae; genus Coenobita; species Coenobita brevimanus. The sequence continues at coordinate 20,108,167 of NC_137001.1, read as the reverse complement.
AAGCATTTAGGCATGGTTCCCGCCATACGGCCTTGAACCTGCATTGCAGTCACCCGTAAAGACGCCATTTTGGCCAATGTTGGTTAGCTACATCTTGCCTATAGTTAAAAAATGTACCAAAACACTTTTTTTCATGGGAAGGCACCCTTGTTTTAGTCTTTCAGTAGCAATGGAGCTATGTTCTACAGGTCAACTTCAGTCTAAACAGCATCGCCCTACCACAGCTAGCTAGAGCTTACCAATTATTCTCCTGGTCTCAACTTTATCATTACTGTGTTCGAGACTCCCAGGTGAGATATCTTAACAGAGCCATGTATACTCCACTCGCTAAACATGTGGGTCTTCCAGGGGCCAGGGTGGCTAATGTGATAGAGAAAATTTCAAATATCGTGAAGGATAGTGGTGATAAACCCACTGTGTGCCTCAATGTAGGAGGCAATGATATTAGTAGCCGTAAGAGTCAGGTACTGTGGCAGAGGTACAAGTTGATGTTAGAGAATGTTAGGGAGAGGGGAGGAACCCCTGTAGTGCTTGGTGTTTTACCCAGGTAGAGGGTTGGGAGGGAATGGTTGAGCAAGGCAATAAGGTTTAATTTCCGCCTTGAAAGGTATTGCAAAGATAATGCAATACCTTTCATAGACAACTGGGACTGGTTTTATGAACGGAATGCCTTTTATAGTTGGGATGGGACTCATCTTAGCAGGCAGGGAGTTACTGTTTTAGCTGGAGTGATAGATAGGGAGTTAGAGGGATTTTTTCGAGGTTGAGAAGTAGACGTACAGGAAGTTATAGCAACTACACTCAGAAATCATTATTACCATGTTTGGATAGACGCATCAAGACTTGCAAAAGTAAGAACAAAAGTTCAACCATCAGTGTAGATACATCCACTCAGGCACCTCAAATTAAGAAGCCGATGATAGAGGACAGAACAAGCGATGATAGAAGGGCGATAAGCGATAGTACAAAAAATGGTTATATTAGTAAAGTAAAGAGTTTCCCAGTTAGTAATGAAATAAAAAACAGTAAATCCCAAGGTAAAGGCATAACTACTCTTATTAATCTGAAAGTGTACTACACAAACAGCCGGAGTTTACGTAATAAAATGGATGAACTGAGGGCTTCAATTTGTACAGAGAAAATAGACATTGTCGTTATTAGTGAAACTTGGATGAATACAGACACTCGAGAATTTTTGGCAGAATTTCAGATAAAAGGCTATAATATTTTTGTGTCAAACCGTCTGGGAAGAAAGGGGGGAGAGGTAGCTATTTATGTAAAGGAATCATTAAACTGTTACAATAAAGCAGACATTAAAGTAAATAGGGACACCGAAAGTGCCTGGGTTGAACATAGTAACAATAGGGAGAAATTAGTCTTAGGAGCAATTTACAGATCTCCAAAATTAAGCAGAGCAGATAGTAAATACCTTTGGGAGGAAATTAGGAAAGCATCACAGTCCAGCTTAGTAATGATTGTAGGGGACCTTAATCTCCCAAGGATAGATTGGAGAAATCAGACAGGGGATGCAGAGTCAGGAATTCCAGAGGTAGTACAGGATAATTTCCATTATCAGTATATCAGGGAGCCCACCAGATATAATAATACACTAGATTTGGTTTTAGCTAATAAAGAAAATATTATTAGTGATATAGAGGTTGGTGGACGACTTGGTAATAGCGATCATGAAGAAATTAAGTTCAAGTTTATTTGGGATGTCTGTTCCAATGAAAACACCTCCACCATCTAGGAGATTTCGATGACTTAGGAGCTTATTTTAGAGCGGTGTTCCGCAGGAAGAATGACTATTATAGGGAGAAACAGGTCAGTGGGGAATCCCAGGTCATAGGTGAGGGGCAGGAAACACATGGGAATGTGCGCCAGGTGTCTGTGGAGGGGGAGGTGGCAGAAGGGAGTGAAGTCTAGGTGATGGAGATTAACTCAGCTCCAGTACCAAGCAGACGTTCGACCAGTGAGAAGTATAACGAGTTAATTAATATAATACACGGAGGCCAAGATAGATATATCCCTTCAAAACCGTTTAGAACGAATAATTCAGAACCAAGATGGTTAAACAACAGATTAAAGCTCTCATAGGCCAGAGGAAAGGAATATATTGAAGAATAAAACGTGGAGAGGAGCAACTACGTAGCTGGTACGCGATTTTAAACAGAGAGGTAAAGAGGGAGATACGAAAAGCGAGAAGTTATGAAATTCAGGTTGTTAGTGAATCGAAAGAAAACCCTAAATGTTTTTATCAAATGTACTGTACGAAAAATAAAGATAGGATAGGACCTCTCAGAACAGAATCAGGTGACATTACCAGTGAAGATAAAGTAATGTATTCGATCCTAAAAAATTATTTCATATCAGTATTCACCAAGGGAAATCTAGACCTGGTCCCTCAAGCAGCAAATACTTACGATGAGAATACGGAAAATATTCTTGGTAAGGAGGACGTATTGAAAGAAATTAATAAGTTAAAACCTCAAAAATCTCCAGGTCCAGACGATATATATGCAAAAAATACAAAAGAAACCAAAGAAGAATTATGTTAGCCACTTTTAACATTATTTAATGACTCTTTAATTTCAGGAGAAGTTCCAGAGGCATGGAAGACCGCAAACGTAGTGCCCATCTTTAAATAGGGTGATAAATCAGCTGCGTCGAACTATCGTCCGATAAGTCGAACATCAATAGTAGGAAAAATGTTAGAGTCAATTTTGGCAAATAAGATTAGAGAACACTTAGAAAGATCTAATCTTATAAACGAAAGTCAGCACAGATTCAGGCAAGGACGATCCTGCCTCACAACCTTGTCATTCTACTCGGAGGTCTATGAGGCAGTAGATAGCGATAAAGCTTACGATGTTATTTATCTAGACTTTAGTACAGCTTTTAATAGGGTCCCACACGAAAGGTTAGTTAGAAAGGTTCGAGCACATGGTATAGACGGTAATATCTTAAAACGGATAGAATCCTGGCTGAAAGGACGAAAGCAGAGAGTATTAATAAATGGGACTAAGTCGGATTGGGGATTAGTAACTAGCGGTGTACCACAGGGTTCAGTACTCGGACCCTTATTATTTATTATATATATAAATGATCTAGACTTAGGGGTCACTAGCAGCATCAGCAAATTTGCCGATACAAAAATAGGGTGTATCATTAACTAGACTGACGATTGCCATAACTTACAAAAAGACCACGATACATCATCCAAATGGTCTAAAACTTGGCAAATGGAATTTAACGTTGAAAAATGTAAAGTACTTAACGTAGGCAAGACCGTTGGAGACACTAAATACAGCTTGGATAACAAAGAAATTATCAAATCGGAATGCGAGAGGGATCTAGGAGTTATGGTTAGTAACGACCTTAAACCAAGGCAACAGTGTATTAATGCGAGAAATAAAGCAAATAAGGTCCTAGGATTTATTTTGAGAAGCGTGAGCAATAGATCATCAAAAGTAATACTGCAACTGTATCCAGCATTAGTAAAGCCACATTTAGACTAAGCAGTCCAATTTTTGTGTCCTTACTATAGAATGGATATTAATTCGTTAGAAAATGTACGGAGAGGAATGACAAAAATGATACATGACGTTCGGAACCTGTCATATGAAGACAGACTGAAAAGACTGTCTGCATTCGCGAGAGAGGCGTAGAGTAAGGGGAGACTTGACTGAGGTGTTTAAGTGGATGAAGGGCATAAATAAGGGAGATATTAGCAAGGTACTTAAAGTGAGCATATAGGACAGAACTAGAAGTGATGGTTTCAAACTAGAAAAACTCCGTTTCAATAAGGAAATATGTAGAAATTGGTTTGGTAATAGAGTAGTAGACGAATGGAATAAGCTACCTAGTACAGTAGTTGCTGCCTCTTCCATTGAGAGTTTCAAGCATAGGATAGATAAGCATATGACAAATAAGGGGTGGATATAGAAAAAAGAAAATCTAATAACCAATACTAATTCATTAATTTTCCTTTTCAGGTTACATTTAGTGGTAGGTGGTGGCGACCATCATCCGCTCACTTGATGTAGTGCTGCCTACTTCTTCCTTAGCCTTTATCATTCTTTTTCTGTGCCTGCCCTCGTCTCTTCGTATTTCTCCCATCTTTCCTGTCACTACTTAATGTTTTTCTTTCCGTTACAGGTGGCTTTACGTTGAGTGACAAGCCAAATGGTTTCCTGCAAGCCAAGAAACCATTTACAACACTGGGTGGTAACCATATAAACAAACCATACGTGCTCCCTACGTGTCAAGTGGGTTGGTGGAGGGTTAGTGCTCCTCCCTGTAAAATAAATAACTCAGAGTCAAATGACCACCCCGTACGGGATTATGGCGTCTGGCAATAGATAGATAGATAGGTTACACTATGATAGTCTCTATTCTCCTTTCACACTTTCCTGTAAAATGTCCACGCTAGTTTTTCTATACTGCGTGGTGTTCTTTCTGACTTTTTCCTGCCGGCTTCGGCTGGAGAGTTTGGAGGGGGGGAGAGCCTTTTTCTTTGTTATCCTTATCTCATTCTAGTAGTTCAGTTACTCTTCTAGGAGCTGCCTAGCAAGGGCCAACCGGCCTACTGCAGTTATGCTCTCTTCTTATGTTCTACTTTTGTGTAGAAGGCTGAGACTAACAATAGATTAAAGGCTACCTTGAAATTCAATCGATCATGGGAAACGAGCTAGTTTTCTACTGACTTTCACGACTAGTCTAAGTGATGCAGTTCAGGATACTTCTCCGTTAGACATATGTAGCATGCCTGCACCATCCACAACTTTGTGGCAATAGTGTGTAATGTAGTAATGGGTATAGGTCTCAAAATCTCCTTCCATCCTGAAGATCCATACCCATTACTACATTCCACACATTAGCCACAAACATGTATTCGTAGCTGGTGCAATGCTCTTGTTTCTATGCTAATTTCCTCTCATATCTGTGCACTTTTGCCACTCCTGCTTCTTAATCATTTCAGAAGATTTTTTTTTGTTTTCTAGTATTAATTGACCTAGTTATGGTTAACAGCTAGCAGCAAAGGGGAACAAATGAGGTTTATAGTTAAAGCTTTGATATTTGAAGCCCAAAGATTTGGACAGACAGATGCACAGAAAGGCACTGACAGAGAGATACTGTCAAAAACATTACCTACCCAGTTCACACGGGATAAAAATAGTTTGAATATGTTCTAACCTTTCACACCCTAATAAGCCCAATAAAATATCCTCATTACACTCCCTCAGTTAAAAATCATTGGTTGCATGGATTCTGGTTTCACAGTACTAATATATTCTTGTCTACGATAATTTATACACAGTCATACACGTTATTAATGTCTTTACAGATGGCCATTGCCGTCACCACCCATTTGGTGGTGCTGCTCCAGTTTTACTTCCAAGGCCAACGCAACATAATCGCTCCACCAACATATTCTTCCCAGCATTTGTAATGTGCACCAAAGATCACAAATGCTGATGTGTCCTGTGTGCAAAGGTCAAGACTCATGTTGGGTGCCTCTCAAGACTTACAATTATCACAAGACGCTTAACAGGACTAAAGGAGGACACGTTAACCCTTCGATTCTGAGACGTCTGGCGAAGGTAAATATCGTCCAGCTTCAGCCAGGAACGAAATAAGGAAACCACTGTTAGTCCCGTATTCCCGTTGGTTAAGGAACTTCCCTAGCACCTCTTCCTTAGCGATTTATTTTCCTGATTACTCATCAATATCTTCCTATTTGCATCTTATATCCTTTCAATGTCGACATAAACTGAATGAGTAACACACAAGACCTGAATCGGAAATAAACCGGTAAGGGAGAGGTGTTAGTAAGCTTCCTACCCGCACGAGAATACCGCCAATAGTCTGAATAGAAGATTGCTTCTAAGCCTATCATTCCGAAATACTTCCTCTATAGTGAAAAATTATCGTTCTGGGTATCAAGATTTTAATTTTCAGATGTCTCTCGGCAAAATGTATTGAGTGATGAAAGTTTTTATTCTATTATCTTTTTTTAATCAGTTTCATTGACTTTTTTCCTTTTTGATTGTCTAGCTATTGGGAAGAGATAAGGACCTCAGTGAAATGACCCTCTATATTTCCAGGCACTGAACAAATACAGGTGTTATATTCTGGTAATTTGCAAGCAGTATTATTCAAAAACGAGAAATCCATTAGATGTATAGGGTGTAAAACTTTTTAACTTGACACTTGCAGTTCAAACAAGCAACGAATTATGGTACGGTATTCCAGTTCCCACCTTTTTTTTTTTTTTATCAGTAAAACTCTGTGATATGTTCAGATATGAGCGTTTTATTGTTATCATCATTATTATTATTGTTATTACGACATATTGCTGAAATCTACATTATTTTTGTAAATAAATGTAATTTAATAAACACAAGGAAATTATCTTTACCATTGTGTCAGTAATAGAAAGTGGAAATAAATATCCTCCATAAAGGTTTCTATATAGTAAACATGTTTTACGATACCGATAGCAAAAGCAAAGGTGGCTAGGTTACCAAGGCCGGGCGTTTTGACGCTGTAATACACGGGGGATGGGGAATGGGAGGGATCAGAGTGAGAGATTGACTTTATAAAGTAAGTAGGCATCACCCTTGCCTCACCCTTTGGTGGGGTAAATTTTCACAATTAAAGATGGCACGCAGTCGATACTGCTATTACTGTAACCTGGCGTGAAGCTGCCATCGCTCCATCTTGATTCATGAGCTGCAACAATAAATTAATATTATAGTATGATGCTCGTCACTGACAAGTGCTGTGGAAAGCATGCAGAGCTGTAGTTTTTTTGTTTTTTTTGTACCAAGCTATGTGAAATGAGATGCAAATGGATGAATATCTAGGCCAAGTTAGAGTAAAACGAGTATAACATAATCCTCAAGCGGTGATGCAACATGGAGTGCTGGGGAAGGTGTGGTGCGTGGAACTGATGGGTACTGGGAAGAGGATCACTGGAGTCTCTTAAATGGGTTCCTAGCTTACAAGAACCACTTGGCATATCACTCGTTGTAAAATAACTTGATGGATGCACTACATCTAGTGAGTGGACGATGGGCGCCATGAACAGATATATTCCAGGTAATGTTAAGAATTATGTTTCACAATGATTGCCGGATGAAATTGTCTTTCACTTAAATATACATAGTAAAAGTCCCACTATTCATTAAACAGTTACAGCATATCACTGAGATACCATAGGTCATGTCTCAGGCTTGTATGGTTGTTCATTGAGGAAGTTCCCTGACACCTCTTCTTTAGCGATTCATTTTTTTTTGGTATGGCTGATTACTATCCTTTTGTATATTATTTACTCAGACTATGGCGACAGTGGAGGGATTTATGAAATACGGAAGTGCAGAGCAAAGTGTAATAAACTCATTAAATCGCATGGTAAAAGCTCTTTGGGTGTTATTTGGCACAGAATTTACAAGATGTCCCTAGCACGGGAGAGCTTTTTGTGCCAGAACAAATACCTTGAGGCTCCTATGACTCACTCTCAGCTGAATATAATGGTATGGATGTAGATTAGTAGAGTGTTCCCGATCATGTCAGAGTTAACGACACCAGGGCGCGTCCACACGTGTGCTCGAACAAATGTTGACAACATGTAAGCAACACAGTAACGAACACGCTTCAGACATGTTGGGAACAGCAGCGTCCAGATCATGTTGGCAACATCATGATGAAGTCTTAGCTGCCTGCTATGGACAAACTTATCCCATCACCTCTGCTGCCAGTGTTCGAAGCTGCACTGAAACATGTTTGCATACACCTGTCCAATTACTGCTGCATACATGTACCCAAACATGTTGCCAACTGTGTTGTCAACACATGTTCGAGGGCACGTGTGGACGCGCCCTGGCTACAATGACTCTCTCTCTCTCTCTCTCTCTCTCTCTCTCTGCTATATTTAATTGCTTGGTTTTAGCAACAATAGAAGAGATGTTTCGACCATGAGTGTTTTTTCCATGACAAAGAAGATGAGTGAATGAAAGTGAATCCCTTTACTGGAGAAAACAATGATAATACTCCAATATTTGTGTCTTAACTGGTTTGTGCTCAAGGTGGTCTGTTTTACCTGGGGTCTCTGTTATACCTGCTTTGTGTTTTACCTGGTTTGTGTTTTCCCTGTTTTGTGTTTTACCTGCTACTGGATTCTAAAAGACCAATTTATAATAGTGACTGAATAAGAGTGTGTATGTAGGTGAAGTAGAGGGAGGAAGAGGGAGAGAGAGACCGAGGATGAGGTGTAGGGATGGAATTGAGAGGTATATGAGGGAAAGGGGAGTGAGTTGGGGGGAGGGCAATAAAATGGTGGGTGACAGCGAATTGGAGGCGTTTTGTCTGCAACCCTCCTTTGCAGGATTAGGGCGTCGGGCTATACATAGATAGACAGACAATTATGCTGATAATAATTTAAACAGCAGTTAAGATAAAACTATCTGTCTATCTATATACCTAGGCTGCTTCCCCCAAGGAAAGGGAGGTAGCCGAGACAGGACGACACACTCCCCATTTATTCATCCATTCAAACACATTCATTCGCATCTTAGCCCCAAAGGGGAGAACGGACAGATCCTCACCGCACCACACCGCACAAGGGTCAACTGCGCAATGCAATCAGTGACATCCGCAGCAGGGCCCGACAGCAGAACTGGTTTACCCCTGCCACATCATAACAGACCCATCCCCTTACCCGCACCTGACCTGACTAGCTGATCAGACCAAATGCGGGAGAATATCCCCTCAGGGCTGCGTTATCACTTATTCATTCATAATTTCTCTCCATTTATTTCTGTCACGCACAGCCACTCTTCCTTGCTCAACAGACATCCCTCTCGCATCCAGCGCTCTCTTCACACTGTCCATCCATCCTATTCGTGGTCTTCCTCTCAGCCTTACACCTCTCACATCAGATCTAGTTATCTTTTTCACCAATCGCTCATTATCCATTCTCTCCATATGTCCAAACCATCGCAACACCCTCTGCTCAACTCTACCAGCCATCCCCCAAACAACTCCAGTTCTCCTTCGCACTTCATCATTTCGCACCCGATCCATATGCGTCACTCCACACATACTCCTCAGACACCTCATCTCCATTACATTCAAACTTTTCCTCTCTTCTACACCCATATTCCATGTTTCAGCCCCATATAACGCAGTCGGTACCACAACACCCTCATACAGCCTTCTCTCTACATCCATTCTAAGCGAACGACATTTACACACTTTTTTCATTCCTCCCAGCACCTTTCCTACTTCATTTATTCTAAACTTCACTTCTGCATCTATTCTTCCATCCACAGCAACATGTGACCCTAGATATTTAAAACAATCTACTTCCTCAAGCAACACTCCATTCAAAACTATATTCATCCCCCTACCATCTATCAACCTCGTACACTTCATCACTTTACTCTTATTCTCATTTACTTTCAATTTCCTCCTTTCACACACCCTTCCAAACTCCTCTACCAACTGTCTCAATCTCTCCTCTGAATCAGTCACCAGTACAGTATCATCTGCAAACAGCAGCTGCTTCAGATTCCACTCTCCACCATCAACATTCACCAGACTCAGACCTCCACCTAAAACTCTTGCATTCACCTCCCTTATAACACCATCCATGTAAATATTAAACAACCAAGGCGACATCACACATCCCTGTCGCAGCCCCACTTTCACAGGAAACCAATCACTCACAGCATTTCCCACTCTTACACACGCTCTACTATTTACATAAAAACTTTTCACCCCTTTTAGTAACCTACCATCAAGTCCATACAATCTTAAAACAGTCCACAAAGCCTCCCTATCAATTCTATCATACGCTTTCTCTAAATCCATGAATGCCCAAAACACATCATTGCCTTTCGCTAAATACTTTTCACACATTTTTCTCACAGCAAACACCTGATCCACTCATCCCCTCCCTCTCCTAAAGCCACACTGCTCATCACTAATCACTCCCTCTGTACCCTCTCTAACTCTCATAATTAACACTATACCATACACCTTACCTACAACACTCAACAGACTTATACCCCTAAAGCTAGTACATTCGTACTTATCACCCTTGCCTTTATACAACGGGACCACACAAGCACTTGCCCAGTCAATTGGCACCATACCTTTCTCAAAGCACACATTCTACAATCTTACTAACCAGTCAACAATAGTCACTCCACCACCCTTCAGGCATTCCATAGCACACCCATCCATACCTGCAGCTTTCCCTGTTTTCATCTCCTTTACTGCCCTCTCCACTTCCTCCTTCGTGATCAAAGAATCATTCAACTCTCCCAACACATTTATTCCTTGCACCCTTCCATCCGCCACAATCTCAGCCACCCTTTCCTCTACATTTAACAATCTTTCAAAATACTCTGCCCATCTCTTCCTTACTGCATCTATCTCATTTAACATCCTTCCATCCTCTGCTTTTACTCGTTCTTCCTTCCCAGACTCTCCCTTTCGCACCCTTTTCACCTCCTCCCAAAACATTTTCTTATTCTGTTGAAAATTCTCTGTCAGCCGCCTACCCCACCTCTCATCTGCTGCCACTTTAGCATCACGCACAGCCCTTCTCGCCCTATTCCTATTTTCCTTTTACCTTTCATATGACATCTCATCCTTCCTCTAGAGCCACACTTCATATGCACATCTCTTCTCAGCCACAGCCATACTTACTTCCTCGCACCACCATTCACTTCCTTTTCTTACACCACCACCCACACGTCTCACATCACACACCTCTTCTGCATGCCCCACCACAGCACCCTTAAACAACTGCCATTCCTCCTCCACGCTGCCATTTTCCCGATCTTTCACTGCGTTCCACTCATCTTTCAATTTCTCTTGATACTCTATCTTTTTCTCTCTTTTATCCAACTCACTCACTTTCAAAACCTCCCTGCCACACCTAACCCTCCTAGCTCTCATCCATCTCTTACCTACTCTTAACCTTCCCTCCACCAGGCAGTGGTCAGACATACCTCCACCCTTCCCTCTCAGAACTCTCACATCCAACAATCTTCCTATTACATTCCTAGACACAACCACATAGTCCATCAAAGCTCTATCAACAACCCTTCCACCCTCCTGTCTCACCCATGTATACTTATAAATATCTTTCTTCTCAATCAGCGTATTCCCAATCACCATCTCTCGCTCAAGACACATCGCTATCATTCGTTCCCCATTTTCATTTCTTCCAGGCACACCATGCATACCAACTATGCCTTCAACTGCTACATTTCCCACTCTAGCATTCAGATCTCCCATCATTACCACATTCACATTCGCTCCAAAACTCTGCAGACACTCATCAACATCATTCCAGAAAGACTACCTCTCTTGTTCATCTCTTTCACTATCAGGCCCATATGCACTCACAAACACTCACAACTCACGTTCAAATTTCGCTTTCACCCACATCAGTCTCGATGACACCTTCCATTCAATCACACATTGCTGTACTTCTGGACTCACTAACAAGGCCACACCTTCTCTTGCCCTTCCTCTATCAACACCTGACAATCTTCCATTCACGCTTCCAAACATAGATTCCCCCTTCCCTTTCATCTTCGTTTCACTCAAAGCTAACACATCCAACTTTCTTCTCACAAACATTCTCCCAATCTCCTCCCTTTTAGCCTCAATCGTACTACATCCACGCACATTCATAGACCCAATCTTCAGGGTACGGGGATAACTCCATCCCCCATCCCTTCCTCTGGCTTGTCTCTTTTTAGGAACTAAAAAACAGAGGAGGGGGTCCCTAGTCCCCTCACCCCGCCCCATTTAGTCGCCTTTTGCGACACGCAGCGAATACGGTGGCAGTATTCTTCTTAACACAACCTGGCCGCAGAGTAGTAGTACCACCCCATAGTGCGGCCAGGTTGTGTCCCCCCCGCCACAGGGGGGACTGATAATGGATAAAAGTTGCCAACATTTTCAATGGAATACTGGATGGTCTCCACACTGCCACTGAACACTGACATGCTTCTTTGCAAACTGCCATGATGTTTAATGAACGTAAAAGAACACAGGATCCCAAAGTTTGTCTGATTTGACCTATGAAACGCCTTTGAAAAAGAGTATAAAATAAAGCGAGGGTGGTTGTGGTAGTGGTGGTGGAAGAGGAGGAGGAAAGTGTATAGGAAGAGCAAGAGAAAGAGGAGAAAGAACAGGAGAAACAGGAGGAGGAGGAGGGGGAGGACTAGCAAATAAAGAACAGTGTCCACCATAGTGTGATCATAATTATCACATACATATATCTATCTTATATATATATATATATATATATATATATATATATATATATATATATATATATATATATATATATATACACACACACACACACACATGAGGTGCATTCCAGAAGTTTTGAGATTTTTTTAGGAGAGACATTTTAAAAAGTACAAAACTCTAATCTCCTTCAAAATAGGACTCTCGAACTTCAATGCACTTGTTGCAGCGCTCCAGCCACTTCTTGAAGGCCCCTTCGTAGTCCTCCAAAGTGAAGGTGTCTAGGACCCTTGTCACAGCCTCCTTCATATCCTCAACGTCTTCAGAACTACTGCCCCTGAGGTTCTTCTTCAGCTTGGGGAATAATCAGATGTCGCAGGGGGCATGGTCTGGACTGTAGGTAGGATGAGGGACAGTCTTGACGCCCATCTCTGTCAAGTAGTTGGTCACCAGGATGGAATTGTGGAATGGTGCATTGTCCTGGTGCAAGTGCCAATGACTCGATTTGAAGAGCTCTGGCCTGTTACGACGAAATCTCTTCCTGAACTCCCTCAAAACCTCCTTATAGTATTCTTTGTTGATCGTCTGGCCGGAGGGAACCCAGTGGATGTAGATGATGCCCTTGATGTCGAAGAAAGGGATCATCATGTGCTTCCCAGTGGACTTGCTCTGCTTGGCCTTCTTGGGTCTGGGGGAATCAAAATGCTTCCATTGGAAACTCTCTTTTGGTCTCTGGATCATAATTGTACATCCAGCTTTCGTCACAGGTCACCAGAGACCCAAGAGCACTCGGATTCGAGGTAATAAGCTCAACCATCTCCCTGCTGTCACCAACACGTCTTTCCTTCTGTTCGTCACTGAGCACCCTGGGAACAAACTTTGCACAAATTTGGCACATGTTCAAATCTTCATGAAGATTTCTGTGTACAGTTGCCATACCGACTCCAAACTGTGTACTTATTGTCTGAATAGATACACGACGCTCCTCGTACAGAAAATTGCGAATTTTCTCAACCAACTCTGGCGTTCTGACGTCCCTTTCCCTCCCGCACCTCTCATTGTCTCTCACCTCCTCTCTGCCGTCCTGGAACCTCTTGTGCCAGAGAAAAACAGATGCTCTGCTCATACAAGTTAATCCATAAGCAGTCTGGATCATTTCGTAAGTTTCTGTAGCTTTTTTGCCCAGTATAACACAAAACGTTATTGCGTAGCGAGTTTCCAAATTGTCTTCACGTCCCGACTGCATTCTGCGAACTAGTCAGCTGTGACAAGCAGTGTATAGTAGGGTGTGTTTAAAGTGCTGTAACAGCCATCTCCTTCAACCTGAAAATACAAAATTTGGCATGTTAGCTTATTAGATGTATAGTAATGATATATTAAAGTGACATTAATCTAGGACAATTAGAAGTGCCTCTCCCAAAAGAGTCTAAAAACTTCTGGAATGCACCTCGTGTATATATATATATATATATATATATATATATATATATATATATATATATATATATATATATATATATATATATACTTTTATAGTGAAAAATTATCGTTCTGGGTACCAAGACTTGAATTTTCAGATGTCTCTCAGCAAAACGTATTGGGTGGTATAAGGTTTTATTCTATTATTTTTTTAAAGATAAGTTTCACTGATTTTTTTCCTTCTTCATTGTCTAGCTATTAGGAAGTAGATAAGGACCTAAATAAAATGACCCTCTATATTTCCAGGCACTGAACAAATACAGGTATTCTGGTAATTTACAAGCAATATTTTTCAAAAACGAGAAATCCATTAGATCTAGAAGGTGTAAAATTTTTTTAAGTTGACACTTGCAGTTCAAACAAGAAACGAATTATGGTACGGTATTCCAATTCCATCATTTTTTATTATCGATAAAAATCCCTGATGTGTTCAGAAATCAACGTTTTATTATTATCATTATTATTATTATTATCATCACGATATGTTGCAGAATTCTAAATTATCTATGTAAATAAATGTAGTATAATAATCACATGGAAGTAATCTTTACCATTGTATCAGTAATAGAAAGTAGAAATAAATATCCTCCATAAAGGTTTCTATATAGTATACATGTTTTACGACATCTATAGCAAAAGCAAAGGTGGCTAGGTTACCAAGGCCAGGCGTTTTGAAGCTGTAATGCACGGAGGATGGGGAATGGGAGGGAGCAGGGTGAGAGACTGACTTTAAAAAAGAAATAGGCATCACCATTGCCATTTTCTTTTTGTGAGGTTAATCTTCACAGTTAAAGATATACTGCTATTACTCTAACCTGGCGTGAAGCTGCCATCTCTCCATCTTGACTCATGAGCTGTAACAATAAATTAACATTATAGTATGATGCTCGTCACTGACAAATTCTGTGGAAAGGATGCAGAGATGTTTTTCTTTTTTGTACCAAGCTATGTGAAATGAGCTGCAAATGGATGAAAATCTTGGCGAAATTAGAGTAGAACGAGTATAACATAATCCTCAAGCGGTAACGCAACATGGAGTGCTGGGGAAGGTGTGGTGCGTGGAACTGATAGGTGCTGGGAAGAGGAACACTGGAGTCTCTTAGATGGGTTCCTAATTTTCAAGAAACCACTTGGCATATCACTCGTTGTAGAATAACCTGATGGATGCACTACATCTAGTGAGTGGATAATGTGCGTCATGAACAGATATATTCAAGGTAATGTTAAGAATAATGTTTGACAACGATTCCAGGATGATATTGTCTTTCACTTAAATATACACAGTAAAAGTCCCATGATTCATTAAACAGTTACAGCATATCACTGAGATACCATAAGTCATGTCTCAGGCTTGTATTGTTGTTGATTGAGGAAGCTCCCTGACACCTCTTTTGCGATTCATTTCTGGAGATGACTGATTAATATCCTTTTGTATGTTATTTACTCAGACTATGGCGACAGTGGAGGGATTCATGAAATACGGAAGTGCAGAGCAAAGTGTAATAAACTCAATAACTCGCCGGGTAAAAGCTCTTTGGGTGTTATTTGGCACAGAATTTACAAGATGTCCCTAGCACGGGAGAGGTTTTTGTGCCAGAACAAATACCTGGAGGCTCCTATGACTCACTCTCAGCTGAATATAATGATCTGGATGTAGATTAGTAGAGTGTTCCCGATCATGTCAGAGTTAACGACACCAGGGCGCGTCCACACGTGTGCTCGAACAAATGTTGACAACATGTAAGCGACAGAGTAACGAATACGCTTCAGACATGTTGGGAACATCAGCGTCCAGATCATGTTGACAACATCATGATGAAGTCTTAGCTGCCTGCTATGGACAAACTTATCCCATCACCTCTGCTGCCAGTGTTCGCAGCTGCACCGAAACATGTTTGCATATACCTGTCCAATTACTGCTGCATACATTTGCCCAAACATGTTGCCAACTGTGTTGTCAACATATGTTCGAGGGCACGTGTGGATGCCCCTGGCTACAGTGACTCTCTCTCTCTCTCTCTCTCTCTCTCTGCATTATTCAATTGCTTAATGTTAGCAGCCATAGAAGAGATGTCTCGACCATGAGATTTTCTTTCCATGACTACGAAAATGAGTGAATGAAAGTGAACCACCTTACCGGAGAATAGCTAAATGATAACATTCCAATATTTGTGTTGTACCTGGTTTATGTTTTTCATGGTCTGTTTTACCTGGTCTGCGTTTTACCCGCTTTGTGTTTTGCTTGGTTTGAGTTTTGCTTGGTTTGTGTTTTACGTGTTACTGGATTCTAAAAGACCAATTTATAATAGTGACAATTAGGTTGATAATAATAATGACAGTAGTTAAGATAAAACTGATAATGGATAAAAGTTGCCAACATTTTCAATGGAATACTGGATGGTCTCCACACTGCCACTGAACACTGACATGCTTCTTTGCAAACTGCCATGATGTTTAATGAACGTAAAACAACAAAGGAACCCAAAGTTTGTATGATTTGACCAATGAACCGCCTGTGAAAAAATAAAAAATAAAGCGAGGGTTGTAGTGGTGGTGGTCGTGGTCGTGGTGGAGGAGGAGAAGAAGGAAGAGGAAGAGGAAGATAAAGAGGAGAAAGAACAGGAGAAAGAGGAGGAGGAGGAGGAGGACTAGCAAATGCAGTACAGTGTCCACCATAATGTGGAGATCATAATTATATCTCTTTCTATCCATCTATCATCCAACTCTACTTTGCCCCATGAGAAGCGTAGGAGCCCGGGGCTTGGCAAGTTGGTCCTCACATTTAAGATGAGAGTGACCAGCCTAACGCATCCCTGAGTGGCATTGTGTGGGCAATAAACCCCAACCACTCCTTGAATATAAACCTACACAGGCTCAATCCGATTGCACTTAACCACCAGGCGCCATGATTTAGTTTCCTAATGTACAGGAAACCTTTTGGTTTGTCACTCGGTGTAAAGTCACCCATGGCCAGAAGGAAGAGGAAAGAATGAATGAAACAAAGACAGAGGAGGGAGTGCGAAGTCAGCCGTAGGCAGAAGGAAGAGGAAAGAATGAAGGAAACAAAGGCAGACGAGGAAGGAAGGAAGAGAAGATAGGCACCCGAGAGCCGCACTACATCGAGTGAGTGGATGCTGAGGGTAAATGAAAAAAATGTCTAAAATATGATGATTTTTTAGTCTTTCTGATACACAAAGATGTTCATTGTATTAACCCTTCTTATATTTTCCCCAACATAACACTGCAGTGTCAGGCATAAATAATATCCTAATTGTTTATCAGTCCTTGAGATTGAAATTTTAACTGCAGGTGGTAAGAAAAGCTAAAACAAATAATCCAGAGTCAACACAGCGTCATCATCACAGGGAATGAGAAGTGGACTGCTGATGGGCAAACCACGAGATCGATACACGTAGAAGAGAGAGAGAACAACTCGAGGACCGAATATCGTTGAAGGAATATTATTTTAGCATCAGTGAAACCCACGAATATCTCAACAAATCGCCCCCATTAATATCATCACATTAACCGTGAACGAAACAGCCCCAGCATGTTCCATCATAGTCGGTTCCGTATATTTCCCAAACAATGGTAGGTGCAGTAAAGGAGTGTAATGCCAACTGTTGCATGTAGGAGGAAGACTGCTGGACCTCAGGGAATCAACTGACTAGTGTACTGTATACCCAAGTCTAATACCTAAAAATAAATCAATACACAAATAAATAACTAAAAGAAATAACTCTTTTACCGACTGTTTCAGATCCTCAGTTTGTCTGTTTCATCTTTTCACTATTTGTTTACCTTTCTTTTCCATTGTTTATGTTGCTATTGATCAGCCGTTTCTCTCCTCTCTCGTTTTTATTTTCACTGTTTTCTAGTTAACAGCATTATAAAATCTGGACCGGTGGCATCGTTGGCTTGTTTGTTGTTATGCCAGGTTATCGTAATTCTAAACTAATTTACTTTCTGCTTTCTCTGCAGTTGATGAAAAAGATGGCTTTCAGTATTTTCAATAAAGTGACGTCTTTTTGTTTTATTTATGTACTCACTGAGCTGATGCTAATATTCAGGTTATTGAAGCAATTTCCTAAGACCTTCATTTTGGCTCTTCCCTCAACAAAACTCGTCCAAATAATAACCAGACAAGGAGTCTACCGGAGATCCCACATTTAGTGATGAGAATGGTGAGTACTTAACAGTAAATGCCAAGAGTGCAACAGCATACCCTATTGTGAGAATATTCTGTGAGTAGAGTGGAAGGAGAGTCAAGAGTATAATATTACAACACGTGGTGGGAATGTGGTACTGAGTGTGCAAGCCAACCAGCCAAACGCCACTCGTCCACTCACTCCACCTCTGCTCCCCACCTTGGCCGCTCTCACCTCCTGCCTTGCACCGGTGCCCTGCCCTTCTGGGCCTCGAGTACGGTATGCCATTCCACCCCATCGTAGACAAACGAGACGAAATGTGTACTGGTTCAGTTACGAGAGTTTTACTATAGCCGTATATGATGTCAGTCTGATGAAATACATTTGTATTAATGAAGAAAGAATGCACTAACGTATTGTTAATTCCGTGCAGGAAATCTAATTCGTTTCTCGCAGGTGAGACACAGGTAGGTTTTCACCGTACCATGACCAGGTAGAACTTGTCCCACCTTGTCACATATTTGTAAACAAGGTACATTAACGACCAATTGTGGCCCTGAAAGAGAAGACAGCCCTATGGCACTCGGGAAAGTAGAGGCTTTTAATCATACTCAAGGAACATCAGGAGAATCGGTATGTTTTTTCCTGTATGGTCTTCCCTGTGCTAATAAATGTTTCTTCCATTATAATGATTTGCCGGATGTGTTCTAGGTATGATTAAAAGCTTTTACTTACCAGAGTGCCAGGGAGTTGTCTCTTTCCTTTCATACCCGCAATAGGGCGGAGGTACCTTCATTATAAGAATATGACAAGGTGAGACAACTTTCACTTTGTCGTGGTACAGTGAAACACAACCTGGCTTTTATCAGGGGGAGGCGGTGGCTCAGTCGGTAGAGAGGTGGCCTGCAGTCCTTACGGACCCAGGTTCGAATCCCGGCTGGGGCAGGGAACAGTTTACGGATTTGAATTTCATTAAATCAGGCTTTACTAATTTACCAGAAGACCCGCCGACATGTCGTAAAAATACCCCCGCTAATACCAATACACCAATCCTGTATGAGACAGCCCTAGCATGTATTCAATATGGTCGGTGGGTGTTAGCGCCGAAGTGGTGACATGTAGAGGTGTATGGTATGTAGGAGGACTGTTGGGCCTTGATAGCAGGCTGTGAAGCCTATGCCCAGAGTCGGACACATAAAAAAAAAAAAAAAAATCTGCGAGTCCCGCGATAGATACCAGGCAAAGTATTGGCAATATGTTAATTAATATCAGTCTGACTGAAGAGCTGCTGCACCAAATTTGTTTTAATAATATACACAATGCATTATCGACAGCAAGCACATGGATCCTTAGTATTGCATGGGAGCCTGAGGTACTCGGAATAAACTCATCTTTACTCATCATTAAAGTGGTAAAGCCCACATGTCCGCCTTCTCAGCGGACTCAGGGTCAATTGATCACCATTCTGCCAAACAGCTTGGCTGTACACTCCCTTTTTCGTGTTGACACTTCAGTCACGCACTGACGAGGAGCCAGCAAGTGATGCCACTGTGACCCTAAATGGAGTGAAGCAACTGTGGGGTCCACCCAGGATCAAGACATCCTCATGTTTCCTTGCATCTCGCCGTGGGGAAGGACCCTGCACTGACCCAGGTGACGGGCTGCTTATCACAAAGGGGTGTGGGTTTCCTGCACGGTGCATAAACTGTACAGTATCTGCAGGACGGCCCCACAGAAGCAGTAGTTTACCTGTGGCCGTCGGGTGTGTTCTGCCAGACAGACCGGGGATAAGCAACAACAGTAACACTTCAGTCAGATATAAAATCTGCCTGCTCTATAATTAACCACTGGAGGTTTATAAGACTGCTGTGTCCACCTAGGGTGTTCGTGCAATGGTGTCACTGAGTGGTCTAAACACCCCCTCAAAGGACGCCGATCTGGACCAAACTTGAAAACCACTGAACCCCAATTATTGCGTGTGGAAAGTTTGGCAATATATGTTTCTCAGGATTTGAGATTTTGATACATAGTTTACATACATACAAACATACACACATACATACATTCAAACATACAATTTACATATATATAGATTTGATGTCAACAGAACTATTTTTTGTTCTTCTACATGACCTCTGTGCATGCAAAAACTGTCTCCAGAAGTCATAGCCTTCTCATAAGCAAAATGACCGAATTTGATCTAATGGTAAAATGCAGACGTGTAGGTGCGGTGCCCTTACTGCGTATCTACGAGTGTACGCTTTTTCTTATCAAACACACTTATACTCGGGACTGTGTAGCATATTCATGAGCCAAAACAAGCCAGGTCATTTCAATATTTCCGTAATACATCCAGCTCCCCCTTCTGGATATTTCAGAACACACATGACAGAAGCTAACAGTGGACTGCGCGTGAACAAGATGGAGGATGGAAGAGGTTTGAGTGTAAACGAGGTGGAGACCAGACCTGCAGTGGGAGGACGTGGGCTTCAGGTTATGATGTGTGTGGTGGAGTGGGTGGCGGTGGTGTTGGGTCTGCTGCCTGATGGTGGCCGTGAGCGTCGTTGGTCGCTGGAAAAAAACATGATTGCCCTCGCTGCCTCCATCATCACACCGACCTTCACTGGCTTCCACGTCGTCAGATACCTGTGTAAGTATAGCAGGAAATCGGCATCTCCGGTAACCAGAGTTTGTAAACGACGATTACATACCCAGAACTAAAATTATGTACATAAAATTTCATTAGTTTATCGCATTAAAATAAAATGCATTAACCCCTTAACTGCGGGGCGTCACTTTCGTGACGCTTGGGAGCAAGGGATCATACCTCGGGGCATCGCTTTTGTGATTCTGTGTTATTTTGAATTCACCCGGGCTTCCAAGTAGGGGCTTGTATCATCTATCAGTACTGCCAATGTCCAACACTAGTCAGCACTCCTAATCTCATCTGTACTCCCATCCATTGTTGACAATTTAGCCATTTCTCCCCGTTCTTGACTCCCCTCCCTACCCCCCCTCCATTACCCTATCCTCTCGCCTGCCCGGCCATGCTATGCTAAGTAAATCTTCCCTGGAATTTTTCACTGATTTCATCCATTGAAATAAGCCCTATGTCGTATTCTTATACCAAATAATATATACAAGAAAGAAATAAGGTAAGTGAGAGTGCCATACACCTGGAATTGGCTAATTATCACCTGACAACACCTCACGTGCACTCGTTCGCTAATTTTCGCTGTTTTTTTCCCCTTGAAATATGCCGTATAATCTATTTTCGTAATAAATATACATGTAAGGAGGGAAGGGAGAAGCCTAAGTGATATTTACATTCACCTGGAACTACCTAATTTATAAGGTATTGTCTAGATTTCCTGCCAATCATATCAGTGCTACACAAAGCTGTTTCAAGATTTAACATTGGTAGCTCTGATTATATATCTCCTAAGTAGGCCTCTAATCTATTTTCGTAATAAATATACATGTAAGGAGGGAAGGGAGAAGCCTAAGTGATATTTACATTCACCTGGAACTACCAAATTTATAATGTATTGTCTAGATTTCCTGCCAATCATATCAGTGCTAGACTTAGCTGTTTCAAGAACCAATATTGGTAACTCTGAATAACCCCTAAACAGGCATCCAGGCAGGCCCTGCGTTATCAGTTTACTCTCATCTTCCGAAGTGAGGGGACTTATGTTTCTTCTTGCTGACTTCAAGGCCTTTTTTCACCCCCATGCAAATGGCACTGTGACCTTTACCCCCTACTAAACCTCGTGTGGAAAGAGGTAAAGGGCTGACAATTGATAAAAGAGTGACTACGATCTTTCTATTGAGTAAAACAGTGCAAGTGGAATTGTAAATAACGTGTAAATAATGTGTAAATAGCAAGTGAAAGTAATGAATGTAAATATACGTGAACAGTGGAAAATAGTTTTATAAGTTATTTCAAGTGACAGTGCACAACACAGTGTAAATAAAATAGAAATGTAAATAACGTAAATAAAATAGAGAACGTAAATAGAAATGTAAATGAGTAGTATTATAAGAATATGAGTATATACCCTAGGAGTAATGAAAGTGAAAGTTTCACTCTAGCATGTCTGAATGCTATGAGTTATGAGAGTGAAGATGAAAGTGACATTCACTCTCAATGCCAGTATACAGGACGAGAAAGTGAATGCTACGTATTTTACTGAAAGAAATTGAATCCCTACAGTGACAATAAACTAATACTACTGAAGGAAACTTATGGATAAAGACTGTAGATATATATAAGTGTTATATAGTAATAGAAATATAAAGTGTGAGTGGTTTTATGAATAATAAATGACAGAGTAACAAAAGCGAACTAGTGCCAGTGCGACGATCAGACGCGCTCGTAATTTCCATTGCTTTCACAGTGTTTTTTTTTTTTAGTATGGATCCCAAACTACTTGAAAATTGTAGAATAGTGTTCATAGTGTTTGAATCTGGCTGTGGTAATCATATTACGGGTTGTCGGGAAGTGTAAAATGGAGACTTCGTTACCCTACTTCAGAGGTCTCCACAAGTCCTACGGTAACCGACGAAGGCTCAACAATCATTCCAGGAGAAAGCTGAAGGTATGTGCCATAAGCATATGTAATTTTATTATTCTAGGACTAATAACTGATTTTTGGCAAATATTTTTTGAGAGTCTGTCGGAGCCCAAATAACCCCGCTGCACACGCAAGTCATTGGTAAACAAGCCTGCGGTGTAGGAGTTAATAATGGATTTAGAATATAAATAAAGAAAATCTAAGGAAATTATTTATCTTTTTCATCCGGTTTGCAGTTACCATGGATGATGGACCACTTACCAGATCTCTTCTACCTCACTGATATTGTTTCCATCATCATCTCTGCCGCCGTTCCCCTGACAGTACTGGTGTTCTTCTGGGTGAAAAGACGCAGCTTTAGCACTTTACTTGCTGACCTTCAAACCCCCCTGGTGTTGCAGGGCAGCAAGACCAGCCTCCTGCAGTGTATCACATGGAGCGTTGTGGAACTTCTTGAGACTGCTTTTGCTATGTTGACTGAAATCGACTGGACGATGAACTTTTTCACAAGAAATAATCCGTTCAGTCTCGAGGCACTAATTATATTATATTCAGTCGCATCATTGTGAATGATTACGAATTTTGGAATGTTACTGAGCGTGAGCGCTGGCCTTGTGCTCCTGGCCAGCCTAAGAGGCACAAACGTAGCCTTGAAGGATCTCTTGTCATCCAGGGACACAAAGAACAGCCAATCCCAAGTGTCTGTAGCCAAGGCCTTGTGCAGCCTCCGCCATCGCTACCTAACCCTCCACCGCCTACACAACCACCTGCAATCCATCATCTCCTTCCCCATCTTCACTGCCACGGTGGAGAAGGTGGTTGTGTTTGTGATGCTGTCATTTTTCTTGCTGTCGTCCGGATCTCCATTGGCATTTTTTTGGTATTATTTAATTGTTATTTTCGGCAGCATCGGGATCATGTATGTGCTGGGGAGTTTGGCTGACCATCTACAGCAGGAGGTAAGGAAATGTGTATGCTATAGCTATTTATGGTGTGTGTGTGTGTGTGTGTGTGTGTGAGTTGTTTTGAAATTCCTTGACTAAGTCTTCCAAAATCACAGACTCTGTTATTGAAATTATGTAAGTTATGATAAGTCGTGATAACGTATTTTTTTTTTTTTTTTTCTCATTCGCTTTTGAGTTCATATTTTAAAAAAAGCATAATTTTGACTCAGCACATATGGCCCTACAAAGCACAGGTGGCCCTACAAAACTGATAAGACTGGTGGATTCATTATTATTTTCATGTACCTTTATTTACCGTAATAATACAAGCTGGTGATCTCTGTATTCATACTTTCACATCCCCTTATCACAAAAGAGTACTTCCAGGTAGAAACCTTAAACATCTGTATAATTTACAATCCTTTACACACATCAAACAACATTAATCCCTTAAAGCCTGATGACGTACTTCTTTGTTTATTCTTCTTGTAACCAGACGATTTACTTCAAGCCCAGGAAAGGCCTCTCGTAATGCGAGGATTTGTTAAGGTTATATCTATACCCCGAAGTCCAAAATATCTCCCAAGCTTAATAAAATCGTCTGTTGGAAAAACATAAATGGAAAAGCGTTCCCGGGGTCTTTCAAAATCCTCAACTGAATGTATAACTTGTCCCCTTCAGGGTGCGACGCCCTTGAGGATCTTGGGTGAAGCGGCCTCCCCTCACGACGCTGGCCTGTTTGATGGCCAGGTGGAGGCTGAGGTAAGATGCATGTGACTTTATGGAAAATTTTACCACATTTTTCTCCCAACCCCACCAAAACTTTTCTATCACTCTCCCAACAAAAAATCACCGTGTTTGTATTTGTACCATCCCCCCTCTCCGCCACTCCTCTGCCAAGCACAATATCAAAAACCTCTTACAATATTATTTATGATTTTAGGGAGATGTTGTAGTAAATAATTAAATGGCCAACTCAGCCCCTACCTTTACAGATGGCCATGAACTATGCTTTAACAACATCGGCTGTAGTATTGGGATACCGACTCTAACGTATGGAAGCGAAGCTTGGACCTTGTTGGAAGGACACAAGTCAAGAGTGAGAGCAGTGGAATTTAGTTGTTAGAGGAACATGTGGAGTTACATGAAGAAACAGACTGACAATTCAGAGAGTGAAGGAGAGTTCCGGTGTGGAAGTGGATGTGATAGGAAGCATCAGGAGAAATACGCTGAGGTGGTTTGGCCGTGTTGACAGGATGGAGAGCAAGAGACTCCCGAGGAAAGTGTGAGTGAGGTGGAGGTGTGGTAATGTAAGGGAGAGACCGAGGATAAGATTGAGGGATGGTGTGGACAGATATATGAGAGGGAGGGGTAAGT
Organism: Coenobita brevimanus; assembly: GCF_032717465.1. Taxonomy (NCBI): domain Eukaryota; kingdom Metazoa; phylum Arthropoda; class Malacostraca; order Decapoda; family Coenobitidae; genus Coenobita; species Coenobita brevimanus. The sequence goes on along the minus strand of NC_137001.1, from coordinate 20,083,360 downwards.
TGGAGGAGGGGTAGTCAAATTGTAAGGGACAGGGTGGCATGGAGGCGCTTTGTTTGTGGCCACTTTTTACGAGATTATGGCGTCTGGCATGGATAGATTGGTCTGATTTCTTTTAGGGTTTCATTTTAACCCGTCACGTCCCGAGCCTTTCCGCACCTATGACATCCCCCAGTCCCGAGCCTTTTTGGAAAAAATTTTTTTCTTCTAAAACTTCCGCTTAGGTCGAGAAACGATGGAAAATCATGAAGAAAGTGGTCTCTGCGGTCTATAAATGGTCTGTACAGGTGCGGTTTCCCCCCCGCAGGTATCGTATTCTGTAATGGGCTGGATATGCGTCTACGTTTTCTATGGTAAGGAATAATGGGACAAACAACACACAACACCTCTACATTTATTGAATTTGAACTAATAAACAATAACAGTAACAATATAATGGATTTCAGACACATATATAGGAAAAATAAGCATTGTACCATCGCGCGAGCATAGCGAGTTAGGTCCGAGTCGTAACATGCTATATGCTAAGTTTCTGGTATGAGTCAACCTATCATTTTTTCTACTTGTACACTTCTTTTTCAATGACAATTTACCAATTACAACTGTTTGTAAGTGTTTTCAGATGTTTTCATTCATTATGATGACATGCAGCATAAGTTTAGCCCACATCAGCTTAGTAAGCGCACTCGCTATGACTCGTATTTCAACATACCAAATTGTTTTATCACTTTCCAATTATTTTCCCATTTACATAGAACCTTTCCTCCACCACTGTGAAGGTTTTCAATTATTTTCATTCATTACGAGGGCATTTAGCGATATGCTAGCGCCTATTCACGTAGCAACCACGATCTCAAAAACTCGTGTTTCATCATCTACTATATTTATTCACTCAAATTATATTTTCCCACTTACATTACACACGTTTACACCCCTAGAATGCACTGTACATACTAACTGCCATTATTTATTCAAGTGAGCGTGAGAATATCGCCTGAAAATACCCTCGCAAGGAATGTTTCGTCATACATAATACTCACACACTTATATACTAATTCACTCACACACTTATATACTAATTATTCACTTTATCACTTGCTGACTTTTATTTTGACTAATACGTGCCTTATTCATTCGACTAAGCGTCAGGAAATCTTATCTTTATAGACACGCTATGAATATTTGACTTAGAATATACATCATCATATACAATAATTTGAACTTATATTATACCCGTAAGAATGTCACATAATAAGAAATATATAATAAGGGGCCGTATTTATTGCACTGAGCGACAGAGTATCGCATCAAACAACCCTCTCTATGTAAGTTTCAACTTAGGGCAGATTTATATACTTACACCCAATGTTTTCACTTATGTTCTACCCGTAGGCACTTTATACTAATATTTGGCGATCCACATGACTGATATTTTCACAGAGCGTCTGTCTGTCGCATTTACCTCATAATTTCAGCGTCCTTTCGCATTCACACCATGCTAAAAGTGCAGCAACGTGTGATATTCACTAAAACATGGGTGAATACACAGACCCACGTCACACTGCACGCACTCATAGCGAGTGTCCTTCCTCTGTGTCGTGAGTCTCACCTGGGAATTACTGCACACGTGACACCTGCGCTGGGGCCTAGGTCTGTTGGCCTGGGGCGGGATAGGAGTGGGGAAATGGCGGCCGGATATTCTCTGGGGAGTCTGGGTAATAGGGGCAGTGCGGGGGCGCTGTTGGGGCCTTTCAACAGCATACTTAGCAAAGATTTCTCGTGTGAGCTCCCTCTCAAACCCTTCAAAGGTTTCCTGAACTCCTGTGGTCATGGCGTGAAGGTGGTGGCAATTCAGAGCAGTGATATCTAGCAAGTGAAAGAACAGTTTTTTATACCACTTCATCGTGGTCCTGGCACATTCTACCGTCGATATCATGGAGTCAGACTGGTCCACGAGGCGCATGTTTATATTCTAATCCATTACACACTCAGGTTTCCAAACACGACGCCTGCTCTCGCTATGGTAATCAACAGAATCAGTACGGTGCATCAAGGGGCGGTGAACCGTGGACAAGAGGCTTACTTCTCTGTTGTGGTTCCACATTGTTGCAAGGATGTTGTTTGCTTTGAAGAAGACAACCTCACTCCTTGCAAGTTTCCGCCCTACCTTGACCATGTGACGCCGGTTCACCTTTACGGTTCCACAGACTCCTGTTTCATGTCTGTGAAGATAACGAGCGAGAAGAGGGCTAGTGTACCAGTTGTCGAGGTAGAGAACGTGACCACGATGAAGGTAGTCTTGTATCATCGTCTTTACCACTGCTCCAGAAAGTCCTATACTTCGATCTTCTATTATGTCTGTCTGTGCACCGGTGTACAAGACTATGTCTTGCACGTATCCAGTCCTACAGTCACACATAACAAAGATCTTGAACCCAAAACGGTGCCTTTTGCTGGGTATATACTGTCTGAATGAAATATTGCCTCTCCACAACACGAGACTCTCGTCTATGACAAGATCTCTATAGGGATAGAATGAGGATCGAAAGGTTTGCCTGAGGTGATCAAAGACCAGCCTAATTCGCCTCATTTTGTCAGTGTTGTTTGCATTTGCAGGGTCATTAGCATCATAAAAATGGAGGCGACTTAGAATTTGTTGAAACCGATTTCGGCTCATCACTTGACCAAATATGGGGGTAAACATAACAGGGTCCCTAGTCCAGTAAGCAGGAATTCTATTTTTTCTTATTATACCCATCAAAAGGACAAGGGCAAAAAATAAGAACATTTCTGGAATGGAGACAGGGTAATCATAAATCATAGAATGCCTGCTCCTTGTTCCCAATCTTTCACTTTCTAGGCGCTGGCCGCTTGCAAACAGGTTTGTTTGAAAAACGATCTGATCTACGAAGGCCTCACTGAAAAACAGGTGGAAAAAATCCAACCTGCTTGAATTACAGTGAATACCTGGTGCAATGCAGCCAGATCGCCCATGCTCAGTGAAGGGGTGAATGAGGGGAGAAAAATCACTCCCATCCTCCCAATCCCACGACACAAATCCCTCGTCCCCATCACCGCCTTCGTCTGGGTGGGGAGGAGATCCTGGTTGGGGAGGTTGGGGAGAAGGAGTACGGAGGGCTTCCCCACTGTCACTCCTCTTCCCTCTGCCTTTACCCTTTCCCTTTCCCTTACCCTTACGGCCTTGAGGAACATTAGGGGGCTGTGGGGATGAAATTGTTGAATATTGGGGAGCAGAAGACGTGCTGGGGAATGGTTCCTCCCCACCTTCCCCCTCCATTACCACACCACGTGCTCTTTCATGCAACCTTGCTCGACCACGTGTTAGGGGATATTGGGGAGCATAAGACGTGCTTTGGAGTGGTTCCTCCCCACCTTCCCCCTCCCTCACAACCCCACGTGATAATGAACGCACCCGCACTGGCCCACGTGATCCACTCTGCCGCCTCACACTGCGTAGGGAGAGCAATGACTCACCCACCTCACTCTCACTTTCCCTAATCCCAGGAATTTCCATTTCACTCCCCACTCCCTCCACTTCTCTTCCTACCTCCCCAAACAGAATGCTAGGCCCATACCTGCTTAGACGACGTGGTGTGCACTCTGGGCCACGATGGGTAATCACCTCCCGTCCATACCACGTGGCAGCACGTCCCACGGCTCCGTCCTCGTCCTCGTCCTCGTCCTCGACCTCGAATTCTGCTTCCAAGGCACGCTGGGGATAGGAATATGATATACCACGTGCCTTCTTTGCCTCCTGCCCCTCTCTAGCAGCACGGTAAGTCACGTACTGCCGCTTCCTGGGTGACGGAACTTCCTCGTCACTGCTGGTGGTTTCTTCCTCCTCTGGCTGCACATAATCCTTGTCCATCTCCTCGTCATCCAGTGGGGAATCACTGTCGCCGGTAAAGGTGTCCAGGGTGACTTGAATTTCGCTCTCTGAGAGACCTCTCTTAGCCATGTCTGAGCAGGACCGTGGCTACCAGGTGAGTGGACGAGTGGCGGGCTAGCGCAGGTCGCGCGGGGTCACCGAGTGTCCCCGCCTGGTGGCAGGTAGGGGAAGGTCAGGCGAGGGTACGTACCGCAAATCAAGCGCGAAATTTGAAAATTGTCGAAATTATGCACATTGCAATTGCACGACGTACTGGTACGTCGCCGGGACTGGCAAATGCAAATCGTTGCAATGTACCCATACGTCGTCGGGACGGGGCGGGTTAAGATATTCATCATGATTTGAAAGAATCCTTTGATCATTATTATAGTTATGTAAATGTGGAATGTTACCTGCTGTCATGGAAAATAATAAACTGTGTGTGTGTGTGTGTGTGTGTGTGTGTGTGTGTTTAAATCCAGGAGAGTGGCCACTGATACTGGAATATTTTTCGTAAAGCAAATCTGTGTTTAATCTCATATTTGCATTATATTCATTGTCTGGGATGTACCTGGCTGTGATGCGGATATGGGTGTTATGTTTAGATAATCGGTGTCCTGCAGGGCAATTAAAGATAAAATTTTTTCATCAGTTTCAATAAACAATCATTCAAGGAAGCTAACTGTTATCGCCAGTCGGAGAATTTGAAGATATTATTTTGGTCTAATATTCACAATGATTATAAAGAGTTTGTGAGCTGTATAAGTGAATATAAGGTAGGAATATAAATAGTTTCATGCCAGGTGTGATTCAGGAAGCAGGTGGTGGTTTATACAGGTAGTGAGACTGATAAGACTGAGCGAGCAGCTATTGACCATCATGCCTTGTGGACTCTACACCTTGACCCGCTCCAACCTCCTCCCGGTAAGATGCTGTCTATACATTTACTTACTTAGTATGCCTCCCCCACCTATGATGTAAGAGACACGAAGTGCTTGCTTCGTCCATTCGTGTGTGCGTGGCTTCGTGCTTTCGTACGGTGGTGCTATTTATCATTAACCCATTGACAGATTTCCGCCAGACTTTTGTCAGTGGTGCAGTATGAGCAGATGATGAACTGATTAGGTGAGTTATGTCAAGGGGTCAAAGGTCAAGGTCATACGGGGTCGACTTTGTACATCCTTGTGGGCGTGAAATCACCTGAACCCCTCGACGGATTTTGACCAAACATGTGTCAGTGATATAATATAAATGAACGATTAACTGATTGGATCAGCAAGATAAAGGGATCAAAGGTCAAGTTGATTTGGAGTTACGTGGGTCCTGGCATCCATAACATTGTTGTGGGCACGATATCTCCTGAATCCCATCAACCCACCAAACGTTTCTCAGTGATGCAGCATGAGGGATGATGAACTGATTAGGTCAGCTAGGTCAGAGATCAAAGGTCAAGGTCATATGGGGTTGATTTACTTTATCATTTTGGGCGTGATATCTCCTGCAATCTCCTGAACCCCATCGACGGACTTCGACTAAACTTCTGTCAGGGATTCAGTATGAAGGGACGATAAACTGGTTAGGTCAGCAAGGTCAAGGGATCAAAGGTCGAGGTCATATGGGTGTGGGAATGATACCTTTTGAACACCTCGACGATTTCGATAAAACTTTTGTCGCTTATGTTGTATAAATGGACAATGAGCTGACCAGGTCAGCAAGGTCAAGAAGTCAAAGATGAAGGTTATATGGGATTGACCTAGTTTATCCATAGTTTCATTTCAACCCACAATGACCCATGTCATGGACGTTGTATGGCGAGTCCGTGTGCAAGGTTTGGCAGAGGCATACCAAGTGACGCATTGCATCGACAACTCGGGGCCAGAGTTCTCGGGGTTTCATTACTTATTTATTTATCACACTGAACTGAACGATGCAATACATCAAAAAATATGAATGAGAAATACTCCAGCTTCTTGTTCCCATACTCTTTAACTTGGCTATACATTAATTGCAATAATTATATGTTGTATTCAAAATATTCAGAGCAAAATCACCCAAAATCCTATACTGCCACTTCAGTAGATTTCATTCCAATGATTATGACCTTTGACTCATTATCTTTGTATATCACTTAACTTCGGTATAGTTAATAGCTACCAGCAGAGGGGGGGAGGGGGGAATTAGGACTGTACTCAAAGCGTTGATATTTGGAGACCGAAGATATGGACAGACATATACGCAACAGACACTGGCAGACACTGCCCAAAACTTTACCTTCCCAGTTCGCACGCGATAAAAATCTAGTTTGAGTATTTTGTTTTTTTTCACACTTTAATAAGCCCAATCAAATGTCCTTATTTTATTTCTTGAGATATAGATATTTGGTTGTATGGATTCTGGTTTGACTGACTAAAATATTGTTGTCTACGATAACTTATACACAGACATACACGTTATTAATGTCTTTACAGTTGACAATTGCCGTCACGACCCATCTGGTGGTGTTGCTCCAGTTCTACTTCCAAGGCATAAGCAACATGGTTCTTCCATCTGCAATTCCACCCAACACATGTAATGTTTTCTGATGTGCACCAAAGATCACAAATGCTAATGTGTCCTGTGTGCAAAGGTCAAGACTCATGTTGGGTGCCTCTCAAGACTTACAGTTATCACAAGACGCTTAACAGGACTAAAGGAGGATACGTTAACCCTTCGATTCTGAGACGTCTGGCGAAGGTAAATATCGTCCAGCTTCAGCCAGGAACGAAATAAGGAAACCATTGTTAGTCCCGTATTCCCGTTGGTTAAGGAACTTCCCTAGCACCTCTACCTTAGTGATTTATTTTCCTGATTACCCATCAATATCCTCTTACTTGCTTCTTCTATTCTTTTAATGTCAAGATAGACTGCGTGAGTTACACACAAGAATATCGTTACCAAGCTAAGTCAAAAATAAACCGGTAAGGGAGAGGTGTTAGTAAGCTTCTTACCTGCACGAAAATACTGCCCATAGTCTGAATAGAAGATTACCTCTAAACTCTTCTTTCCCAAATATTATTTATGATGAAAAATTATCGTTCTGGGTATCAAGATTTTAATTTTATGATGTATGTCGGCTAAAGGTGTTAAGTGAAAAACAGAAATATGCTATGAATTTAGAGGAAAAAAAAAGTTTATTGATCTTCTTTCCCTCCTTCGCCCTGTAGCTATTAAGAAAGGATGAAAACGTCGTTCGTTGGTTGAACGATTCCCTGCACATATAGTGCAGGCCGGGCCATACATTAGCCCGGTCAGTGGTGTATGGACTGATTAAAAAATAACAGTAAGTGAGGAGGACAGGACCTGGGAATTGCAAAGCACACACGTCCTGTCTCCTGACTGGCTTTGTGGTGTGTGTGTGAAAACGTCGACGAGATGACCCTCGATATTTCCCGACACTGAACAAATACAGATGTTATATTCTGGTAACTTAAAACCAGTATTATCCTAGAACGAGAAATCCATTCAATGTACAGTCACCCACAAAATTCGTGTCCATTTCTCGAACCCCGTAAATGTGTGAACAGGTTTGTCGAAGCTGCAGGAAGACTCACGCTTATCTGGGAACAGTGTCAGTGGGGGTTGCGGGTACTGGGGATGGAAGGGGTGGTGCGGTGGTGGACGAGTTGTATGCTGCAGTCGTCATGTCATTGAGTAGGTTTTCCTGCTCTTGGTTTTGGCTGTTTTATACAAATTGTTATGCAGCTTATTGTGCGCCCAACTTCTTGGGTTCAGATATGGTGCGAACCTTGGATTCTTTATTCTGGACCGTGCTAGGGTTTACGAACAAGGGACAGGGCTCAAACACAGGCTAACCAGATACGCATGTATATTACCTTACAGAGTACAACTGTTCTTTTTTTTTTTTTGTGAGGAAGAAGGAACCAAAGGCAACGAGCCTGCAAAACTATTCCTTCCAAGAGAAAAACAAAATATAAGAGAGAGCCAAATTCAAGATCCGATCATGTCCAGATGCCTGGACACACTGCGTTTGAAAAACTGGAGATCATAGGCAGTAGGAAATACAGATAGAGAGAGACAGTTCCAGAGCTGACCTGTTGGATAAATGAAGGACTGGGAGTAATGGTTAACTCTTGCATTAGAAAGTTGGGCAGAAAAGGGATGAGAGTTTGCTGCTAGACGGGTGCTACGCGCCCGTCATAGGGGTGGAGGAATGCATGCAGACAGTTCAGAGGAGCAGTGACCATTGAAGTAGCAATAGAAAAGAGATAAAGATGCAACAATAGGGCGAAGAGACAAAGGTTGAAGGGAGTCAGTAAGAGGACAAGAGTTAATGAGGCAAAAAGCCTCTGACTCCACCCTATTGAGAAGAGCTGTATGTGGGGAGCCTCCCCACACATGAGAGTTGTACTCTACACAGGGGCGGATAAAACCCCTGTATAGAGTCAACAATTGTGCAGGGGTAAAGAAGGAACGGAGTCAGCTTAGCACACCCAATCTCTTGGAAGCAGATTTTACAAGAAATGTAATATGATCTTTACAAGACAAGTCCCGAGTAAATGAAACCCCAAGCATGTTCAAGGATGATGCAGGATTAAGCTGGATATTATCAAACATTAGTGGGTATACCTGTGGAAGATTTTGTTGGGTTGATAGGTGCAAAAACTGAGTCTTTGATGCATTATAAACAACAAGAATATTTTTACCCCAGTCAGAGATATGAGCCACGTCAGACATTAGGTGTGCCATAGCCTCATCCCTTGTTTGTTGAAGTAACTGCTGAGATGGACGTTGCGGGAATCGAATGGAAAGGTGAAGGGTGGAGTCATCAGCGTATGAGTGGATAGGGTTAGATGTACAGCTTAGAAGGTCATTGATGAATAAGAGGAAGAGAGTTGGTTATAGGATAGAGCCCTGAGGAACACCACTGTTAATAGATCTAGGAGAAGAACAATGGCCGTTTACAACAGCGGCTATAGAACGACCAGAAAGGAAGCTAGAGATGAAGGCACAGATAGAAGGATAGAAACCGTTAGAGGGCAGTTTGGAAATTAAAGATTTATGCCAGACTCGATCGAAAGCCTTAGAGATGTCAAGTGCAATGGCAAGCTTTCGCCAAAGTCCCGAAATGAGGATGACCAGGAGTCTGAAAGGTAGGTGAGAAGATCGCCGGTGGAGCGTCCCTGACGGAACCCATACTGACGATCAGAAAGAAGGTTGTGATAGGAAAGATGCTTTAAAATTTTTCTATTAAGAACAGACACGAAAACTTTTGAGATACAGGATGTTAAAGCAATTGGACGATAGTTAGAGGGTTGGGAATGGTCACCCTTCTTTGGGACTGGCTGAATGAGAGCAAACTTCCAGCAAGAAGGAAAGGTACAAGTTGACAGACAAAGGCGAAAGAGTTTGCCTAGGCAGGGTGTAAGAACAGAAGCACAGTTCTTGAGAACAACAGGAGGGACTCCATCAGGCCCATATGCCTCATTAGTATTGAGGCCTGTGACAGCAGAAAATACATCAGCTGAAGAAATTTTAATGTCAGCCATGAAGAAGTCAGAGGGGAGAAGTGATGGAGGAACAGCACCGGAATCGTCTAAGGTGGAATTGGAGGAGAAAGTCTGAGCGAAGAGATCTGCTTTATCTGTAGAAGAAATAGCTACAGAGCCATCAGAGTAGCAAAGAGGAGGGAAGGATGATGAGGTAAAGTTGTTAGAAAGATTTTTGGCAAGGTGCCAGAAGGAGCGGGAAGAATTCGAGTTAGAGAGTTGAGAGCACTTAGTACGGATGAAATTATTTTTAGCAGAGCGAAGAACAGACTTAGCACGATTCCGGGCAGAAGCATATAAAAGATGTGATTCAGAGGTGGGTTGGCTCCAGTACCTTTCATAGGCCCTCTCCTTTTGTGGACAGCATTAGAACAAGCGTGATTAAGCCAAGGCTTTCTTGCATTAGTCAAAGGATATGAGAAAGGAATGTATGCTTCCATGCCCAAAAGAATAACCTCTGTAATGTGCAAGGCACACCCAGATGGCTCCCGGCCATGGAAGCAATAATCATTCCTGTGAAAATCAAAGAAGTACTGCCTGAGGGCCTCCCAGTCCGCAGCTCCAAAGTGCCACAGACGACGTTTCTTTGGAGGGTCTGCAGGCCGTACTGGAGCGATAGGACAGGTTAAGGTGATAAGGTTGTGATCGGAGGAGCCCAACGGAGAGAAAAGATTAACAGTGTAAGCAGAAGGATTAGCTTTAAGGAAGAGGTCAAGTATGTTGGAACTCTCTCCAAGGCAATCAGGGATATAGGTAGGGTGCTGTACAAGCTGCTCTAGGTCATTAAGGATAGAAAAGATGTAGGCTTGTTCACCAGGTGGATCAGAGAAAGGAGAGGAGAGCCAAAGGTGGTGGTGAACATTGAAATCTCCTTGAATGGAGATTTTAGAGAAAGGAGAAATGGATAGAATGTGTTCCATCGTAAAAGTAAGATAGTCAAAGAATTTTTGATAGTCAGTAGAATTAGGAGATAAGTAAAGAGCACAGATATATTTAGTCAGAGAATGACAGGAAAGCCGAAGCCAGAGTGTAGAGAATTCGGAAGAATCAAGTTCAGGAACACGAGAGCAAGATAAGTTGTTGCGTATATATACACAACAGCCACCTTTGGCTTTGAAATGAGTATAGAGAAAGTAGGAGGACAGAGAAAAGGGTCTGCTGTCAGTTGCCTCAGACAGCTGAGTCTCAGTTAGAAAAAGAAGGTGAGGTTTAGAGAAGGAGAGGTGGTGCTCAACAGAGCGAAAGTTAGAGGAAAGGCCACGAATGTTGCAGAATTGAAGAAGAAGAGAGTCAGACAGTGGTTCCAGGCATCTTGAGTCATCACCGGGAGAGGGGCAGAAGGTGGGTGCATTTATGGTCCCCCCCCATGGGGACTTCGAGGCTATGTTATTCGATGCCATTTTTTCTTTTTTAAATTTTGAAAAGGTTGTGTGGTGTGTACTGTGCATGTAGTTTGGTGTTGATAGTTAGAGAAACTTGTACTGGAGAGCATGCTGGCCTACTCTCTGTGTTATTGAGATACTGAAAAAGTTCAGCAAAGGGGGATGGTTGGGACCTAGTCACGAGGGCTGATGAAACGGGAGCTCCAGCTCTCCCTATCATCAGCTTTCCATCCACCTTGGGAGTACTGCCCTGCTCGACTGGTGCTACAGTCTACTCCACACACAAGTACATGGACAATCCTATATAAAATACAAGTACACTATATGACACAGTACGACATAAAACACTATCTATCTATCCATCTATGGCCCGACGCCTTAATCTCGCAAAGGGTGGCCGCAGACAAAACGCCTCCAAGTCACTCTGTCACCCACCATTTGACTACCCTCCCCCCAACTCACTCCCCCCTCCCTCATATACCTCTCAACTCCATCCCTCCACCTCATCCTCGGTCTACCCCTCCCTCTCTCTCCCTCCACCTCACCTACATACACCCTCTTAGTCAGTCGTTCATTCTCCATTCTCTCCACATGCCCAGACCACCTTAATGTATTTCTCCTAATCTTCTCAACCACATCCACATCCACCCCACGACGTTCCTTCACTTCATTCGTCAACCTGTCCCTTCATGTCACTCCACATGCTCCTCTCAAGTAACTCATTTCCACTGCTCTCACTCTTGACTTTTTCCCCTCTTACACTATATATCACAATACAAGACACAGGTGTCCTGAACACGATATGACATGCTACACTATATATATATATATATATATATATATATATATATATATATATATATATATATATATATATATATATATATATATATATACAACACAAGACATAGAGTGGTATGAATGTAATACAACCAACGACACAGTATATCACAATGTAATACGCACAGGTGGTATGAGCGTAATGTAACACAAGGAGCTGTATATCATAATGCAATACACCTACATGGTACAAACACAATACTTAGACACTAGATTGGGATGTAGAGTCAGGTCAGGTATGTATTGCATGGGGAAGGGAACAACATGCTTGACGGCCTAAGAATAGTTTCATTACACTGAGATGCAATACTACAGTATGTGATGGGGATGGGGCTGGAATGCCCCATTACACTGAATCCCGGGGTATTTGGACAGGGACGTGAAGTGAGGAGGTGTCACTTGGGGAACAGGGGAACTTCTCACAAGGATGTATACTAGCACAAAGGGGGGGGGTTGATACAAGTAGGGGGCACACACACTGGGGCGTGACGTTAGGTGGCTGGGGAAGAGGAATGAACACAAAGTCTGTAGTACTACAACTCACAGTACTGCTGGTCGTTGGTGGGCGCGAGGGGTGCACCTATGGCCACTACACGGGCAGCCGTAGCTGGTGGCCAGGAGTGGGAGGAGGGTCGTCTGGGGCGTGCTCCCGGTGTGAGTCTCTAGCAGCGTAGTCTGGGGTTCGGGTCGAGCTGAAAGGTGGAGTGATGGGCAGCCCTATCCTGGTGGAGGTCCTGGTAGGGTGGTGGCGCTCGGAGCTAGGGCCAAACATGGCTAGGAGGCGCTCAGCAGAGCGCCTGCCCTTTGTCATGGTGGGTGTCCTGGGGGCGGACCTGGCCTGGTCCAGGCCGAGGATCGGCCACGAGACTCTCATTGCCTCCCTGGGGCTGTGGTCTCACCTGGAAGAGGCAGCCGTCAGGTAGTAACTACGGCTGCCTGCATTTTTGGGGGTGGAGTCTGGCAACTGCTGTCAGTGTCAGGGGTGGCTCGCCGAAGCCTGGGACTGTGGTCTCACCTGGAGGAGGTGGTGGTCAGGGGTGGTCTGCAGCCGCTCACTCTGGGGGAGTCCATCAGTGGCTGTAGGCAACGAGGGTGGGGTTGAAGCAACAGGATGCCTGGCCTCAGGGTAGTCTCGCCCTGGCTGATCTCTGGCAGGGTACCTGTGAGGGAGCAGTCTCCACTCTCCATACAGGAGGGGAGGCGAGAGGGGAACCTTGCTCTGCCACAGGATGGGCCGGCTAAGCAAGAGGCGTTGCCCTCACAGGGAGCCTACGGAGTCATGGAGGGGGAACGACAGGTAGTCTGTTTCCTGGCCTGGCGGGCCTGATGGTCCCTGCTGAAAACTCCACAGCAGGACATGAGAAGGAGGTCTGGAGGATGCCCCTTCAGCCAGGCAGATCTGGTAGACACTGCCTAGGCTCCTGCAAGGGGTAGTGGTCAAAGGTGATCCAGTGGACACTCCTTGAGGAGACCACTCGTCCTGGGGACGACCTGGCGGGAGCCGCAGATCCAGTGGACACTGCCCTCCTGCCGTCGGGGACTGGGGCAGTGGGAGGACGACCGGTGGTCTACCCCTCTGTGGTAGATCTGGTGGATACTACCACTGGGCCCGCCGCCCTCCTGGGGAACACTAGCGAAGGTCGTCTGGGAGACGTTCCAACACGCTGGCTCACGGAGGTGGGTGGCAGAAGGAGGAGAACCAGTGGTCACTCCTCCGACAGTAGATCAGATGGACGCTACTGTGCTGCTGCTCCCCTAGGGTGTAGTAGGAACTACAGCTCCAGTGGAGTCCCTTCCTCTTTTCGAGGCAGGTCCGGTGGACACTGTGTCTGAGGGCCTCCTTAGGACTTGGCTACTGTAAGTCCCACTCCGATTTTGGCGAGTGCTTGCTCCGTTGGAGAGTAATGCACTTGATCTGAGTATTGTCTGGTGGTCCGGCTGTGTGGAAGAGGAGCTTCAGGTCACGGGGGATATATGTCCCTGTGGTTCAGAACGCGGCTATACCTCCCCACTGCCTCCTCTTGGGGTGGGGGGCTACCTCCCCATGTCCTTTTCCTGGGGTGGTAGTGTCGGGATTGCTCTGCCGGGTGGGTATTTCACAAACAGTGGAGCTGGAATAGGATAATGAAAACTATAATATATTACCACATGCTAAAATGGATATGCAGCTTCTACAAAATCTAGTTGAGCTGTGACAGGGAGGTTCCTCCTGCCCTCTCCGAACACTCTCATTTCACCATAATACTGCCTTGAATCCCTCCAACTGACTCCCTTTCCTTAGGCAGCTGTATAGCACATAGTTGACAAAACATTACGACACAACAACAAAACACAGAAAACATTGCCTTGTTGGTTCACATGTCTGTAATACTGAGACGATGTAGAAAAATTTTATATTGTGGCTACATCTGAAACCTTTACAGTAGTTAAGTAAGTGCCTAACCTCTTATTAACCAGAAACAAAGGATGTTGGTGATGGTGGGGAGTTTAAATTCGGGTATTGACCACGGCTGTGATGGAATGTGATAAAGCTTGATGAAGTAAGGTGTAAGCACCATTGTCAGGCATGATCACGAAAGTAGGGAGCCATGGGTATTGACTGTATAACAGATTCATTTCATATGATTAGTGTGGCACAAAACTGTAGTCATGATCAAGTTGTCAGTGTTTTTCACTGTTGGTTAATAGGAAATAATGTCTTGTAGGCAGATATTTGATGATATCCCCCCATGCACTGCTTATGGAAACTAACCACCCGTAGGTATGTTGTTTCCCAAGTAGTGCAGAGACAAAACCTGTGTCAGATTGTGACATTATTGTCCAAAATGTGTGACTCATGCATTCATAAGTAAAACAGCGTTTAATTTTTCATAATGTTCAACACACACACACACACACACACACACACACACATATATATATATATATATATATATATATATATATATATATATATATAATATCTAACTATCTATCTATCTGTCATCATCATCATCATCATCATCATCATCATCATCACCCATAACTAGTCCACTGCTGAACAAAGGCGTCCCCTAACCTTTTCCACGAATTCCTTGACTGAGCCAATCTTTGCCACGTTGTCCCTGCAAATTTCTCTATCTCATCTCTCCATCTCCTGTCTGGCCTTTTTCTGCTACCGGTACGCTTACATTCTCTTGGTGTCCAGTCAGTAAGCCTCTTGCTCCATCGGTTATCCCTTATTCTTGCTATATGGCCTGCCCACCTCCATTTCTGTTCCTTTATAACCCCCAGAATATCTTTGACTTTAGTCTGCTCTCTCACCCAAGTTGATCTTTTCCTATCTCTTAAAGATATTCCCAACACTGACCTTTCCAATGCTCTCTGAGAACGGATTAATTTATTTTCCATTGATTTTGTCAGTTTTCAGGTCTCACAACTATACGTCATAGCTGGAATTGTGCATTTGTTATATACTTTTCGTTTCATACAACCTGGCAAGCTACTTTTCATAATGTCTCTATGTTTACCGAAAGCTTTCCATCCAATTGTAATGCGTCTTTTTATTTCGCTATCATGAAAGTGAATGAATTGGATAAAAGAGAGAAAAAGATAGAGTATCAGGAGAAATTGAAAGATGAGTGGAACGCAGTGAAAGATCGGGAAAATGGCAGTGTGGAGGAGAAATGGCAGTTTTTTAAGAGTGCTGTGGTGGGGCATGCAGAAGAGGTGTGTAGTGTGAGACGTGTGGGTGGTGGTGTAAGAAAAGGAAGTGAATGGTGGTGCGAGGAAGTAAGTATGGCTGTGGCTGAGAATAGACGTGCATATGAAGTGTGGCTCCAGAGGAAGGATGAGATGTCATATGAAAGGTATAAGGAAAATAGGAATAGGGCGAGAAGGGCTGTGCGTGATGCTAAAGTGTCAGCAGATGAGAGGTGGGGTAGGCAGCTGACAGAGAATTTTCAACAGAATAAGAAAATGTTTTGGAAGGAGGTGAAAAGGGTGCAAAAGGGAGAGTCTGGGAAGGAAGAACGAGTAAAAGCAGAGGATGGAAGGATGTTAATTGAGATGGATGCAGTAAGGAAGAGATGGGCAGAGCATTTTGAAAGATTGTTAAATGTAGAGGAGGAAAGGGTGGCTGAGACTGAGGCGGATGGAAGGGCACAAGGAATAAATGTGTTGGGAGAGTTGAATGATTCTTTGATCACGAAGGAGGAAGTGGAGAGGGCAGTAAAGGAGATGAAAACAGGGAAAGCTGCAGGTATGGATGGGTGTGCTGTGGAATGCCTGAAGGGTGGTGGAGTGACTATTGTTGACTGGTTAGTATGATTGTTGAATGTGTGCTTTGTGAAAGGTATGCTGCCAATTGACTGGGCAAGGGCTTGTGTGGTCCCATTGTATAAAGGCAAGGGTGATAAGTATGAATGTACTAGCTTTAGGGGTGTAAGTCTGTTGAGTGTTGTAGGTAAGGTGTATGGTAGAGTGTTAATTATGAGAGTTAGAGAGGGTGCAGAGGGAGTGATTGGTGATGAGCAGTGTGGCTTTAGGAGAGGTAGGGGATGCGTGGATCAGGTGTTTGCGGTGAGACAAATGTGTGAAAAGTATTTAGCGAAAGGCAAGGATGTGTTTTGGGCATTTATGGATTTAGAGAAAGCGTATGATAGAATTGATAGGGAGGCTTTGTGGACTGTTTTAAGATTGTATGGACTTGATGGTAGGTTACTAAAAGGAGTGAAAAGTTTTTATGTAAATAGTAGAGCGTGTGTAAGAGTGGGAAATGCTGTGGGTGATTAGTTTCCTGTGAGAGTGGGGCTGCGACAGGGATGTGTGATGTCGCCTTGGTTGCTTAATCAGTTCTCAGTATTCTTATTGTCTCCTTTTTTCCTGATCTACGTTGTACAAATCATATTGCTTCTCCAGCAAAAAGCTTTGCAGAAGTTGTACTAACGCGACTCCATGAATGCATGCATTAACACAACTTTGCTGCTGAACGAATACGATCATGTATTTACTACTCACTTGTGCTTTGGGATCTCACCACATACAGCACCTCTAGGCACGTTAGAATGATTGTACTTCTCCTCACATTAACTTTCCTCCTCTCTCTGATTTCCTTCAGCCTTTCAACGACACAGCTTCCCCTCCCCATCTCTCTCTCTCTCTCTCTCTCTCTCTCTCTCTGCTGTAATTTTGTGCTAGGAGAGGCTGATAACTGGATCCTCCCGTCCCTCCTTCCCTCCCTCCCCTTCCATTTGCTCAGCGTTACTGTTCTTAACATATCTGGCATCCCGGGGTTAATGAATACACTATAATCTCTCTCTCTCTCTCTCTCTCTCTCTCTCTCTCTCTGTATATGTAATAGCTATAGTAACAACAAAGATACGGCATGCTGGAATAAAGAGGTTAAGAGAGTAGTGGAGGAAAAGAGAAAGAAGTGGCTAGAATGGATACAGGACAGGTGCTTAGTTGAAATGTGAACTGAATATACGGAGAGCAAGAGGCACGTAAAGAGACTAGTGACGAGGAAAAAGAAGGAGGTAAATGATGATCTAGGAAGAAAATGAATGCAAAGTGCTCTAAAAATAGGAAATTATTCTGGAAAGTGGTGAGGAAATGTAGAAGTGAGATTGGCAAGATATGTGAAAGTGTGAAGGATGTAAGTGGTAGATTATTAACCCATGGAGATGAGGGAAGAACCAGATGGAAAGAATATTTTGAAAGTCGCATGAATGGGAATGGAGAGAGCAGAGCGGCTGTTAACATGTTTTGGAGGTGTACAGAAAAGTACAAGAATTATTGATAGTGGCATAAGTCTATTGAGTGTTGTTGAAAGGTATATGGAAGAATTATAATACAGGAAGTAAGAGAAATATCAGAAGTCTTGGTGGGTGACGAACAGGATGGCTTTAGGAGCGGCAGAGGAAGCGAGGATCAAATATTTGCAGCAACAAATTTAACGGAGAAGGTTTGTGAGAAGGACTATAAGGTGTTTATGACATTTATGGCTCAGGAAAAAGCATATGACAAAGTAGAGAGAGAAGGAATACGGAAGGTTGTGCGCATGTACGGCGAAGATGGAAAGTTGCTAGGCGCCGTCAAGAATTTCTGTGATGGTAATGAGGCATGTGTAAGGGTAAATGAACATCTAAGTGAATGGTCCACGATCGGTGTGGACGTGCGACAAGGTTATGTGATGTCCCCATGGTTGTTCAAAATATATATATATATATATATATATATATATATATATATATATATATATATATATATATATATATATATATGTATGTATGTATGGAATGGGCGATGAGAGAAGTAAAAACACGTGTAATGAAGAGAGGGATTGCGTTGGTAATGAAACGTGATGGAAGGAATATCTCACATTTGTTGTATCCTGATGATGCAGTGCTACTTGCAAATACCA
The DNA here is from genome assembly GCF_032717465.1 of Coenobita brevimanus. Taxonomy (NCBI): domain Eukaryota; kingdom Metazoa; phylum Arthropoda; class Malacostraca; order Decapoda; family Coenobitidae; genus Coenobita; species Coenobita brevimanus. The sequence goes on along the minus strand of NC_137001.1, from coordinate 20,065,303 downwards.
GACAAGAACTTGGTTGATTTGTGCAAAGTTTTGTAGATGCCTGTGAGCGTCGTGCCTTGAGAGTAAATGTAGAAAAGAGTAAAGTAATGGTTACTGAGAGAGAAGGTGACTTTCAGTGTTATGTTACAGTGCATGGAGAGAGACTGGAATTGATGAGAGTTCAAATACCTGGGTACAGTAACAGAAAAGAGAGCAAAATGTGCAAAAGAAGTGGAAAGTAGAACGACACAAGAAAGTAAAGCAGCTGGTGCTATAAAGGCCTTCATAACAGAGACTTTAGTGTTTCAGCTGTGCAAGGCTTATATGAAGAAGTGTTAGTGCCAGCTTTAACATACGGATGTGAGACTATGGTGAGGCATGAAAATGAAAAGTCAAGTGTCATGTTCTTATTATTTCATAACTAAACGAACATATTGCTAATGTTGTTTTGTAACTTTATATTTAGGGTTACATTATGTATTAAGCAACTTTAGATAAAGGGTCGCTTGGACGAAGATGCTTGAATAAACATTGGATCAACCACGGCATCCTCTACTTCCCGGGCTTCCCTTGATATGCACAGTGGCGACGAGGTCAGGATTTGGCTTGATGGGCATGCATTGACTCTAGGGTATGGCCGGGACCTGCACAGGTAGTAGTGAGAGTATGACCACGGTGTTCTCTCTTTCCCGGGCTTTCCTTGTTATGCAACAGTGGCGACAAGGTCGGGCTTTGGCTTGGCGGGCATGCATTGACTCTGGGGTACAGCCGGGACCTGCACAGGTAGCAGTGAGAGTGTTTGCTGTTGATTTCTGCTTCTTTGGTGGGGTGCTTAGCTGGTGTGGGTCAGGGTGGCGACCATGACTTTATGGCACCGTACATTAACATTGACGCTTTTGACCCCAACAAGATTTCACTGGGGCTGTGGTTAAGTTTACTGGAGGCAAGTTTCAGTCACCTGGAAATTACGGAGAATTCTAAGAAAAAGAATGTGTTATTGGTGTCAGTTGGCACAGATGTTTACAGTACCTTGGGAAATATAAGTGCCCCAGACTTACCCCATACCAAGTCTCACACAGATCTAGTGAAGTTGCTTAAATCTCATTATACTGTAAGGCCCTCATATCACCGAAGCTTGATTGCATTTCAGCAAAGAAAGAAGAATCCTGATGACTCCTTAAATGTGTTGTATGGAGAACTGAATGCTCTTGCTAAAGATTGTAGTTTTGGGGATCAGTTTGATGCTAGTGTAAGAGACCAGTTGTTTATGGCTGTAGAAAAAGAAGTTTATTTCCCAAATTTGATTGCTGAAAATTAAGATCTTCGGAGTCTGACAAGCTCAGAAATTTTAGATAGAATATCCAATATGGAAAGAGCATTCTGTGAAAACCGTTTGGGTACAAGTAGGTCTACCATTCATGCAAATTCGCCACCTCAGGTTAATGTGTTACAGGCCAGGAATAAATCATGTAAACATTGTGGATTTCCACATGATAGTGTTAAGTGTAAATTTAAGGACCGTGCGTGTTATCGGGTTCACAGATGGGGTCATTTAGCAAGAGTGTGCCATGATGCCACAAAACGGCCAAGGCAACAATCAAGGCTTAACAGTTTTGAGAAAGAAGATTTTAAGGGTAGATCAAAGGCCAGAATCCAGTCTAGTAAGCTAGAGGCAGGTATAAAGGGTGTAAAGGACTGTGATGTAAAGGATGATAGGAATGAGGAACTTGGAGATCAGAAATTGTTAACTGTGAGGGATCATGTGTTTGCCTTACATGCTCAGCAATTCTATTTTCAGATTGGTGAGAACTTGATGCCATTTGAAATAGACATTGGTGCTGCAGTGTCATCATTATCCAAGAGCTGGATAGAGTCATTGAATGTACCTATAGAACATTGTTCAAAACGACTAACTGCTTATGATAACAGCAACATCAATGTCTTGCGTAAGGTTGAGGCTGAGGTACAATATAATGGTGTAACTGCCCCACAAGTATTTTATGTGGTTGATGCTAAGAATTCCAATTTATGTGGTAAAGATCTTATGAGTAAAGTAGGAATCTACTTGGCTGGAGCTGATGAAAGTTCTAGAGTGAATGCAGTAGCTGATGTTCAAGAGTCCTTAGATAGCTATGTAGTAGATTCAAATAAACCGATTCCTTCCATATTAGCAAAGATACATTTGAAAGAGACTGCTTCAAGGAATTAAACAAACACGTCCAGTGTGAAATGTGCCCATTGCCTAGAATTGAGGAATTATTGTCTACAATTGGTTCAGGGAAGATTTTTTCTAAGATTGATTTACAAAATGCCTACTTACAGATTCCAGTAGATGAAAAAAGTCAAGAATTTTTAGTGATTAGTACTCACAAAGGACTGTTTAAGTACAAGAGATTGCCATTTGGTCTGAATTCATCTCCCGGAATATTCCAGCGATTTATTTCGCAATTGTTTTGTAAGGTAGAAGGAGTAGCAGCTTACTTGGATGATATAATCGGGGAAGAATAAGGAAGAGCATGACAGAAGACTGGTAGATGTACTGCAGATATTAAGAGCTCACAATATACAGATTAATAAGAGTAAGTCAGTACTAAATGCTAGATCATTGGATTATCTGGGCTATCATATATCTGGTGAAGGCATAAAGCGATCTGCAAGTAAGCTGCAAGCTATTGTGAATGCTCCTACTCCAACTACTGTAGCAGAAAAACAATCATTCATTGGATTAGTCACTTATTATTGTCAATATGTTAAGAATTTTTCAACTGTGTTATCCCCTCTTTATGAATTGATAAAGAAATGTTATAAATTTCAGTGGACCTCAGTAGAGAATAAAGCATTCATGGATGTAAAGAAGTGCCTCAAGAATTCAGAGATGCTTATGAATTTTGATGGAGAGCATCCCTTGAGTATTGAAGTAGACGCAGCTCCAGCTGGTGCTGGTTGTGTTCTTATGCAAAGTGTCAATGGCGAGGATAGACCAGTTTATTTTGCAAGTAAGAAGTTGTCTCAAGCTGAGCGTAACTTTTCACAGGTGGAGAAGGAAGCACTGGGGTCGGTCTTTGCAATGAAGAAATTTAGGTACTTTTTGCTTGGTAGGAGGTTTACAGCAAAAACTGACCACAAACCCTTACTGGGATTGTTTGGAGAAGGTAAACAGATTACCAGTAAAGATGCCAGAATTCAGCGTTGGGCTTTGCTTGCATCTCAGTTTGATTACCAACTGGTCTATAAAGCTGGAGTAGTGTTCCAGCTGAGTATATTCACCTTATTGAAGGACTTGAATGTAAGGATATTTCTTTTGCCACTGTCAAGAAATGGGTTAACACAGATGCAGTACTTTCAAGATTAGTCCATTGTTTGAAATTTGGTTGGTCTAAGGAGGATAATGCTCACTTATCTGAATATGTAACAGTTAAGTCAGACCTGAGTCTCCATAATGATGTAATCTTGTACAGAAACAGAGTAGTGATTCCACCAGTGCTACGTTGTAAAATGTTAGAGCATTTACATAGCGGACATAATGGGATTGTCGCCATGAAAGCAGAGGCACGTTGTTGGATTTGGTGGGCGAAAAGAGACCAAGACATTGAGGAGGTTACTAATTTTAAGAAACCTCCTGCCCTTGTTCTTGATTGGCCTTCTACTGGGCAGCCATGGTCTAGATTGCATGTTGACTGCGCTGGTCCTGTTGATAATAAGTACTTCCTTGTCACTGTAGATTCTTACACAAAGTTTTTGGATGTTCAGATCACCAGTTCTACTACCTCATCATGTACCATTGATAAACTGAGGAAATCTTTCTGTAGTTTTGGACTGCCAGATGTACTGGTCTCTGATAATGCTCCTTGTTTTGTATCAGATGAGATGGAAAAGTCTCTTAAGAAAAATGGCATAAAGCATGTAACTCCTGCTCCATATAATCCTTCATCCAATGGTTTAGCAGAAAGGGCAGAAAGAACCCTGAAGGAAGGCTTGGAAAAATTTACAGAAGGATCTCTTACAACCCGAATTTGTAGATTTTTGTATAATAAAAGAAAGACTGTTCATTCTTCAACAGGCAGGTCACCAGCAAAACTTATGTTTGGGAGAAATTTTAAGATTATAGTGGAGGTAGTGAAACATGACCCACTTAAAGAGAAGTCATTATCTATGTTAAATAGCTGGATAAATCAGAAGCAAGTCAAGTCTTTTCAGGTGGGTGATGTTGTGTATGCTAGGAACTTTGGAAAGGGGGTGGAAAGGGTTGAAGGTAAAAATTATTGAGGAGCATGTTTTGAGAAATTATAAAGTTCAAATTGAATGTTTTGGGAACACTGTATGGAAGAGACACTATGATCAGCTGATGTGTAGATCAAATCTGAATTTTGAGCATGACAAAGATGTAACTGTGCCTGTACTCCCTAAGTCATGTAGGCCTTCTGAAAGCAATGAGGCTTGTAGTGACAACACTAGTGTTGAATTAAAACTCCCAGGTGGAAATAGTTCACATAGGGGCAATGATAATATGACTAATAACAATAGTAATGAACCATTGGTAACCTCAGGTGTAACTCAGGAAAGAGAAGAGTCACAGACCAAGCCATCAACACCTCCACTTTGAGAAGGTCAAGCAGGAAGATCAAACCTCCTGATAGACTTAACATTTGAATACAGTAGGATAATCATGTACTTGTCCATTTATGTACGTAATATTGGAAGTGTGTATAGTTGAATTAATGTTCTTGCAGTGCTTGTATGTTTATCCTTCCCGGGCTTCCTTTGATATGCAGCATCAAGAGTAGGAGCGGTGGAGATGGGACTGCCCAGGAATGTATGTGGAGTACAGAGAGTGGATAGGATACGAAATAACGTGATTCGTAAAAGATGTGGAGTGAGAAAGTCTGTGGACAGTAGAATCGAAGAGAGTGCACTGAGATGGTATGGTCATGTGGAAATAATGAATGGCAATAGAATGGTGAAAAAGGTACATCTGAGCGATTTTGAAGGAGGGAGGAAGCGAGGAAGGCCAAGAAGAAGGTGGAGGGATATGGGGGATGAGTGTGTGAAGAAGAGAGGTATTGAAGTCGGTGAAGCTATGGGACTGACAGAAGATCGAGTTGGCTTAATGAATTTTGTGCAGAGAAGTGCATGACTGGGGATTTGGCATCCCTTCTTAACGTGACAGCGTTCGGATTGGCTCTATCAGATAGGAGTATATGAATCTAAAGAATGTATTGGAAAAATTTTGGCCTATCAGATGAAACCAGGATATCCAGGGCTTGAATGATGAGTGAATGAAAGCGTGGTCCACTGGAACAGACAAACTTTGGCTCTCTGAATGCTGCTACTTCTAACCCTGCTTTAGGGTGGAAAAGGAGGTCCGGATGATTATGACTATATATATATATATATATATATATATATATATATATATATATATATATATATATATATATATATATATATATATATATAGCATGTGTGGTACAGTGGTAAAGTGTGCGTTTTCGTACACTGGAGAGTGAGGGTTCGCACCCCGCCAGGGTAAAAAACTATATATATATATATATATATATATATATATATATATATATATATATATATACAGTATGTGGTAAAGTGTGCGTTTTCGTACACTGGAGAGCGAGGGTTCGCACCCCGCCAGGGTAAAAAACTTTGGGAGAGTTCTCCTGGCCACGTACTGCTTGGCGGACATCAGGGGTGCTGTGGTTGAACCAGTGTCGCATACTATAAAGTATGCTTGCACCCAGTCGGCTTGTGCAGGCCGATTACACTTGGTTCACAGACTACACACACATCCAAAGCCACTCCAACACTACAATTACACTTACAAGCACTTCACACTCCACATACAGTCTCTACCAGACAGCCTAAGCCACTTGGTAGAGAAACATTGGCTGTATCATCCCCACTTCTGTTGGGATAGGCCGGTCCTGCAGTGGATACTCAAACGGCTGATGATGATGATGATGATATATATGTACTCGAATATAATCATCAGGCATTTGAGTGTCCACTGCAGGACCGGTCTATCCCCACAGCCTAAGGCTGTATTGTTCCCACTTGTGGGGGGCTTAGGCTGTCTGGTTGATATTGTATGTACAGTAAGGTGAGAAGTGCTTGTAAGTGTGACTGTAATGTTGGAGTGGCTTTGGATGCGTGTGTATTCTGTGAACCAAGTGTATGCGGCCTGTATAAACCTACTGGGTGCGAGCATACTTTATAATATGCAACAATAGTTCAACCACAGCACCCTTTATGTCCCCCAATGCAGTACTTGGCCGGGAGAACACTCCCAGTGTTTATTACCCTGGCGGGGCGGGAACCCTCGTTCTCCCATGTGCAAAAGCGTACACTTTACCACTTTACCTCAGAGGCTCATACATACACACATATACAGTATATATATATATATATATATATATATATATATATATATATATATATATATATATATATATATATATATATATATATATAAAATCATCTTCATCATCAGCCATTACACGTCCACTGCTGAACAAAGGCCTCCCCTAATCTTCTCTACGAATTCCTTGACTGAGCCGATCATCGCCACGTTTTCCCTGAAAATTCTCTATCTCATCCCTGCACCTCCTGTCTGGCCTTTTTCTGCTACGCTTATAATCTCTTGGTGTCCAGTCAGTCAACCTCTTGTTCCATCGATTATCCCTTGTTCTTGCTACATGGCCTGCCCACCTCCATTTCTGTTCTTTTATAAATTTTATAATATTTTTGACTTTAGTCTGCTCTCTCACCCAAGTTGATCTTTTCCTGTCTCATAAAGATATTCCTAACATTGACCTTTCCATTGCTCTCTGAGAACGAATTAGTTTATTTTCCATCGAATTTGTCAGTTTCCAAGTCTCACAACCATTCGTCATAGCTGGAATTATACATTCGTTATATACTTTTCGTTTCATACAAACTGGCAAGCTACTTTTCATAATGTCCTTGTGTTTACTGAAAGCTTTTCATCCAACTGTAATGCGTCTTTTTATTTCGCCCTCATTATCTTTCATTAAGTTTAGTATTTGTCCCAGGTAATTGTATTCCTCGACTTCTTCAGGAATTTCTCTACTTGTTCTTATGACGCTCTTTGGTGTTTGATGATTAAACATTACTGTAGTTTTACTCCGGTTCATCTTTAGCCCTACTTTGAGCCTTTCTCTGTTCAGGTCACCTAACATTTTTTGCAATGTCTCTGCTGTTTCGGAGATAAGAACAATGTCATCTGCTAATCTTAAATGGTTTAGCTTTTCTCCATCTATGTTGACTCCTTTGTTTTCCCAGTCTGGCTTTCTAAAAATACTTTTTAGGCATGCTGTAATTGACTTTGGTGAAACTGTATCTCCCTGACACAAGCCCTCCTCAATCTTAATTTTCTCTGAGTCCTTATGTAATTTAACTGCAGCAGTTCCATCTTTATATATGTTTTCGAGCGGTTTTACAATGTTCTCATTCACTCCTTGTTCTCGCAATGAATTTATAATTGCTATGTGCTCCACTAAGTCGAAAGCCTTATCGTAATCAACAAAACCTAAGCACAATGATTTATTATATTATGTAGTTTTCTCAATTAGCTGATTCATTGTGTGTAGAAGATCAGTAGCCGAGTACCCGCTTCGGAATCCTGCCTGGTCATGAGGTTGGTTTTCCTCCAAATTTGTAGTTATTCTGTCTGTAAGGACTTTAGTGAAAGAGTTTGTAAATGACTGATAGCAAGCTAATGGGTCGATAGTTACTAAGGTCTTTTGAGTCACCTTTTTTGTAAAGTAAAATAACTATTGCATTACACCATGTTTTGGGAATTTTCTCCCTTTTTACACATTGAGTCAATAAGTGAGCAAGCGTAGTTTGTACTTCTACTCCTGCATCCAACAGTAAATCTGCCACTATTCCATCTTCTCCCCGAGCTTTCCCTCTTTTCATATTTTTGGGAGAAATATTTACTTCATCTGGTGTTACCTCAGGTATTTCACTTGTCAACTGAAAATTCTAGCTGTTGGTACTACTATCTTTGATGCATACAGTTCTTTGTAAAATTCTTCAACTCTCAACATCATATCTTTGCATTTAATGGTTTCCCGTTTTTGTCTTTTAGTGATGTAATTTGTTGCTTTCCAAGTGCCATTTTACTTCAGACCTGCTTCAGACTTTTTTTTTTTTTTTGATGGTTTCTTTGATTTGATCCATGTTTCTCTTTCCTTTTTCTTTTTGATCCATGTTTCTCTTTTTTCTTCTTCTTCTTCTCTTTGTCTTTTGTTGATAAGCTTATTTAATTCCGCTCGTTCTATTTCATCTTTCCTTGTTTTTACTTTCATTTCCTTTCTTTTTTCCATAAGGTCAAGTGTCTTCTCTGAATACTTCTTGGCTTTCGTTGTATTAGGTTCTCCTACTACCTCCGCTGATACTTTTAGCACTTTTGTTGGTCTGTCATTCAGCTCATCAATGTCACATTCAGCATTACTGAGAGCCTGAAATCTGTTCCTTATTTCCAACTGAAAAGCTGCTTTGTTTTCACTAAATTTTATTGGACATATCTTTTTATCTTTAATCATCTTATAACTGTGACATTTATGATCGTGTTATTCTTATTTGCTATACTGAAATAGATTTCATTCTTTGTTTCTCCATTTGGGCTTCTCCAGGTCCGCTTCCTCCATGTTCTTTTGTGAAAGAATGTGTTCATTATTCCCATGTTAAACATTTCTGCAAAGTTTATCAGCATTTCTCCTCTATCGTTCCTTTCTCCCACTCCAAATTTTCCCATACATGCTTCTCGATATCTCTCTCTCTCTCTCTCTCTCTCTCTCTCTCTCTCTCTCTCTCTCTCTCTCTCTCTCTCTATATATATATATATATATATATATATATATATATATATATATATTGTTACGGAACAGAGAAAACTGTCCCGCAAAGTTCCAGGTTCAAAACAAAAGAGTTAGGTAAAATTACAAGTTAAAGTTTAATGCACAAACTAACAACTAAACATTCAGGACTCATAAGGATAATGTAATGGCAAAAAACAGGTTAAATATATGGTTAACTGCAATAGCCTCTATTAACACGAAATTAGCAAGAGTAAATTTATCTAAGTCAGCCCTGATAAAATGAGAAAACCAGATAATACTCAGTGAATGCAAGATATATTATTACAGATACAAAATAATATTACCACTGGCTGACAATATGAATTACAAAAACTTTACTAGGCCTATGAATCAACACCTTATGCTATACAGTACAAGAACAAAAAGTAATAACACTTATACTCAAATTACACAGCTGCTAGATGGCTGGAGACTTCCTGAGCACTCACAATAATAACAACTGTACAGGTGAGGACAGAGATGTGAGCAAAATGAGGAGTAGATCTAAGTGGCAATTAATGCAGAGACTGAGCTCATTATATAGGGGCCGGCAGAGCTTGATACAACTTGTAAGAAGAACGCGCAAATGAAGCCATAGGGGACAAAGAGTTGACAATCCTGCTCTGAACAACAGAAGAACGACTTACTCTACTATAAGGGTAGAAGGGGGGAGTGAGGTAGAACACGCTCGTGATCAAACATGCAGCATACTGTACGTTAGAATTACACAAAGGATGATGAAATCGTAGGCTATGTAACACCTCCCCACAAAGAAAAAAGAAATTTACAAAGGAAATTTCTTATTACTCTAAAACAATGTCTAAAGTCTAGATAAGCAATCTGCAATAACATTTTCTTTCCCCTTGACATGTTGTATGTCTAATGAATACTCCTGAAGAAGTAGACTCCATCTTGTCAATCTCTGATTTTTATCTTTAAACTTACTAAGGAATTTCAGCGGGTTATGATCGGTATAAATGACTATGGGGTCAAAACCAGAACACAAATAAAATGAAAAATGCTGTAAACCCAAAATCAAGGCCAAAAGCTCTTTCTCAATAGCTGAGTAGTTCTTTTGAGGTGGAGTGAACTTCTTACTGTAATAAGATACAAGGTGTTCAATACCCTGATCATCCTCTTGCAGCAAAACAGCCCCAGCTCCTGTATCACTTGCGTCAACAGCCATCTTAAAAGGCTTAGCAAAATTTGGAGTAGCAAGCACTGGCTGACTTAATAGGATTGCTTTAAGTTTGCTGAAAGAGGATTCACAGTCATCGGTCCAGACAAATTTAACTCCCTTTTTCAGTAGGTCTGTAAGTGGTGATACAAGAATTGAAAAGTTAAGAACAAATCTTCTGTAATAACCTACCATTCTCAAAAATCTTTGTAGCTCTGTCCTACTTTTAGGTCTGGGAAGGTCACTTATAACCTGAACCTTAGCTCCTGGTGGTGCAACATGTCCATCACCAATTACGTACCCAAGGTACTGAACTTTAGCTTGACCAAACTCACACTTTGATAAATTAGCTACAAGATTAGCCTGAACCAAACGCTCAAGAAATTTACTGACATGGCATAGGTGATCTTTCCAGTTGTCACTGAAGATTAATACATCATCAATATAAACAACATACCCTGCAAAATCCTCTGTTATAACATTCATGAGCTTCTGAAATGTGGTTGGTGCATTCTTCATACCATATGGCATTACAGAACATGCAAAAGTCTTTCCTAGTGTTACAAAACATGAGATCTCCCTAGCAGGTTGTCATAGGTACTTGCCAGTATCCCTTTAACAAATCAAACTTACTTATGTACCTAGCCTTTCCGATCTTGTCCATGCAATCTTCCACGCGAGGGAGAGGGCAAGTGTCTGTTTTGGTCATCTGACCAACACGTCTGTAGTCGATGCAAAGCCGCTGTGACCCACCTGGCTCAGGGACCAGAGTGACAGGAGAACTCCACTCGCTCTGACAGGGCTCAATCATCTTGTGGTCCAACAGGTAGCCAAGCTCCTTCTGGATGAGAGTAACTTTCACTGGGTTCACACATTAAGGAGGCAGTTTAATTGGCTTTGCGTCTCCAACATCGACATCATGCATCTACACAGTGGTTCTTCCTGGAGTGGCACGGAACACTTGCGGTTACTCCTGCAGTAATGCCGAAAACTCCTGCCTTTCCTCGGGAGCTAGATGAGAAAGCTCAGTCTGGAGACCATTCACGATATCAGGATTCTTTCTCAAACCATCACTCAGGCTCACGCTGCATGGGAGAACTTCACTTGCAGACTCGGGTGGAACAGCTACAGTGCAGACTGGGTTATTTTCGTCCCGCCTGTGACACAACTTTATCATATTGATGTGAGAAAGTTGCTTGTTCTCTCCACGATCTGGTGTGGCGATGACATAGTTGACACCACTGAGCCTCTTCTCCACGAAACAAGGACCACCTAACTTGGCTTGAAGAGGTTGCCCATGCACCGGTAGCAGAATCAAAACCTGATCTCCTGGTTGAAAGTGGCGTAACCTGGACTTCTTATCATACCAAGTCTTCATCTTCTCCTGAGCAGCTCCTAAGTTCTCTCTCGCCAGCTGTAAAGCAGTGGACAGCCGTTCTTTGAACTTCATCACATACTCCAGCAGGTTGACGTCATCTTCCTCCGACAGCCAGCATTCCTTGAGTGGCTTAAGGGGTCCTCTGACTTCATGGCCAAACAGTAGTTCAAAGGGTGAGAAGCCCAGTGATTCATTTGGAGATTCTCTTGCGGCAAATACAACGAATGGAAGACCTTTATCCCAGTCTTTCTGATGTTCCAAACAGTATTTCTTGAGCATCGATTTGAGTGTTTGATGATATCTCTCCAACGCTCCTTGGGTCTGGGGATGGTAAGCTGAAGACGTGATCTGGGTGATGCCCAACTCTTTCAGAGACTGCTTGAAAACATTTGACATGAAATTACTTCCTCGGTCTGACTGTACCTCTTTGGGCAGACCAAACTTTGTGAAGAACCCTAGCATTTCCTTAACCACGTTCTTTGCTGAGATATTTCTAAGTGGAATGGCTTCAGGATAACGAGTAGCCATATCAATCAGGGTCAACACATAAGAAAATCCTGAAGAAGTCTTAGAAAGAGGGCCCACAATATCCACCAACACACGGGTGAATGGCGCCTCAAAAGGAGGAATGGGAACTAGAGATGCAACCTTTTCGGTCTGATTACACTTCCCCACAACTTTACAGGTGTGACAAGACTTACAGTACCAGGAAACATCCCTGAAGATACCTGGCCAGTAGAAGTGTTTCAAAATGCGTGCCACAGTCTTCCTCACTCCAAGGTGTCCTGCCAAACTGGAATCATGAGCCACTCTAATGATATCCTGCCTACAAACACGAGGGATGACAACTTGATGTACAACCTCCCATTCACAGTCGGCTGATGCTGTTGGGTGTCTCCACTTCCTCATAAGTACTCCTGACTTTATATAATAACGAGTAGAAGCACCAGCTGACTCTTCCTCACCGCAAGCAGAGTTAGCTAGACCTTTCAACTCAGGGTCAGCAACCTGCAACTCAACCAACTCTTGATGAGACAAATTATCAACACTACGGGGTACTGCCTCATCTGGTGAGTGGTCCAAATTAGCAAGAAAAGTGTCAGCTAGGATAACATCATCATCATCATTATCCTCTACGTCACCAGTACCTTTAGACTTAGCCCTAGTGACAGCACATGCAGAGAACACATCAGGGACATCACAATCCTGGGTCGCAGCCACTGGCTCACTAGACAACTGAGGAGCTGGACACACTTGACTTCCACCAATATCACTTCCAAGTAAGAAAGTTACACCTGACATTGGGAGTGTCTCAACCAACCCAACCACAACAGAACCATTAACAAACCAGACTCTAAATTCACTCTGCACAGAGGGACAGAGAAGTAATTATTCCCTACACCTTGTAAGATTACAGTTTCATCAGAGAAATTAACATTAGAGCCTAGAACACTGGTCAGCATAAGGGATTGGCAAGCACCTGTATCACGATATATTTTAACTGATTTCCTATCATTACTGTCCAGAGGACTGACAAAACCATCAGACAGGAAATTAGCACATGAACTATTGAGAGTGTCACCCACGTTACTGCTCAAAAGAGTAGCTTCATCATGAGAATTTAATTTACCCCTCAAAGCAGGTTCAGTTAACTCAGTTAAAGATTTCTGGGAACTATCAAGGGTGGACACTAGACCAATTGACTGAATATTTAAAGACTCCTTTTTGTTCACATCACGCTGTCTCTTGAAAAATTTCTCCGTAGTATGACCAAGCTTACTACAATAAGTACATTTACTTTTCTGAATTCTAGTGGTGGAGCTGATATTTACTTCCTGAGAAACATCATCTTTATTCTCTTTCCTGTTACCTTTACTCTGAGTAGAGGCAACATACTTACTCTCAGCTTTCCTTTTTTCTCTAGAATATCTTTTGTGAGTGAGAACATATTCATCAGCTAAGACTGCAGCATCAGACAAATTATCTATTCTTTTCTCATCAAGATATAGGCTTACATCTCTATTAATACACCTTTTGAAGTCCTCCAGCAAAATCATCTGCTTAAATTTGTCAAGGCTTCATCAAGCGTAATAATAGTAGACATCATGAATAAATCACAGTCACAAAATATCAAGCAATATCCTTATGATAATATCCTGAATATTCTGGCGAGGTCGCCAAATTTATGTTACGGAACAGAGAAAACTGTTCCGCAAAGTTCCAGGTTCAAAACAAAAGAGTTAGGTAAAATTACAAGTTAAAGTTTAATGCACAAACTAACAACTAAACATTCAGGACTCATAAGGATAATGTAATGGCAAAAAACAGGTTAAATATATGGTTAACTGCAATAGCCTCTATTAACACGAAATTAGCAAGAGTAAATTTATCTAAGTCAGCCCTGATAAAATGAGAAAACCAGATAATACTCAGTGAATGCAAGATATATTATTACTGATGCAAAATATTATTACCACTGGCTGACAATATGAATTACAAAAACTTTACTAGGCCTACGAATCAACACATTATGCTATACAGTACAAGAACAAAATGTAATAACACTTATACTCAAATTACACAGCTGCTAGATGGCTGGAGACTTCGTGAGCACTCACAATAATAACAACTGTACAGGTGAGGACAGAGATGTGAGCAAAATGAGGAGTAGATCTAAGTGGCAATTAATGCAGAGACTGAGATCATTATATAGGGGCCGGCAGAGCTTGATACAACTTGTAAGAAGGACGCGCAAATGAAGCCATAGGGGACAAAGAGTTGACAATCCTGCTCTGAACACCAGAAAGAACGACTTACTCTACCATAAGGGTAGAAGGGGGGAGTAAGGTAGAACACGCTCGTGATCAAACATGCAGCATACTGTACGTTAGAATTACATAAAGGTTGATGAAATCATAGGCTATGTAACAATATATATATATATATATATATATATATATATATATATATATATATATATATATATATATATATATATATATATATGTATGTATGTATTCATTTCAGAGGAGTAGACTGTAGCACCAGTCGAGCAGGGCAGTACTCTCAAGGTGGATGGAAAGCTGATGACAGGGAGAGCTGGAGCTCCTGTTTCATCAGCCCTTGGGACTAGGTCCCAACCATCCCTTTTTGCTGAACTTTTTCAGTGTCTTAGTGACACAGAGAGTAGGCCAGCATGCTCTCCAATACAAGTTTCTCTATCAACACCAAACTACATGCACAGTATACACCACACAGTCTTTTCCAAAATTTTAAAAAAAATAAAAAAAATCATGGCAGCAAAAACTATGGCCTCGGAGTCTTCGGGGGGGGGGCATAAATGCCCCCACCTACCGCCCCTCTCCCGCTGACGACACGAGATACCTGGAAACCACTGTCTGACTCTCATCTTCTTCATTTCTGCAACATTCGTGGCCTTTCCTCTAACTTTTGCTCTATTGAGCACCACCTCTCCTTCTCGAAACCTCACCCTCTTTTTCTAACCGAGACTTAGCTGTCTGAGGCAAATGACAGCAGACCCTTTTCTGTATCCTCCTACTTTCTCTATAGTCATTTCCAAGCCAAAGGTGGCTGTTGTGTATACATATGTAACAACTTATCTTGCTCTCATGTTCCTGAACTCGATTCTTCTGAATTCTCTACATTCTGGCTTCGGCATTCCTCTCATTCTTTGGCTAAATATATCTGCGCAGTTTACATATCTCCTAATTTTACTGAATATCAAAAATTCTTGACTATCTTACATCTACGATGGAAAGCATTCTATCCATTTCTCCTTTCTCTGAAATCTCCATTCTAGGAGATTTCAATGTTCACCACCACCTTTGGCTCTCCTCTCCTTTCACTGATCCACCTGGCGAACTAGCCTACACCTTCTCTATCCTTAATAACCTAGAGCAGCTTGTACAGCACCCTACCCATATTCCGGACCGCCTTGGAGAGAGCTCCAACAAACTTAACCTCTTCCTTACAACTAATCTGTCTGCTTACACCTTTAATCTTTTCTCTCCGTTGGACTCCTCTGATCACAACCTTATCTTAACGTGTTCTATCACTACTGTACAGCCTGCGGACCCTCCCAAGAAACGTCGTCTGTGGCACTTTGGAGCCGTGGATTGGGAGGCCCTCAGGCAGTACTTCTTTGATTTTCCCTGGGATGATTATTATTTCCATGGCCGGGAGCCATCTAGGTGTGCCTTGCGATTATGGAGGCAATTCTCTCGGGCATGGAAGGATACGTTCCTTTCTCATATCCTTTGACTAATGCAAGAAAGCCTTGGCTTAATCACGCTTGTTCTAATGCTGTCCATAACAAGGAGAGGGCTTATAAAGGTATCGGAGCCAACCCACCCCTGAATCACATCTTTAATACATTTCTGCCCGGAATCGTGCTAAGTCTGTTCTTCACTCTACTAAAAATAATTTCATCCGTACTAAATGCTTTCAACTCTCTAACTCGAATTCTTCCCGCTCCTTCTGGCACCTTGCCAAAAACCATTCTAACAACTTTACCTCTTCATCCTTCCCTCCTCTTTTCTACTCTGCTGGCTCTGTAGCTATTTCTTCTACTGATAAAGCAGATTCTTCGCTCAGACTTTTTCCTCCAATTCCAGCTTAGATGATTCTGGTGCTGTTCCTCCATCACTTCCCCCCTCTGACTTCCTCATGCCTGACATTAAAATTTCTTCAGCTGATGTATATTCTGCCACCACAGGCCTCAATACTAATATGGCATATGGGCCTGATGGAGTCCCTCCTGTTGTTCTCAAGAACTGTGCTTCTGTGCTTACACCCTGCCTAGGCAAACTCTTTCGCCTTTGTCTATCAACTTGTACCTTTCCTTCTTGCTGGAAGTTTGCTCTCATTCAGCCAATCCCAAAGAAGGGTGATCATTCCCAACCTTCTAACCAACGTCCAATTGCTTTAACATCCTGTATCTCAAAAGTTTTCGAGTCAATTCTTAATAGAAAAATTTTAAAGCCTCTTTCCTATCACAACCTTTCTCTCTGATTGTCAGTATGAGTTCCGTCAGGGACGCTCCACAGGCGATTTTCTCTCCTACCTTTCAGACTCATGGTCGTCCTCCTTTTGGGACTTGGGCGAAAGCTTTGCCATTGCACTTGACGTCTCAAAAGCTTTCGATCAAGTCTGGCATTAATCTTTAATTTACAAACTGCCCTCTTATGGTTTCTATCCTTCTATCTGTGCCTTCATCTCTAGCTTCCTTTCTGGTCGTTCTATAGCCGCAGTTGTAGACGGCCATCATTCTTCTCCTAGGTCTATTAACAATGGTGTTCTTCAGGACTCTGTCCTATCAACAACTCTCTTCCTTTTATTCATCAATGACCTTCTAAGATGTACATCTAACCCTATCCACTCATACGCTGATGACTCCACCCTTCACCTTTCCATTCGGTTCCTGCAACATCCATCTCAGCAGTTACTTCAACAAACAGGAGATGAGGCTATGGCACAGCTAATGTCTGACTTGGCTCGTATCTCTGACTGGGGTAAAAATAATCTGGTTGTTTTTAATGCATCAAAGACTCATTTTTTACACCTATCAACCCGACAATATCTTCCACAGGTATACCCACTAATATTTAATAATATTCAGATTAATCCTGCATCATCCTTGAACATGCTTGGGGTTTCATTTACTCGGGACTTATCTTGGAAAGATCATATTACATCTTTTGTAAAATCTGCTTCAAGAGATTAGGTGTGCTAAGCCGACTCCGTTCCTTCTTTACCCCTGCACAATTATTGACTCTATTCAGGGGTTTTATCCGCCCCTGTGTGGAGTACAACTCTCATGTGTGGAGAGGCTCCCCACATACAGCTCTTCTCAATAGGGTGGAATCAAAGGCTTTTCGTCTCATTAACTCTCCTCCTCTTGCTGACTCCCTTCAACCTCTGTCTCTTCGCCGCACTGTTGCATCTTTATCTCTTTTCTATCGCTACTTCAATGGTCACTGCTCCTCTGAACTGTCTGCATGCATTTCTCCACCTCTACGACGGGCACGTAACACCCGTCTAGCAGCAAACTCTCATCGTTTTTCTGTCTAACTCTTTAATGCAAGAGTTACTGTTACCCCCAGTCTATCATTTATGCAACAGGTCAACTCTGGAACTGTCTCCCTCTGTCTGTATTTTCTGCTTCCTATGATCTCCAGTCTTTAACACGCAATGTGTCCAGGCATCTTGAATTTGGCCCTCTCTTGTATTTTGTTTTTCTCTTGGAAGGAACAATTTTTCAGGCTCGTGGTCTTTGGTTCCTTCTTCCTCACACACACACACACACACACACACACACACACACACACACACACACACACACACACACACACACACACACACACACACACACACACACACACACACACACACATATATATATATATATATATATATATATATATATATATATATATATATATAATGTCTATATCCATCTATCTATGTACCTTATATATAAACAAGTTGACTCCTCTGGTTTCTGCAGGCCTTTCTATAATGGGGGCCAATGGCTCTCTGGCGTCTTCATGACCATAAGCCGCCTACGATACGGCAACCAAAAATCTTGCAGTAAAACTCCAGCAGCAAACAACCTTGAGTGTTTCTGTTTGATCACTTTGGTTTTGCAGATTTTGTGTTTCTTGCAATAATATTAATTACCTTATACAACTTTATTTTACATGTCCATTGAATCCATCAGTGGGCCATCCAAATACAACATAAACCCTATTCGGTTAGCCGAAGAGGAGCTCCAGAAAGACAATCAAGCAAACCTAGAAAGATGGGCGCAACATTTCAACACCATACTGATTTGAAAAAAAAAAAAAAAAAAAAAAACAGTGGAGCACAATATCCTTGGTAGCATCCCAAATGTCCCACGAACAATAAATCTCGATGTCCCATCTATACTTGCAAAAATTTTTCGGGCCATCCGATCTCTAAAGAATAACGAAAGCCTTAGCCCTGATGACATAACATTTGAACAAATCAAAGAGAGTGACCAGCTACTTCACCAATGTCTCCATAATCTCATACTGACTATCTGGAACCAAGAACAAATTCCATCCAAATGGCTTACTCCTGATATTGGAACAATTTACAAGATGAATGGGGACTGCTCAAACTGTGACAACAGTGGAGGTATCTCCCTCTTTGTGAATGTTAGTGAAATACTAGCCAAGATAATATTATCAAGACTGACAAAACACTTGACTGAGTCAACACTTCCTGAAACTCAGTTTGGATTTTGGAAAGAACGAAGTATCTGTAACATGATCTTTGTAGTCTGGCAAATATAAGAAAAATGCTATGATCAGAACTACGATTTGTTGTATTGCATTCATCGATCTTACAAAAACATTTGACACTGTCAAGAGAGAACTTTAATGGAATGCTCTTTAAAAATTTGGAGTTCCAGACAAATTTCTTGCCATCTTAAAGAGCCATGAGTGGGAGCAAATCCAAACCCTTCAAGGTGGATATGGGTGTAAAGCAAGGATGAGTCCTTTGCCCTTCAGATTCTACATCTATGTCACTGTAGTCACCCTCTTTAATTCGCAAATAAATGAACCCTTATGATGGAATAATTATCCAGTTCTGTCTAGATGGTAGCTATTTTAATTTCAGACGTCTTCATACACAATTAGAAACTGAAATATCTCATTTCCTCGAACTGCAATATGCTGATGACTGAGCTGTCCTTGCACACACCCCAGAAGCCCTACAACAGAGCCTCACCACTGTTTCCAACATATAGCATGCAGTGTGGCTCCAAATATATGTCGATAAAACAGAAATAATGTCTAGAGAAACAACGCAGCAGAGTTCTTGCACTTCAGATAAATGGCAAAAATGTAAAACAGTTGGAGAATTTTACCTACCTTGGAAGTGTACTCACAGATTAACATATCGTTGATTCAAAAGTTCTTACACGAATCAGCCATGTCTCAGCCTCTTTTGGGCATCTCAGATCCAGTGATTCTGAAACCTTCAGCTTGAAAATTGAGACAAAGAGTCAGAATAAATAACTGTATGCCTCTTCACCCTCCTAAATGCTGAATCCTGGACTACATACCAGCTGCACATCAAATAGCTTGAATCTTTTCACATCTGATGCTTGTAGCACACCCTAGGACTTCCATGGGAGGATAAAGTCCCTCACTCACAAATTCTCAAGTGGGCAAAGTCAAACAGGATTGAACACCATGCTGGCTATACAACAACTTCGATGGGCTGGACATGTGTTTCGCATGCCTGAACACTGCCCTCCCTGGCATGTTCTATAGTGCCAACTCCCTGCATCACCTCGCAATCCAGGGGGACAGAAGAAGATATACAAATAATATAAGAAAAACTGAAGAAATGCAACATCATACCAAAAGATCCTGAAACCAGAGCCTCTGACAGAAAACAATGGTAAGCCCCCTGCAGCGAAGGAACCATTCATCTTGAAGAAAATTGGAACCTGGCCAGAGTAGAACATAGACAATGGAGGCACAACCAAAACAGAGTTCTACCAGCAAATCTGACTTAATATACCAAGTGTGTGGCAAAGCTTGCAGATCCAGAATTGGTCTGTACAGTCACACACATTGACAGCAAAGACTAAGAACACACCATTTGAGTCTAGTAGCCATCATCTTCTGTAGTAGAAGGACAGCTTTAATTGTGTCAGAGTCAAAGTCAAAGCCAAAATATTTTATTTAGCCAAGGAATAGTACAGTTAAAAATAAATACATATTCTTACTTGGAAACACGACAGCCTTCTGAGAGTGATTACTCCCCTTAAAAGGCCCTTAAAATTAACACTTTTGTATATATGTTTACTGTAATTTCTAAGGCTAAAATATATTCCCAAGCACAATGGTAAGTAAAATATTTACCTTTAAATATGGAAACTAAATATCCTATTAAAAATTCAATTTAAAATGTTATAAAATTACCAGGGAAATGGAGGAATATAATATGAATCATAATACTGAAAATAATAATAATAATAATAATAATAATAATAATAATAATAACAATAATCATCATCATCATCATCATCATTGTAATAATAACAATGATAATCTGAAGTGATTATAACAGAGGAAGAACTATGCTAATAAAAATACATGATCCAAATCTTTTGATGATAAATATCATCATCATCATCATCATCATCTTCATCCGGACCTCCCTTCCCACCCTAGGGCAGGGTGAGGAGTAGCAATGTCCAGACAGCCAAAGTTTGCCCAATCCAATTGGCCAAGCTTCCATTCACTCATCAATCAACCCCGGAATCCTTGCTCTATCTGATACGCCAAAAAACTTTCACCACATTCTGAAACTTCACATAAAGCTTCCGATAGAGTTAGTCCGAACGCTGCCAGGTTAAGAAGGGGTACCAAATCTCTGATCATGCACTTCTTCTCACAACATTCATCCAGCCATCTATATCTTCTATCAGCTCCCTAGTCTCACCAACTTCCATACCTCTCTTCCTTACATACTCATCCACCATATCCCTCCACCTTCTTCTTGGCCTACCTCGCCTCCTCCCTCCTTCAAATTCGCTCAGATATACCTTTTCCACCACTCTATTGTTATCCATTCTCTCCACATGACCATACCACCTCAGTACACTCTCTGCAATTCTGATGTCCACAGACTTCCTCACTCCACATCTCTCACGAATCACATTATTTTGTATTCTATCTACTCTCTGTACTCCACATACAGTCCCATCTCCCCTGTTCTCATTCTTGACTTTCATTTTCGTGCCACACCATAGTCTCACACCAATATGTTAAAACTGACACTAACTCTCTTTCATGTGAGTCTCGTGCAGCAGCAACACTCAAGCCTCTGTTTCTTATCAAGGCCTTCATAGCACCTGCTACTTTCCGTCCTTGTGTCACTCTACTGTACTTTCTACTTCTTTTGCACATTTTCCTCTCTTTTCAATCACTGTACCCAGGAATTTGAACTCTCCCACTAATTCCAGTCTCTCTCCATTCACTGTAACATCACATTGGGAGTCACCTTCTCTCTGGATTACCATCGCTTTATTCTTTGCTGCATTTACTCTCAAGGCACAACATTTACAGACATCAGCAAAACTCTGCATAATCTACCAAGTTCTTGTCCTGTATTTGCAGGTAGCACTGCATCATCAGCATTCAACAAATTTTAGATATTCCATCCATCATCATCCATTACCAACGTCATCCCTCTTTTCATTACTCGTGATTTTACTTCTCTCATCAACCCATACAGATATACACTATACTGAACAACCATGGGGACATCACACAACCTTGTCGCACGCCCACATTGAGAGAGAACCATTAACTTAGACGCCGATTTACCCCTACAGATGCCTCACTACTATCATAAGTAGATAATAAATATTACGCACGGTGGAAAACATACAAACATACAAATATCATAGTCAGCGAAAGCACAAACTCAGTAGCTAGACATTAGGTATTTTTGTGGGCAAACTTTAAGGCCGACATATTGTTTTCTTTCACCAATATCAAAAGGGATACTATTCCGGTATTTTGGTCCATGATATGTAATTTGTCTCTGGGACTGGTTTGAAGTTCATAAATAGTATTTTTAATGGATTGTCATCTCTGTTACGTTCATATTGTATCGAAAATTATCGTTATGAATTAGATTATTCATAGATGTGTACACGACTATTGCTGAGCAGTATGAAGTTATATCGTTTAGTTTCAAAACGCAGAGTCTTTTGAACGAATTAGCTGTGTGTTCGAACCTGCCTAGATTATGACTATACGACAGTTCTCCTCTGAGTACTACATAATTGATTGACAGATATTTCATCAGCTCCGCTCCACACGGTATTACAACGAAAAAGAAAAGGGAATACTAGTCTGTAGTAAATTAATTTCAGCGCTGAAATTGGAAGCTTATAGTGAATCCTGTATATTACTCCACATTGTTTGCTCAGTTTAGTTTGTAAATGATGAATATGTAACCGTCATGACAAAGTTTCCTCGAATATAAGACCCCCAAATTTTGTAATAGGCAACTCCTCTGCTCAAGTACTTGGCAACCTATGTTGATCTTTGGTTAATAATTTATTTTCTTCCTATTAAATACCAGATGGTGAGTGTAAGATATATTATGTTTAAGTTTATTTCTAGCAAGCCATTTAGTGGCATCTGCCATGCCATAATTTGTCTTGTTTGACAATAGATTAAGATTTTGGTAACTATCGTAAAAGGCACTATCGTCAGCTAACAACAGGCATTTCATATCCTGACTATCATGAATAATATCATTTTATATATAACAAATCTTTAATTTCCAAACTGCCCTCTAACGGTTTCTATACTTCTATCTGTGCCTTCATCGCTAGCTTCCTTTCTGGTCGTTCTATAGCCGCAGTTGTAGACGTCCATCGTTTTTCTCCTAGATCTATTAACAATGACGTTCCTCAGGGCTCTGTCCGATCACCAACTCTCTTCCTTTTATTCATCAATGATTTTCTAAGCTGTACATCTAACCCTATCCACTCATACGCTGATGACTCCACCCTTCACCTTTCCATTCGGTTCCCGCAACGTCCATCTCAGCAGTTACTTCAACAAACGAGGGATGAGGCTATGGCACACCTAATGTCTGACGTGGCTCGTATCTCTGACTGGGGTAAAAATAATCTGGTTGTTTTTAAAGCATCAAAGACTCACTTTTTGCACCTGTCAACTCAACAAAATCTTCCACAGGTATACCCACTAATGTTTAATAATATTTAGCTTAATCCTGCATCATTGTTGAACATGCTTGGGGTTTCATTTACTCGGGACTTATCTTGGAAAGATCATATTACATCTCTTGTAAAATCTGCTTCCAAGAGATTGGGTGTGCTAAGCCGACTCTGTTCCTTCTTTACCCCTGCACAATTCTTGACTCTATACAGGGGTTTTATCCGCCCCTGCATGGAGTACAACTCTCATGTGTGGGGAGGCTCCCCACATACAGCTCTTTTCAATAGGGTGGAGTCAAAGGGTTTTCGTCTCATTAACTCTCGCCCTCTTACTGACTCCCTTCAACCTCTGTCTCTTCGCCGCACTGTTGCATCTTTATCTCTTTTCTATCGCTACTTCACTAGTCACTGTTCCTCTGAACTGTCTGCATGCATTCCTCCACCTCTACAACGGGTGCGTAGCACCCGTCTAGCAGCAAACTCTCACCCCTTTTCTGTCCAACTCTCTAATGCAAGAGTTAACCGTTATTCCCAGCCCTTCATTTATGCAACAGGTCAGCTCTGAAACTGTCTCCCCCTGTCTGTATTTCCTGCTTCCTATGATCTCCAGTCTTTCAAACGCAGTGTGTCCAGGCATCTCGAAATGAATGGATCTTGAATTTGGCTCTCTCGTGTATTTTGTTTTTTTCTTGGAAGGAACAGTTTTGCGGGCTCGTTGCCTTTGGTTCCTTCTTCCTGACATAAAAAAAGGGGGGGGGGAGAGATTCTACGACTGACCCATGCAGAACTCTGCACTCTATGAGCATACATTTGGACCTGGACTGGTCAAGCTGGACACATCCTTATGATTGTCCAGATAGGATGAAAACCATTTGTTTGATATGGTTCTAACTGCATAGTGTTCTAATCGTTTCAATAGTAGCTGGTGATTTACTGTGTCAAAGGCCTTCACCAAGTCCAATAATACTCCCACAGTGAATTTCCTCTCATCGAAGGAATGCAATTCACCTTTAGTAAATGGTATGGGTGCGCTTTCAGTTGATAACCTTTGTCTAAATCAAAACTGTGAGTATTTATAATGTTATGTTACAACAAAAGCTAACCAAACCACCATACACTAATTTCTCCATTATTTTACTTATCGCTGGCAATATAGAGATGGGACGATAATTGTTTTAAAGGCTCTGATTATCAGATAAGAAAATCAGAATAATTTTAGCTATTTTTAGATGGTGTGGAAATATGCCATTTGAAAATGACAAATTGAAAAAGGAAAACAAGAATTGGAATTAAAATGTCCGTTATTGCTTTGATAATAATAATATTTTAATGTTGTCGCATCCTGGTCTAGCATTCCATAGGTTTGTTATGGTATTTCTTACCTCCAGCTCCGTGGTCGGTGACAATCAATACATCTTTCTGCCTATCATGTAAATAGGACTCAAAGTTTGAATGTGATTCATCAGTCTCTTCAGTCAGTTTTTTTCCAGTATTGATAAAATGATTATTCAAATGTTCAGGAGATTCATTTGAGTCATAGGCTATACATTCTTGTTATTTACCAGATATACATGGTTTTTTCTGTGGCTTATACTAGATTTGTTTAGGATGGTGTTTATTACGCCCAGTGTTTTCTTGCTATTACCGACGTTTTCGTTCAGTTTATTTCTATAAGAGTTTGACCTTAATTCCTTATTATAGTAGTAACTTTGTTGCGCAATTTACGAAATGCTTTACCGTATGTAATTTTTTTTTTTTTTTTTTTTTGGGGGGGGTGCTTCCTTTGGAGTTTGTTCCTGTCTTTGATCAGCAAATTGATTTTCGAAGTTATGAATGGTTTGTCAGTATGTTTCGGATGAATCTTTTTATGTTGCAGTGGGGCATTATTTGAAATTAATGTGGAAAACAACAGGTTAAAATTACTGAGTCTGACTTGGGGACTTTTGACACAATGGACGAGTTCCCAAGATACTTGACCTAAATTCTCTTTAAGTTTATTAGTGTTATTAGCCCTAAAATCTCAATATTTAATTGTCATTAGATTCTCACTACAAGTATCTATTAGTTGAAAAACTGGAGCAACGCGAATGTGATCGGATATATTATTGAATAATATGTAACTAGCAATACAGTTTTCATAGTGTTTTGATCATATATGGTAAATTACTGAGGCAGATGATAAAGTTACTGGCGTTGGTTTGTTTACAGAGCTGTAAAAATCATATGAGTGACATATTGATAGCAGGTTAGGAGCTCGTGGATCTGTATTGTTTTTAAGAAAGTGAGTGTTGTAATGTCCTTCGATATAGAAACACTTCCCTTCCGAACCATGAGATTATCTAGATTTGTAAAAAGAAAATTGTCACATCGGTATTAGGGCGTCTATATAAGATGCCTATAATTTTATTAACAGAATTACATCTTCCCTAAAAAAACAGGGTGTCAGTGTGTTCATTTTTAAACGTTAAAACATTCCTAATGTTACTAGATAAAGTATATTTTACAAAAGGAGCCAATCCTCCTTTAGTACGAGGACAATTAGTTGTAAATAATGTATAATTAGAAATTTTATATAAATTATGGTTGTCATCAGTTACTCTGATTTCACAAAAACCTTTTATATTAAAGTCTTGTTGGACAGCGTTTATGCTTTAGTCTGACATTTCCCCCAAAATGCAATGGTAAGCTTCCTATATAATGATATACGTGTGAATAAGTTTCGGAACAATATAGGTCAGATTTATTTAATTGCACGTCAGAGAAATAATGCTGTGAAATGGGCACCTGAACATTAAACATATTAAACATAAGGTTATCAGCGTTGTAGGCAGAAGTATGATTAGGCTATCATTAATATGACAGATAGAATTAAAGCACATTCTATCCAACTCTTCAAGGTTAAACAAAGTTTCATAATTTAGGAGTGAAAACAAGTCAACACATGAACTGTGGATTGGAAAGGTAAAGTCTTCCATTTTTATAGCCTACTGTTTGACAGAGAAGAATGTAATACACGACTCTAAAAAGAAAAAAAAAAAACAGATTACGTAATTGTAAAAACTAATCTTGATTCCGGTTTGGATCGTTGAGGGCTGCAAGGTGGGTAGGGGCTTGGCTCCACCAACAGCCCCATCCTCCTCCTTCTCCTTTCTTCCAGCGTCATCACCTATTGAGTCATTCGCTGTGTTGCGGTGATCTGATGCTGTGGGCGCATCTTTCTTTCTTACTGCTTCAGGCGACTGAGGTTGGAGGGTCGAGGTTGCTTGTGGTTGCCTTGAATTTCGTTGGATACGAGGAAAGTCCTGAAGTGCGTTATTGCATAGAGGTGTTGTACCGTGTACCTGGGCTGGACATGGCAGTGAAGGAGGGCCACATACCGGTGTCTGGGTAGATGATACAGATGATCCTTGTTCTGATCCTCGAGGTGGTGTAGAACTTCGGGGCAAGTTAGGGGTTTGTTTACGTTGGAATGGTACAGTGATAGGATTTTCTTTTGCCTGTCATTTATTCCACACTGGTAGGGTGATTAATTAAAGAAATCGAATTTACCTTGTGTTTGTGTGTGTGTGTGTGCGTGTGTGTGTGTGTGTGTGTGTGTGTGTGTGTGTGTGTGTGTGTGTGTGTGTGTGTGTGTGTGTGTGTGTGTGTGTGTGTGTGTGTGTGTGTGTGTTTCTGTGTCCATATCTACCCATCAGTATCTATATATATCTATAATATATATCTATCTACCCGTCTATCTATCTATCAATAGATAGACATAGATAGATAGATAGATAGCTTATACATATGTAAAGGTAGATGGATAGATAGATATAGATATGTATATACTTACACATGTCTATCTCAGGTTATCACTGGGAGGGAACGTCCAGTGAGTAAATATGTTGCGTACGGGATCGTTGTGAGGAACGTGGTGGTTTAATGGTCAGTTCTTTGTTTCCATCCCATCTCATGCTTCATGTTAATTTTCGTGACTACATCATGTTTGCAAATGTGCTACAATGAGCAGAGGACTGTGTCGGGGTGTGGCTGGGGGTTTGAGCGTTCTCTGGCATCCTCTTATCACACTCATTATGAGAGTGATTAATAAGTCGGGATGTGATGATGAGGGGAAGGTTTTGCGTGTTGGTGGGGTAGGGTGTGTCGAGGAGTGTATAGGGATATGGTAAGGTGTGTGCCGGTATGTGAAAAGTTATGAGTGGAATTGTGATAGCAGGTTGGGTTAGCTTCAAGGATTCATTTTATCAAACTCAACTTCCATGTTCAGCTTCATCTCACTACAAGTGACACAAAGAGTTCTTAGGATGTGATGGGGTGTGGTAAGGCTGTGATAAGGTGTGTGTGTGTGTGTGTGTGTGTGTGTGTGTGTGTGTGAGAGAGAGAGAGAGAGAGATGATGATTACTGTGGTAACTAAGTTCTTAAGTTCTTTAGATCACTCACTCATTCACCCTTCATTTGTACCTTTACAGCCCAAATGGATGCTGAATATGTGAGGTTTGGCGTATGGTAAGGAGTGGGTGTTAGGGGGTTTAGCGGCTGGGTGGCTCAGTTTTCAGGTTCCCTTTTCTCTCACCCTTCATGTTTCTTTCGCTACACCGCAGATGCCGGCAGAGGACAAAAGACTAAAACCTAATCGATAAGATGTGACTGTGTATGTGAAAATGTAGCAGTGTGTGGGGATCTACTGGGGGTGTGGATCTGGGCACGGTGTGTAAGGGAATGTACAGGACTTTCGTAGGATGTGCATTCATATCGAATAACAAGGGTGCGTAGTGGCTTGTAATGGTGAGATTAAGTTAATTTTTAACGCAGCAGGGAGGTCGCAAAATTAGGGGATAGTTAAAACGTCAGTATGTTTTAAGTGAAAGTTCTAAGAGCTATTGTGGATAAATTTACGAACACGAATTGCACTCTGGCCATGAAGGAATAAGAAAAAAAAGCACAGGTGTTAGGGAAAGCGAGTACTAGGATTCCACTTATTATATATAAACTGTATGAGAGCTGGTGCTTGGATATCGAAATAAGCTGTACAGTCGGGAAGGTGTGAACACTGAAAGGAGGAAGTAATGTATAAAATTTGTGGACGTGTAAGGAGGGAAGGGAGATGAATGATGTGTTTGAATGGCGATGATGCATTAAGTGTAACTGTGAGTGATTAATTATATAAGTGTGGTGTAGGAGTCTGGTGTAGGTGAGTGTGGTATAGAAGAGCATGCAGTGGCAGGGTACACAGTAGCGTGTGCAATGGAGGAGTGGATGGGATAATGTGATGGGGTGTTTGGATAGAAATATGTGGAGTGGGAGAGTCGATGGGACAGTATGGTTCGGAATCGTGGATGGGAGATTGTGGAGTGTGTAAGAAGACTGAAGAATGTGGAGTAGGCAGAAGGCTGGTGAGGGAGACTGCTAACTGAGAAAAGACATGGAGGGATGAAGTGGGAGAGTGGATGGGCAAGTGTATTGTGACAGAATGATGTGGCATGACGGTTTGGTGCGGTGTGACACGGTAGTATCGTGTGGCAATGTGGTCTGATGAGGCAGTGTGCTTCGATGATGCAGAGTGGTGCGTCTGTATGGAAAGATGTGGCATTGTGGCATGGTAGCGCAGAGGGAGAAGTATAGTACTGAAGGGTGGACTGGAGAGTGTGGTGTGGGGGAAGCCTTTGAAAGTGTGAGTATTGTGATTGTAAAATGATACGGTAATTTGGGGTCGAACTGTAACAAATATTGAGTAGAAAAGTTCGGTGAATGCAGTGTGACTGTATGGTGGAGTACTCTTGTGGTGTGGCTGTGTGATGAGATAGCTTCGTGATACGGGAGTGTGGTTGTTTGGCAGCGTGATATGTTAGTGTGTTGATGTGGCGTAGTGTGACAGGGTGATGTGGTGTGACATTCGCTGTGGGAGTGTGGTGATGTAATGTGGTTTCGTGGTTTGGTGTGACACATTGCGTCAGAGTGTAGTGCGGCTATATGAAGAGTGGATGCGTCGTGTGGAAGTGGAATATCAGGGAAACGAGCCAAACAGCGTGGATGGGAGAGTGTGTTGAGGAACGGGATGGGTGTGGTGTAGAGTAGTGCATGGTAAAGCGTGACGAGAGACAACAGATGGACGGTTTAGGTTCTCCATATTACTGTAACAATATATTCTTTTCTCCTGACAGTGGGTCATTATGGTTCCCTTGTCATAAAAGACTTTGTAGTTACTTGTAGTGGAGGTATATATATATTAGACTTGTGGACGAGCGGTTGTTATACTTGAGTAGCTTTGTAAGTAGATAATCTTCTTTCCCATTTGTCGTGCAATGACAGGAGAGGTAAAGAATAGTATGGGACTATTTTTATTTGTCTTGGAAATATTAACAAGTCTCTCACACAGAGCGAAGTATAAAGTAGAGTCCCGCTAGCTATCTCTCTGTCTCGCTCTCTCTGTCTCTCTCTCTCAAGTTGCTAAGCTCTTCTCCCTGTGACCTGTCTGTTCTATGGCTAGCTTCCTTCTGAGCTCTCTTTCCTAAATTCTGGTGAAACAGGAGAAGTATCACGTGTGTTCCCTGTGGATGGAAAGTTCTAGAAGCCTGTGTGTGAGTATGTGTGTATGTGTGTTCACCTGATGGTCGCTGACAAACTAACTGCATCATCTCCTGACTCCTACTTCCTAGTCTGTCGTCAGCTTTTCCTCAGTGTAACTTGCAAGATCATTTCCCATTCCCAGGCTCACATAGAGCTGTCTATCTATCTATTTATCTATCTATCTATTATGATTTGTAATTATAATATGGAGTCCTAATATATGCTTGGTCACGCGAAAATGGTGTACCATCGAAAGTTAATAGTCATAACATATTAATACATATTATATACACATTATAATGAACTTATAAGCTAATTAAGTGAAATACATAATATTGTAAAAGTAACATAACTGTATGAATATTGTATACATATAATATTTATAGTAAATAGTGATTATTCAGTAATATTACATTTTAAACAAGTTGTATACATATTTGAATACATTAAAAGTAAATTATTTAACTGTAATACAGTATGTACTTGGGTTATTGTAGTGAAATGCATACATGCAAGAAAAAAAAAAGTTTAAAATTAAGATTATGGTAAGAGTTATTAATATTTCATTTAAAGATAATAGTACTGGTATGCCATACATGGGTCATTCTTCTTTGTATATATATATATATATATATATATATATATATATATATATATATATATATATATATATATATATATATATTACTAATACTATGTACAAAATATGTACACTTCATTCAGGGGGGTTAACTTGGATGTTAACTCTTCCCCCACTAAATAATGACTCCAAATTAGCAATTATTGCATTCATTCTGTGCATTGCGAACAGCAGTACTGCAACTACAATGCAGACGATTATAAAGACAGTAGGTGCTGGGCTATACACATAATATGGGTTGAACATACTCAAACTCAAATCTTCCCAGGGCTTCATTGTTTCATTGATCAGCTGCATAGTTTCAAACTTAGGTGAAGTCAACTTAATACCTGTGCTCATGTTTAAGTTCATATCAGGCAGTGGGTGGAAATGTTTGTGTGTATGATTGAGAATGGCGTAGTGATTGATGGTGGATAAAGTAGACATGGCTGGTGTAAATACTGCACAGTAGTCTGGTGCTATGTATAATCCTGATGCTGATGTATGAGATGGTGGTATATCTGGACAGACTATGTAAACTGATGTGTTATGAGGGAAATAAAAAAACTGTGAGTGTCCAATGCGTTGATGGTGTACAAGTTTATCTGGAGCAAAAGTGAAGTTGCAATGATGATGAATATTGTCATTTCTGATGATAGCCATTTCACAAGGGACTGTATCAGTAGGCTGAAACGTGAAAATGTACGCAGGACAAAGATGAACAGCATGTAAGGATGTGCGGCACTTTCGTTCAATCATTGATTCACTTGCGAAAGTGACAGTGTCCCGTCTCTTGGAGGCCATGATGAGTTCGGTGTCTGTGTTGATGTTGATGATGACCAAAGTTTTGTTATTTTTATAGGGGAAGGGATGTATTTGGTATACTGTGAACAGGTCTTCAGTGATGAATGGTACATGAACTACTACTGATGTTGGTGTTAGTGTTGCTTCTAAATATGGGTAATATTGCATGAATTCCCTACTGCGGAACAATGGCTTCAATTTATGTTTATGTATGCCTTGACTAACTATCTGACGTAGCTCATGAACTGGGAGTAAATCAATTGTGATCTTGCCATCACCAGCATTCGAAATTCCTTGCATAAGTGCCCTGAAACGATCTCTAGTGTTCTCTAATTGTAGTAGAATCGTGTCAATATGTTCTGTGATGATGGAGAAGTGTTGGAAAAGTGTAACGTTTCCCTCCATTTCATTTATTTTATCTACACTCTCGAGAGCTATGTTTTCTGCTTTTTTCAGATTTTTCACAATTGTCTTCATTGCTGAGTTCTGTCCTGTGATGAATTTATCTTGGTATGTTAGTACCTGAGCTATCTTATTAAATTTGTTGTTTATTTCTTTAAGGTCATCCTCTGTAGCCAATCCAAAGATGTTTCCAAGAACTGCGCCACCCAGGTCGAACAAACCGTGCTTTTGGCGAGTACGTGTGATGTTGTTCCTGTCTCTCAGTACCTCCGTTCCATAAGATGGGAGATCTTGGATCATGATGAGCATAGTTGACTTTGCCAGTTCTAGTTTCCATTTCGCTAACTTTACCATTTCATTCACTTCCTTGGTGTTATGTGCTTGTGAAACATAATTTCCTATCATGAAGTCCAGAGTTCGCATCGGCGTCGCAAGTCTGTCTAGATAAGTAGGTAATTCATACAAGTAATCTAGACTTATATCAGTACTCATGACGTCCTTAACGATTGTAGTCGTGGCCGTTGGAGCTATGAGGCATCCTTGTCGTACTATGTGTTGGGGGTCTAAGTGCGCATATCCTCTTGCTATGTAGAGGAGAATCCATAGCATAAGTCCCTTCATCGTAACCTACCGAAAAAAAAAATCTATTAATTTCCTAATATGGTCATGCTGTGGTCGATGATAGTGATGATATGCTTTACGGTTGATTGTTATTTCATTTATAGAAGGAGTTTAAATCGATATTTAATTCTCGTAAATGATGTACTGTAGATTTGATTGGAACAGTTGCACCTATGTTCGATTGTTTGGTATATGACCTTAATTTCTTTTTGTAATCATTGTTGTGTTCTTGCTTGGTTTCTTGAGGTACGTTCGCCTGTTCGGTTGTATCCGAGGCTGAATAATTATGGGATAATTCCCTTGAAACTCGTTTTAAATGGTCAATATGAACTTGTTTCTCCTCGCCACTTGAAAGTGACTTAATTAAAACTTTGTTTGCTTTTATGTTAATTACTCTGTATGGGCCCTCAAATTTTGGGGATAATTTATTGTCTCTCGTATGAATGACACCGTAAACAATGTCTCCTAAGCTGATAGGTGAATCTTTTGCCTTCTTGTTAAATGCCTCCGTCATTTTCTTCCTTGGACATCGTTAATTGTTTTTTGACTCTTTTGTGAATGTCCTGGAATTCACGTAAACGGAGTTTAGAGTAATCATCGTAATTGTATATAGGCATGCTGTCACCTTCTAGGAGCTCATATGGTAATTTTTTATCTGTGCCATATATAATGAAATGTGGTGTGTCACTGATGGATTTATTTATAGACCCATTAACTGAGGCTTCTACTCTGGGAATCCAATCATCCCAGCTTGCATAATTTTCACTGAGAATGTGTCGTAGCACATCTAATACTTTTTTATTTTGTCTCTCTACCAACCCATTCGATGCTGGGTGATAGGCCAAAACGTTAACCTTTTTGATGTTGTATTGTTTACATATTTCTTGTAAGATCTCAGAATTAAATTCTCCTCCATTATCACATATTAGTACCTTTGGGGTAGTAAAGCGACATATTACATTATCTGTTATTGCCTTTGCTACTGTCTCTGCTGTCTTATCTTTAATTGGAGCTAAAATGACATAACGGGAAAAATGATCCGTTGCTACGAATAAGTATAGGTTATTATTGTATGATAATGGCATCTTGAGTCAATCAACAAGGACAACGTCCCATGGTTGATGTGGTATTGGGTAATTACCCATCGATGCATGTGTGATTGGGTATCCTTTGTGTTTCGCACATGATTCGCATCTGTCTATATGATTGTTTATATCTTTTCGTAATGAAGGCCAGTAATATAACAGCTGGGCTTGGTTGAATGTCGTATCCTTTCCAGGATGTCCTGCATGTGGGCTGTCGTGTATCAATCGTAATACTTGGGGTATCATGTCATTAGGTACTACCAACTGGTTAGTATTTCTTTGGCGTTTTGGTTGTTTAGAGTTAATTTTGTATAATGTATTATTGACCATTGTGAATTGTTCAAGTGGGACATGCAGTTTGGGTAATTGTATGTCATCTCCACTTTCTAACTTGTAAATAACTTTAGACCATATTGGGTCAAGTCTTTGTGCCTTTGCGATATCCTTGTAGTTTGGGATATTTCCTTTGAGATCTAACGCCGCGACCTGAATTGTGTTCGGGTTCCTAGATAATGCGTCAGCTACTATGTTCATTTTACCTTGTATATAATGAATTTGTACATTGTAGTTTTCAACTGTACATTTCCATCTTGCTCTCCTCCCAGAATGGAGTTTTTCTTTAAACATACCCACCAGCGGTTTATGGTCGGTGAATAAGTGGATTTCGTAACCATATACCAAATCTCGAAACATTTGTAATGCAAAAACCACTGCAAGTGCCTCTAAGTCTGTAGTGCAATAATTTTTCTCTGCACCTCTTGTTTGTCTGCTGGCAAATGCAATTGGTTGATTCTTTCCTCTTTTATCTTCCTGGATCAGTACAGCCCCTAATCCTTTAACTGATGCGTCTGTACAAATAAGAAATGATTTTGTGTAATCTGGATATGCTAAACAAGGTGCATTTGTTAGTTTAATTTTTAGCTTGTTAAATGCCCTTTTTTGTTCTTCTTCCCATTGGAATACAGCATCTTTTTTGAGTAGTTGGAATAGAGGAAAGGCTATATGAGGGAACTGTGGTACGAATGACCTATAGTACCCAGCCAGACCTAAAAATTGTCTAACTTCGTCAGTCGTAGTGGGTTCAGGAAAATCTCTCACTGCCTGTATTTTGTCATCAGTGGTGTGAATACCATCAGAACTTAATTTGTGGCCTAAGAAATTTATTTCCTTAAAGCAAAATTTGCATTTAGAAAGTTAAATTTTTAAACCAGCATCACTAAGCTTTTGTAAGAGTAAGTCTAATTTCCTGAGATGATCCTTAATATTCTTCGTTGCGATTATAATATCGTCAAGATAAACAAATATTCCTTGTCCTAAAATTCCGGACAATACGTAATTCATAAGACGCTGGAATGTGCCTGGGGCTGTCCTCAATCCCATTGGCATTCTTGTATATTGATAATGGCCTCTGTTTGTTGAAAGGACAGTGTATTTACGTGACTCCTTACATACCGGAATCTGATAATAGCCGTTTAGGAGATCGATGGTCGAGAATATATTATTCTCAGGACCAATATTCTGTAGAACATCGCTTAGCAATGGCATGGGAAATCTGTCTGGGATTGTGTGATTATTTAGTTTACGGTAATCTACTACCGCACTCATTTCTCCATTTCGTTTGGGCACGAAGAATAAGGGGGCATTCCACGGGGAGACTGAAGGCTCAATAATTCCAAGTTTTAACATTTCATCGACATACTGATTTGCAAGTGTACGTTGGGAGTGTGGTATGCGGTAAGCTGGTACCGTACGAAAATTGGTGGTGTTTCTGGGTGCACATTAATCATGTGATTAATCAAGTTAGTACACCCTAATTGTTCTCCGGGCAATGCTACGGTGTCCCTGTGTGTTTCCAGCAGGGTTAACAAATCATTTTCTTCATCAAATTCACCTGAGTGAATTAAATTCTCTTTTATTCTTTCTCTATCCGTAGATTTTATCTCACTTGTCACTCCAGCTATAACTATTTCCTTCACAGGGGCGGGACATTTTTTAATATTAACTATGCAAGTTCCCTTTCTCAACTGAACTTCCCCATTCATGTGATTAATTATGAATATCTGAGTTTGCCCTTCGTCGTTCGTATGACATAATGCGTTTTCTACTGATAATCCCTTTACTTTACATAATTCTTCTAAGACAAGAACAGTACTATTCCGTAATTTGCTCTTTATGGTAACCTTCATGTATGAATTAGGTGGTATAACTAAATCATTAGTGAGATGGGCTGGAAAAATTGATAAATCAGTACTCTTATCTGGGTCACTAATTCTGGAGGATGGGGCTGGTGGTGGGAGTGGATCTATACACCCATCTGTTTGTGTATGTTTGTTTAAGCCTTTAATATTACCAATTTTTTTTGGCTCTCTTCTACCAGTCGGTGAGGGCTCTGAAGTTATTTCCTCTATAAATTCATTGTCAAAGTCTATTCCATTCATTTGTGGGAGTATGGTTATGTTCTCAGCTCTCATGGATCTTAAGCCCAGTAACATATGAGCTTTAATTGCTAAGTTTTCAACGATATAGAAAAATGCAGAGAATGGTCTTGTAGTTTCTGTGAAACTGATATATAATCTTATCATACCTTTCACTGTAATCTCTTGTCCATCTACTGTGTATAAATCTAAATCAGCTTCATCCAGAAAAGTTACTTTCTTTTTATTTTTAAGAATTCTATTTAGTTCTTCATGTGTTATTAAGTTCACTGGAGAGCCTGTATCTAAAAATAAGGAAACGTTTTGATCCTCACATACAGCTGGTATCAAGATACACTCATTTCCCAACATGCCTCCTATGTGAATTTTAGACTTGTTTTTCTTTACGTTTGTTCATTTTTTGTCATGACTTGGTCTTCCCCCGATTTGAACATAGACACAATTTTTTCTACTGTTTTGCAATCACTGGTCCAGTGCCCTTGGTATCTATGATGCCTACAGTAAGGACCAAATCCTTGTGTCTTTTGTTCGTCCTCTTTTGCCTTGATAAAGCATTCATACCTTGTGTGTCCTGGTTTTGCACAATAATGACATAGAATGGACCTATCCCTTGACTGTGACCTACGATGTGATTTCCCATAAGAAGTGTTGTTTATGGCGCGAGACCTGCTCGGGCTGTGCGAAAACTTATGAAACTGCCTGTAGGAAGGCGTCTATGAACGAGGCCTTGTCATGTTTGGTTGTTTGGTCTGCCTGCTTTCTGGTCGCGATCGATTTTGTTCTCTGTTTGGGGTCGGTGTAGATGTTTTCACAGCTGATACTGTCTCAGGTACCCTCATTCTACCAGAATGTGCATGTGTGTCGACCATACCTGCTTTACTGCACTGCATCTCTACCTCGTTCATTAAGTCTAGCAAGCACATTCCTGGGGTGTACGCGATCGTCTTGGCGATCTTAAGGGTCCTATCAGGTAATATACACAAGGCAGCTACATAACCAATGATGTCCACGACGAGGTCTGGGGACATCTTTCCATCATCTGTTATCCAATTAGAATTTTCCAAAGTAACTAATAATGTTCTCTTGATTGTGGAGACATCAGCAGTTATTTCACTGGGCACATGGTTTGTAGTGTGCTCCCTTAAAAGATCTACAATTTTATGTAATTCTGGAATTATACCTGGCAAGAAGTTCATACCTCCAGAAAATTTCTCCAAAAATTCAGTTTTAAATTCACCACATGTCCTAGCACGATGGAGCTTGTCTGAGCGAAGCACGTTGCTCGCTGGACATCTTTCCTGGCTTATGCAAGATGAAAAAATAGCTATTTTCTCTTGTTCATCTAGTATGTGGCGCTTGATGAACATTTGTTCGCACTGACTGACTAATGAAATGACATCAATGCGATCTTTGTCTGTGCCAGAGAATTTTGGGGCAGTTTTATCCTCGTGATACACAAACACTTGAGGTGTGGTTGTTAGATCAGTGGTATTTGTTTCTTGATTCACTTTCACTCTTTGCTCTGTTAATTCAACTTGGACGTGTTTATCGTTGTGTGAGGGAATGGTGGAATATGTACGACTGGACCGATGAACCCTGTTAACCCGCCCCGTCCCGACCACTTTTTGACCACTGGTACCCCCCAATCCCGGCCATTTTTCGACCCTTTTTTTTTTGCTAAAACTTTCGCTTTTGGTGAGAAACATCGAAAATTCATAGAGAAATCGCTCACCTGAGGTTTAAAATACTCATTACAGGTAGGAGAGCCTCCTTACCTTACTGGGTTTTCTATCAGGCTGGCACCAAAGAAAACGAGTTCTATGGGAGGATAACTATTTCACACCACTCATAAACGGTATTTATTTGTTTACTGTTACGAATTTATATGTAGTACAAAAGTATATTGGTTTTCAAGCAGTAATATAGGCATAATAAGCATTGTTTCACTCACTAATACCTGACCTTTTTTTGCCACATTACCTGATCATCATTTCTAACTGTTTCTTCCTCTAATGCTATGTAAAGTTTGTCCTCCACATTGTCATTGATTGGGGAATCACTCTGGCCCTGAATTTCGTACCGTGGCATGACCAGGTCACTGATAACAGGTGAATTGCTGAGAAAAGGGCATGCAGGGGGGGGAGGAGGTCATGCTGGGTAAGGCATTGTCTCTGCCTGGCATCTTGTTGAGGAAGGTGTCCCGTGTATACGTACCAAAAATGACTCGCGAAAATTGAAAATTGTGGAAATTATGAACCTTGCAATTGCAGGACGTTGAAGTACGTCCTCGGGATTAGCTGTGACAAAACGTGAGGACGTGGAAGTACGTCCTCGGGACGGCGCGGGTTAAGTATATTGGCATACGTGTGCCAGTCAGCGACAAAGTCCGCACCTGCTACGTCAGAGGGGATTTCCCACTCATCATCTGAAACTGCCGTATTTGTTTCTTGATCTTTAGTCTGTGGTGAGGTTTGTACAAGGGGTGGGTTGCCTTGGGGCTCTCTTATTTGTGAGTCTGTTGTTGTGGCAATTTGTGTGTCATCTGGTGTGTTGCCTTGGTGCTCTCTTAATTGTGAGTCTGTTGTTGTGGCAAATTGTGTGTCATCTGGTATTAACGTGGGTGGTGGCGAAAATATTCCTGTCATTAAGATATGGTGTTACGAAATACGCCTCTTGTTTATTTATGTCCTAACAAAATAGATGAGTAAATAAGTTGAAATAAATGATAGATAGTGAGTGTATAAGTGTATATATGGAAATAAGTAAAATAAGTTGAATATAGCTAATTTTAGCACTGAGAAGAAATGAGTAAGTATAATTTTACCCAATTGATACAGGTTCTGGTTAGTACTTGGATGGGTGACCGCCTGGGAACACCAGATGCTGTTGGCATCCCTACGTCAAGTGGGGTTGGTGGAGGATTAGTGCCCCTCCCTGTAAAACAATTAACTCTAAGCCCTTGGCCACCCCGTCTGGGATACATGGCGTCTGGCAATGAATGAATGAAAATACAGATCGTAGAGGTGTGTCGATACAAAAGTCGATCTCGGAAGAAAAATACAGGTTTGACTGAAGATCTCTTGATAATTCTAGTGGTGTGTTGATGGACGATAGTACTCAGGAAATTCCATGGCCTGGTGCTTGTGGTAGTTAACAGCTGTCCCAGGCAAACCTCAGCATAGAACGTCGAATTTCCAACTTAACTGTGAAAATAAATGAGTATGAGTAGGAGCTATGTGAATAATGAGTAATGAATAGTGGGTGAGAGGTGCCTGGTGTCAGTCACACGTTGCTTGGCATGGCAGACTCGCGTTGTGATGTCATCTCAGCACATGGCGACGTCGGCTTCCCACACTGGTAGCTGTGGTGAGTAAATGAGTAGCGATGAGTAACTTGAGTGAAGATGAGTGAGTAAGATGAGTTGTGAATATGGACTTCGTATTTACTTCGTCGTCTTGACCTCTTGACTCCTGCGTCAGCAGTGGAAGTTGGGTGGACGTAGCAGAGAGAGGAGGGTGAGGTCTGGCGGTTATGAGTTATGAGTCGTGTCTCACTCTTCGTTTGTCTGTTCCGTTTTTCTTTGTCAATGTCTTCTCGGTCCTTTTCTCTTGTGATTTATTCGTTGTAGGATGAAGACTGCCGCTACTTGTAGGTGCGTGTAGAAGATTATACAGACGACTTGTAGAGTTGTTACTTGTAGTTGATTGTAGAGGGTTGTAGTTCACTGGTTCGTCATAGAAGTGCAAGATTGTTTGTATCAATATATTGTTAAACTACTTGCAAGGCGTCCTGTGACCTTTTCACCTCTACATCAGCGTGATGATCGGGGAGACGGAGGGGGGGTTAGAGAGAACTGTCAGGAGCTATTTGTGAGTTGTTGGTTGTGACAGGTATTCTTGTTTTCAATCTTGATATTTTGTAGGAATTCAGTGTTGATTCGTAGACGAGGTTCGTATACGTTCGCTGCCACCAAATGTCATAAAAGACTTTGTAGTTACTTGTAGTGGAGTTATATATATATTAGACTTGTGGACGAGCGGTTGTTATACTTGAGTAGCTTTGTAAGTAGATAATCTTCTTTCCCATTTGTCGTGCAATGACAGGAGAGGTAAAGAATAGTATGGGACTATTTTTATTTGTCTTGGAAATATTAAGAAGTCTCTCACACAGAGCGAAGTATAAAGTAGAGTCCCGCTAGCTATCTCTCTGTCTCGCTCTCTCTGTCTCTCTCTCAAGTTGCTAAGCTCTTCTCCCTGTGACCTGTCTGTTCTATGGCTAGCTTCCTTCTGAGCTCTCTTTCCTAAATTCTGGTGAAACAGGAGACGTATCACGTGTGTTCCCTGTGGATGGAAAGTTCTAGAAGCCTGTGTGTGAGTATGTGTGTATGTGTGTTCACCTGGTGATCGCTGACAAACTAACTGCATCATCTCCTGACTCCTACTTCCTAGTCTGTCGTCAGCTTTTCCTCAGTGTAACTTGCAAGATCATTTCCCATTCCCAGGCTCGCATAGAGCTGTCTATCTATCTATTTATCTATCTATCTATTATGATTTGTAATTATAATATGGAGTCCTAATACCCTGACAGATAACAAGGTCGCAAGTTATTTATGGAGTCAGGGGTACGTGATCATATTAACTTTAGGAGATTTCATAACACCTGATCCACAGCAATTTGTTTTCGTTTTTACATAGTAGTGCCCTATATTGTATCGATAATATGCATATCGATACCAAAAAGTGTGAAGAGTATGAAAATTAATTGTGATATGCAATATAGTATATAATATGCCGCCAAGAAAGACGTTCAACGTCGACTCATGAACCAACGATATAATTATTAATATGACTGTAACTGGCTGCAGATGAAGTGACGTCTCATCAGCTCAAAAAATCCAACATTAATTGGCAGAATAACTGTTTATTTTCTTTCTTATATTTCCTTCGTGTTTTACCTCACATTTTTTCTTATATTTCCTTTGTGCTTTACCATACATTTCCTTCTCTTAATTTTTTTTTGTCCTATTTTCATCATTTTTTGCGCTTAATACAGAAAACGTGTCCTTTTACCATACTCATATTCAGGTGCTGACCTTAGCTTTGTTTATTTCTCACTTCCTTATATCTACTTCTTTAATCTAATGCATCCACATTTTGAAATGATCCTCTCTCTCTCTCTCTCTCTCTCTCTCTCTCTCTCTCTCTCTCTCTCTCTCTCTCTCTCATTAGCTTTTGTACAAGTCTTTTTTCTCCATAAATTTACCTCTATACCTCATCCCTAAATACGTTTTTGCCTTTCATTTCTTTTTTTTTTTCTTTTACTTCCTTTCCATTCCTTCCTTCAACCTACTTACCATCCAATATAATTATTTCTCCTTCTCCAATTGATTTCCCTCCTCTCCTCTCTCCCTACCTAAACATACTCTTCTGTATCATAAACTTTTCTCCTTCAAATTTTCTTCCCTCACCCTCCTTCCCGTTGTGCCTCGCAGCAAAACGTACTACTCTTTCTTATTTGTCCAGTTACGCTCGCGCGCTCGTGTGTGTGTGTGTGTGTGTGTGTGTGTGTGTGTGTGTGTGTGTGTTAACCTAAATATATCATAATAGGAATGAGTCAAGCTCGGACTGTTCCGTGTATTAAATCACTTTCATCATACATATCTTTAAATTTAAGAATTGTTTTGGCACACTATTTCAATTGGCAGTGCATTCCGCTGACCAACTGCCCTATTAGGGACTCAGTTTTTTCTTACGTCTTTATCACCTCTCTTTTTATGCACTTTTTTGCAGTGCCCTCTTGCTGATGCTTCCCCGTAGGTTATAATTATATTCATTTATGTTTATTTTCTCAATCCCTGAGACACATATATATTTCATAATCATGTCTCCTCTTTTCATTCCCTCCTGTGGTGTTGGCAAATTCAGTTTTTCCAGTCTTTCTTCGCAGCTTAGATCCCTTAAGCTTGATACCCATCTTGTAGCAGCCCTTTGAACTTTTTGAATCTTATCTATATGTTTCTTGAGATGAGGATTCCATACTACTGATGCATACCCCAGGGTTGGTCTGATGAATGATGTTATTATCTTTCTCAGCATGTTTTCATTTATGTAAGTGAATGCTATTCTCATATTAGCCAG
The DNA here is from genome assembly GCF_032717465.1 of Coenobita brevimanus. Classification (NCBI taxonomy): domain Eukaryota; kingdom Metazoa; phylum Arthropoda; class Malacostraca; order Decapoda; family Coenobitidae; genus Coenobita; species Coenobita brevimanus. The sequence continues at coordinate 20,023,440 of NC_137001.1, read as the reverse complement.
CAGTGTATGCATGTTCCGTACCCTCTCACTGATGTGGTCATCTGGAGATAGTCTGTTATTGATAAGCACTCCTAGGTCCTTCTCTCTTTCTGATATGTGTAGGGTTTTATTTCCTAATCTATAATCCCAGTCTTGTCTTTTTCCACTTTTACCAAACTTAATTACATGACACTTGTCCACACTGAATTCCATTTGCCATTTATTGCTCCATTCATGAAGTTTATTTAGTTCTTCTAGTAGCTCTCTACAAGAACCTGTGTTAGTAATTCTCCTTTGTATTTTTGCATCATCAGCAAACATATTTAGATAGCTTTCATTTCCAGTGTTACTATCTATGTCATTTATAAACGCTAGAAACATAATTGGTGCCAATACTGAGCCATGTGGAACTCTGCTAGTTACTTCCCTCCATAATGAGTAATTTCCTCTTAGTATTGTTCTCATTTCCTTTTTTCTAAGGAAATCTTGCATCCAACAGTACAAGTTGCCTAGGATTCCTCCTTGATGGTACAGTTTCCAAAAATGTCTTTGGTGCAGTACTCTGTCAAATGGTCTCTTGAAACCTAGATAGATACTCTCCACCCATCCTTCCCTTTTCTGTAATGTTTCTACAACTCTATCATACAAGCTCAGTAGGTTAGTAACACATGGTTATCCCTTTCTAAAACCAAACTGCCTTTCTGTTATCCTACTGTGTTCTTGTAGATGGTTTAATTAAACTTTTCTTATCAGCTTTTCTAATATCTTATTTACAACACTGGTCAGTAATACTGGTCGGTAGTTGTGTGGATTTTGTCTATTATATTTCTGGTATAGGGGAATAATGTTTGCTTTCTTCCAAATATCAGGTAGTTTACCTTGACCCAAGGATTCATTGAATGTTAAATATATTGGTCTACTTCTTCTTATTCTTTATGTGTGTGTGTGTGTGTGTGTGTGTGTGTGTGTGTGTGTGTGTGTGTTTCAGCCAGTTTACTTTGGAAATAAGCCGTATTGTTATCCTATCCATAACCATTTTCAGTGCTATCAAATCTACATTACCTCATTCAGACACATTTATTGCAACCTAACTACGCTCCCAAATCCTTTTTAACAAAGTTGATATCCATGTATAGTCAAACTGGAGGGCTGAGTTAATGGTCCAGCACAATCCGATGAATAAAACGGGTAATAGTACTCTAAGATGAAAGCATTTAATGTTTCTCTGGAAATTTATGCAAATCAGCCTTTAAATAGGTAGTAAAACAAAGGGTAATTGAGAAAGTCAGTAGATTCTGGGAGGAGATAGGATTGTGATAGTTTTATATAATGGAAAACCAATTTTCGCTTGGCTTAATGGGGTAATGACCAAGCTGGTACAATAACAGGATGGATTGTGTATAAAGTTAAATAAAAGAAGTGAATAAGCAGAAAGCCATATGGAATGGCGGGTGAGTGTTTATGGAAGTTCATTATTATATAATAAAAATACACTCATACTGGGTGATATGTTTTGGAGTCCATCATTCAGTCTCTTAACCCGAGACATCCCGTCGACGTATGGGTACGTTGCAACATTTTGCATTTGCCAGTCGACGTACTGGTACGTTTTGCAATTGCAAGGTCCCTAATTTGCACAATTTTCAATTTTCGCGTGTGATTTTTCGTACCTTTACACGGAACACCTTCCTCTATTCCTCTACAAGATGCCAAGCAAGGACAATGCCTTACACCACATAACCTCCCCCCCCCTGCATGCCATTGTCTCGGCAATTCACCTGTTACCAGTGGCCTGGCCAATAAAGACATTCAGGGCCAGAGTGATTCCCCAATCGATGACAATGTGGAGGACAAAGTTTACATAGCATTAAAGGAAGAAACAGTCAGAAATGATGATCAGGTAATGTGGCAAAAGAAGGTCAGGAATGGTGATGAGTTAGTGAGTGAAACAATGCTTATAATGTCTATATTACTGTTTGAAAACCAATATACTCTCATACTACATATAAAATCGTACCAAATAAATAAATAAATTCCATTTAGCAGTGGTGTGGAATAGTTATCCTCCCATAGAACTCGTTTTCTTTGCAGCCAGCCTGATAGAAAACCCTGTAAGGTAAGGAGGTACTTCTACCTGTATCAAGTATTTTAAACCCCAGTTGAGCGATTTCTCTATGAATTTTCGATGTTTCTCACCAAAAGCGGAGGTTTGAGCCAAAAAAATTTTTTCCAAAAATGGTTGGGACTGGGGGGGTATCGGAGGTGCAAAAGTGGTCGGGACGTGGCAGGTTAAAGGTCAACAGTCCTATCTACGGCCCCGATACAAGTCGACAGACCAATGAACGACCCAATTAGAGGTTGACAAACCGAAAGCCGGCTCGATTAAAGGTTGACAGACCTATCCACGGCCCCATTAGAGGTCGACAGACCTTTCCTGGGTCCGTCCACCGGCTGCCAGCCGTATCCGTGGCCTCATCAGGCCCCACCAGCGGCTGCCAGACCTATCCCTGGCTCCACCAGCAGCCCCCGGACCTATTCTTTGCCCCACCAGCGGCCACCAGACCTACCCACAGCCCCACCAGCGGCCCCCGGACCTATCCATAGCCCCACCAGCGGACCCCACACCTATCCATGGCCCCACCAGCGGCCCCCGGACCTCTTCACAGCCCGCCAGCGGCTCCCAGACCTATCCACGGCCCCCAGACCTATCCACAGCCCCACCAACAGCCCCCAAAACTATCCACAGCCCCACCAGCAGCCCCCAGACCTATCCACAGCCGCACCAACGGCCCCCAGACCTATCCACAGCCCCACCAACGGCCCCTGGACCTATCTATGGCCCCACCATCGGTCCCCAGACCTATCCACAGACCCAGCAGGGGCCCCCAGACCTATCCATGCCCCCACCAGCAGCCGCCAGATCTATCCATGCCCCCACTAGCGGCCCCCAGACCTATCCACAGCCCCACCAGCGGCCCCCAGACCTATCCATGGCCCCACCAGTGGCCCTCAGACCTATCCATGGCCCCACCAGCGGCCCCCAAACCTATCCACAGCCCTACCAGCGGCCCCAAGACCTATCCACAGCCCCACCAGTGGCCCCAAGACCTCTCCACAGCCCCACCAGCGGCCCCCAGACCTATCCATGACCCCACCAGTGGCCCCAAGACCTCTCCACACCTTCACCAGCGGCTGCCCAAAACAGGTGTGTGTGTGTGTGTGTGTGTGTGTGTGTAGTATAGTCTCCCCTCGATTAACCCTTTCAGTGGGGGTAAGGGGGATTTTCAAGAATACTCCCCCAGTATCCCTGCTTGTCGTAAAAGGCGACTAAAAGGGTTGGCGGAGGGTTAGTGCCCCTCCCCGGAAAACAACTAACTAAAAAAACAAATAAGAAGCCTCGGACAAGGACTGACCAAACGATGACGACCCTGGGCCGGACAAAGGACTTGGTAATGGGTACATGGAATGTAAGAGGAGCGAATGATGACGTGAAAGAGAGAGAGATTATCCAGGTGCTTGAGAGTGCGAAAATGGATGTATGTGGAATGACTGAGACAAAATGGAGAGGAGAAAGTGTGAGAGAATGGGAGTATGCATGGGGTAAATGTGCAGGAGTAGGTGAGAATGTAGAGGGCAAAGGAAGGAGTATGTATAGTTGTGAGTAAAAGATGGAAGCAGAGCATAAGACAGTATGGATCAGTTGGGTCAAGGATTGTGTGGGTAAAGTTGAAAGTTGGAATACAAATGTGGGCGATTGTGTGTGTGTATGCGCCAACGCAAGATCGTGTTAGAAGAGTGAGAGAAGAGTTCTGGACAAATGTAGAAGTGTGCATGGAAAAGTTTGGAAGGAATGAGAGAGTGTTTTTGATCGGTGATATGAATGGTAAAGTTGGGAATGTGAAGGTGGATGGAATAGTTGGTGAGTGGGGTGTGCCTGCTGAGATAGATGAGAATGGCAGTGCGTTAGTGGACATTTGTGCTGGGAGGGGGTTGGTGATAGCCAATACCCTCTTCAGGCATAAAATGATCCACAGGTATACATGGCGAGTGATGAGAAGGGTGGGTGGTGAACTGAATGAAAGGAAGGCAATGATTGATTATGTGTGTGTGGATGAAAGGATGCGAAGACGTGTAATGGATGCAAGAGCATATAGAGGTTGGGGGAGTGGGCTTTCTGACCACTACTTGGTGGTGGCCAGAATTAGGATTCAAGTAAGATGGAGGAATAGAAGAAAGGAAAGACGAGAGGAAGGAGTAGTTGCAAGGAGAGTGGAAAGGTTACAAGAGGATGAGAAAAAGACAGAGTATAAGAGAGAAGTGGAGGAACGATTGGGCAAATATGAATTGGAGCAGATGGGAGATGTGGAAGGTGTGTGTAGGATATTTACTGAAGAAATATGTACAGCATGTGATGTGGTGTGTGGAAGGAAGAGAAGACGGAGGGGGGTGCAAGGAACAGCGTGGTGGACTGAAGAGGTGAGACAGGCTGTGGTACAAATGAAGAAAGCATACAATGAATGGATGAGAAATAGGGGCGTGGAAGAACTTGAGAGGCGGAAGAGAGAGTTATATGTAGCAAGAAAGAGAGAGGTGAAAAGATTAGTAAGAGAGAGTAAGAAGAGAGTGGATGAGGAATTTGGAAGGAATTTGAGTGTAAAGTGGAGGGACTGTAAGAAAATGTTCTGGAAAGAGGTGAAAAGAGTAAGACAGGGTGGAAATGAAGTTAGCAGGGGAGTGAAAGATAAAAATGGTAGATTACTAGTGGAGAAGGGAGAAAAAGTGAACAGATGGAGAGAACACTTTAAGAAATTGTTGAACATAGAGGATGGAAGTAATGCGAGTATAAGTGGCTGGGGAATGGCTGGGAGAAGGAGGGAGGTGAGAAGACAGGAAGAAATCAGTAGGATAGAAGTTGTGGAAGCAATGAAGAAAGTTAAATCGGGGAAAGCCCCAGGAGTTGATGGAGTGTGTGGTGAAATGCTGAAGCATGAGGGAGAGATAGTAGTAGAATGGATGTGGAAGATGTGCAGATTGACCTGGGAAGAAGGTAGAGTTCCGGAGGATTGGAAATCAGGTATAATTATTCCCTTGTACAATGGAAAGGGGAAAAAGAAGTGTGTGGTAATCATAGGGGCATTTGTCTTCTTAGTATAATAGGAAAAGTGTATGGTAGGATACTTATTGAAAGAGTTAGAGAAAGAACAGAAAAATTAGTTGCAGAAGAACAGGGAGGCTTTAGGAAGGGAAGAGGTTGTGTAGATCAGATATTCATTCTTAGATCTTTAGTGGAAAAGTTTCTAGAGAAGGGAAAGAAGTTGTATGCGGCTTTCATGGATTTGGAGAAAGCATATGACAGGGTGGATAGACAAGGATTGTGGAAAGTGTTAAGAATATATGAAGTAGATGGGAAGTTGTTGAATGCTGTGAAGAGTATGTACGATGGTGTGAAGGCTGCAGTGCGTGTGGATGGTGAACTAAGTGAAGTTTTCTCTTTGAATGTTGGGTTGAAACAGGGATGTGTCATGTCTCCATGGTTGTTCAATCTGTACATGGATGGGGTAATAAAAGAGGTACAAGGTAGGGCAGTGAATGTTGGAGTGGCCCTGGTGAGAGAGGATAGTGTTTGGAAACTCCCTGTACTGTTGTTTGCACATGATACTGTGTTGTTGAGTGAAGACGAAGGGGAGCTGCAAGGCTTGGTGGATGAGTTTGGCAGAGTGTGTAGGAAACGGAATCTAAAGGTGAATGTAGAGAGGAGTAAAGTGATGGTCTTTGAGAGAGGTGAAGTTAGTGAATGTAGAGTGAGGTTGGATGATGAGGAATTGGAAGATGTGAGTACGTTTAAGTACTTGGGTAGTGTGATGAGTACGGATGGAGGTTTGGAGGGTGAAGTGCTTGAAAGGGTACAGCAGGGAAGAAAGGATGCTGGTTCTTTGAAAGCAGTGATAAGAAACAGGGAAGTGAGCATGTAAGTGAAAAAGTTACTACATGACGGTATTGTGATACCAACTCTAACGTATGGAAGTGAAGCTTGGACGTTGTTGGAAGGACACAAGTCAAGAGTGAGAGCAGTGGAAATGAGTTATTTAAGAGGAGCCTGTGGAGTCACATGGAGAGACAGGCTGACGAATGAGGATATAAAGGAGCATTGTGGTGTGGATGTGGATTTGATAGGAAGCGTTATGAGGAACACACTGAGGTGGTTTGGCCATGTGGAGAGGATGGAGGGTGAAAGACTGATGAAGAGAGTGTATGTGAGTGAGGTGGAGGGGGGAAGAGGGAGAGGGAGGCCGAGGATGAGATGGAGGGATGGGGTGGAGAGGTTTATGAGAGAGGGGGGTGTAAGTTGGGAGCAGAGCAGTGAAATGGCGGAGAACAGGGCGACTTGGACGCGATTTGTTTGTGGCAACCCCAAATGGGATTGAGGCGTCTGGCAATGGATAGATAGATAGATGGTAAAAATAAGGACCGTATTCTAGCCAGTATAGAAGGCCTCCTAACACTCTTCATTCGTGATTTACTTTGCATACAAGACACTAGCAGACGACACACGCCCTCTAGTGTTTACATACAGAAGCAGACGATGCAGTTGGGTTGGTGGCGGCTGTGTAGGTCCTCTGCATTAGCGATTCATTTTCCATACTAGACTTAAACATACTAGAACATGCTAGAGTTGAACATACGACTCTGATCTTTGGCTATCGAAGCAGAGTCGACTACAATAATTGATACAGTTGTCGCTACAGTTGTGTGTCTGGGTAAAGGTTGGGATGACGTGGCAGTTCAGAGGTGATGAGGCCAAGGTCACCTCAGGAGGTTTTTTTTTTTTATTTTTTTCAGATGCTGGATCGCTGAGACTACCACAAGGGCTACCACAGAGACTACCACACCCAGGCTACTCCTCCTCCTCCTCACGGTATATAGTGGTGTTTTGCTCTTATACCCGATGTTGTTCTGGGTATTATTTAGGTATTTTTTAGGTATTTAAGCGTTTCTTTTGTGTGCATTTGCTAGCATGTATAGTGACATTGGAGGGTTGCGTTGACTGGGGAGCAAGTAGACTCTTTCCCTTCTCGTAACTGAGGCTGAAGTTCTGCCAGCACGACCTATTAAGTGACAGTGACCCAATTCCCCTGGGTGTAGAAGCAAGTAGTTTATGTTGGCTTTATTACTGATATCGCTACTGACAGCCGATCCTGATAGTCCCTGTAGTCCCCGTAGTGATAGTCCACGTTGATAGCCACTGTGACGGTGATGGAACCATCAGGGTTGATAGCCTATAGTCGCCCCTCGGTGATTGCCCATAGCCCCCCCTCGGTGATTGCCCATAGCCCCTCCCTTGGTGATAGCCCATAGCGTCCCCCGTGGTGATAGCCCATAGCCCCTACTATGCACAGCACTACTACAACTGACACACACACTGGATACTCACCTTGTCAAACACACATAAGCATACTACAACTGAATGCTGACGGCCTCTAAAAAAAAAAAAATAATAAGCTAAAACATTTCCTTCATGACTACAACAAATACAAAACACTCATACAAGAAACAAAACACACACAACCAACCCCACAAATCGAACACTACCCACACGTTCACTTGGACAGACCTGAGGGCCACGGAGCTCATTACATACATTCATCCGCCAGTCTGCTACAAAGGCACAACACAATCACTTTTCCAGAATGACACAAAATTAGAAATACAGTCACTCAAAATTTTCAACATCTACATCCCCCCGCTGACACCTCCCATGCAGTACTAGCAAAATGCAACCCCAAGCTCCTCCACATAATCCAGACAACTAACACTCCCTTTGCTGGGGACTTTAACGTTAAAAACATTGCCTGGTATTAGCACAGTTAGAACAACCACAGAGGCCTTGATGTTACTTCACTGTTCAACAATATTTCTGTCCTACCAATCATTATCTTTACAGAAACACTATCCAAACCTCAGCAATCACACCTCATATATGCAGACTACAAGGAACTAGACTGGACAAAATTCACTGAAGAAACAGAACAACACTTCAGCTCACAACAATTCACCCATCACCAGCACTAACAGGCATATTATAAGGTTCAACAACATCATATTCATTGCAGACAAACACCACTTTTGACGAGGCAACAGAAGGTATTGCAATCCAAACTTAACAACGGAGATTGCCCGCCTCTTACAGTAGGACAGGGTTGCAGACTTAAAAACAACTTACCTCTTCTACACACAAGACACCATCACGAAGCCCTGAGAGCTAAACAATCAGACCAGTAGTGAAATTAGTGCAAGGAAAATCGAAAATTGGATGGCCTTTGGAACAACACTTGGTCATTGCAAATACACTTCTTGGCTCTACAAAACACTTAATGGCATCACTAAATCACAAACAAGCTCTTCCAAAACCCACGCATCCATCACCTTGAACACCCAACGCATCCCGTCCCACAATGTATTCCCTAACACTCTCGTAAACCACTACGCAAACATGAGTCACTTAACACCACCATGAACTGAGTCTGGAAACCAACCCTCTCACCATAGGCAGGACTCATCAAGCACAGGACGGGTGGCATCAGCAACATACGTATGCAACATTTTAAGACCAAATGGCAACTTGGTCTTCACAAACATCAGCAGCTACTCATACATACACTGATGAATCTTCGCTATTTGGACACATGAAAAATCATAATTGTACTTAAACCAAAGGCCTGATGCTCCTTTCTGTGTATAGTCCCGTAACATTACCTAGCACACCATCCAAAATAAATGAGCACTTCAATCTAAACGTCACTCCTAATGTTCCCCTTTCCTTTCTCCTTCACAACATGGATTCAGAGCACTGCAGTCTACAGACACCTTACTGACTAATCTTACACAACAAACATTGACTGGACTCCACGACACCTACACAGTGCGCACTTCTCACAACATTAACCCCTTAACTGCGGGGCGTCACTTTCGTGATGCTCGGGCGCAATGGATCATACCGCGTGGCGTCACTTTTGTGATTGTGTTATTTTGAATTCTCCCGGGCTTACAAGTGGTGGCTTGTATCATCTATCAGTACTGCCAATGCCCAACACTAGTCAGCACTCCTAATCTCATCTGTACCCCCCTCCATTGTTGACAATTTAGCCATTTTTCTCCATTCTGGACTCCCCTTCCTACCTCCGCTCCATTATCCTCTCCTCTCACGTGCCCAGCCGCGCTGTGCTAAGCAAATCTCCCCCGGAATTTTCCACTGATTTTATCCATTGAAATAAGCCTTGTGCCCTTTTCTTATACAAAATAATATATCCAAAAAAAAAAATAAGGTAAGTGATAGTGCCATACACCTGGAATTGTCTAATTATCACCTGGCAACACCTCACGTGCACTTGTACGCTAATTTACCCCGGTAATTTCCCCTTGCAATATGCCAAATAATATATTCCCCTGATAAAAATATATATATGAAAGGAAGGGAGAAGCCTAGTGATATTTACATTCACCTGGAACTACCTATTATTTTATGTATTGTCGAGATTTCCTACCAATCATTTCATAGCATGTAAATTAGCAGCTGTCACCCTATTGACCTTGTCAACCCTTGCCTGCCCATATACTCCGTGGGAATCAATTCCTTGTCATCCTCTGAGGTGAAACCATCTAGCACTCGCTCCCCACCATTTCCGCCACTTCTGCGTCCATTGCAAAGGGTCCTGTGACCTCTACCCCTAGAAACTCTTGTGTGGGAAGCAGTATGGACTTAGTGACTTGGCAGTGGAACGTGAACTGGCAGAATTATCTATGATAATGATGGTTAGTGACTTTGATCCTTCAGGTGAATCGTGTGATGAGCCTGCAGAGGAAATCGTTACAGAAACTCATAGCACGATGTCACGAGGTTTTTAAAATATCACCGGGTATTTAAAATAAATGCTTAAATATTATTTAATTGATAATAATATTCAATAATATTGAAGAGCAGAGACAATGAACTGTCTTGCTAAATCAAGCAACGATTACTTTACGCTAACTTGCTTCGCACGATTCTCTAAGAACGAGAATTTATAAACTTTCTCAACAGTACACAGCAGAGACTAATTACTCAATTGCTGTTACTGTACTGTTAGCCTCTGGAGAAAGTTACTTCACCCCTGACAATAAATAACTAATACTAACATCAGGTTCTTGCTGATGCTTAACTCCTAGGAGGCACAACGGATTTTAAGTTTAATATAAGACTGGCCTAAGTACCAGTTATGAATGGCAAAAACATTTATGCAAGCTAGGAGCTATATGGAAAATAAGCTTAACTGCGGAGGAATGAAACAAGAGTTTACATTACATTAAGCTCAAGCAAAAGAACTGTTAAATTTATTAATTACAAAATAAATTTAACGTACATTTCAAAATCAAATTAATGAGATTGCACTCACTCACTCACGCAAAAGCTAAATACTTACGCCTAGGAAAAACACCTTAATTAAACTCTTAAGTCAAGGAAAATACAAAAAGGAAATACTGGTCAATGAATGCTGTGTTATCACCCAAAGCTGAACTAAGGATGGGAGCACTGGAGAACTGTGAAGTGGAGTTTGGGTACTAGCTGACCTCTCACACTACTGGCACAGGGCCTCTCTCCGTCAGAGCAAACACTCGACTGCCTAAACTCGTGAGAAAGAAATGGGAGCAATAGACCGCATTTTTTAACGGTCGAGTGAGCAAAATGTGCCTCAAACAAATCGCTCAGCGGAAGCGCTAATGTCTCACACAGAGACGATCACGTATGACAATGAAAAATTGATTTGACAAAGCTTCCATCCGAATGAGCGGTTAACTGAACGACACACAGTGAGTTTTCCACTAATAGTTCGTGGCTTCTCACACAAAAGGGAAATGTCGTGAATTTGATTCGTGACATTACGCCCCTACAAAATTAAATTTTTTCCTTATGGGAAAAAATTTGTGGATATATATATATGTACACATCCTAACTCAGTCACACAAGATTCACACTGTGGTGTGTGTGCTATCCTGCTACAGGAGAAAGTCGCAGTCGCCAGTGAGCGAAAAAAACCTCGTTTTTACGTTAATAGAAGCAAGCTTGAGGGAAAAACTCCGTGACGACGGTGAAAATCCTGTACTCAGGTCAAACTGAGCGAAAATTCTCTACATTTACATTGACAACTAGTTGTTGTGTAGCGTGGTGTATGTAATACATGGTGTAGGTGTGACAGTTATAGTGTAACTGTACCTACATGTAAAATGACACAGTAAATAATAATATAGCGACGACGAAGGCAGAGGAGAAGAGGCGGCAGTGTGCGGCAGACGATCAGCTGGCCCACACAGCAAAACTGCTACACCCATTGCTGTACCTGCAAAACCAATTAAGGTGGAGCATCAAAAGTGTCAATGAGACAAAAATCTTATTAAGTATAATTACTCTCTCTGCCTAGCAATCAGTACATTCGAGGCCGCCATTAATTATAGCACACGATTAGTGTCGGCAAGTTGAGAATCCTTGCACAAACTCGGGTCTTCCATAGCCTCGAACTGCACACGGGTCCTCAACCTGTGCCTTAACCTACAGTACTTATATTAATATCGGGGAGCTGAGAATCCTTGTGCAAACTCGGGTCTTCCATAGCCTCGAGTCGCCTCTGCAGAGTTCTCTCTCGAACTTCCCCCTTAACCTACAGAACTTATATTAATATCGGGGAGCTGAGAATCCTTGTGCAAACTCGGGTCTTCCATAGCCTCGAGTCGCCTCTGCGGAGTTCTCACTTCCCCCTTTACCTAGAGTACTTATATTAATATCGGGGAGCTGAGGATCCTTGTGCAAACTCGGGTCTTCCATAGCCTCGAGTCGCCTCTGCGGAGTTCTCTCTCGAACTTCCCCCTTAACCTACAGTACTTATATTAGTATCGGGGAGCTGAGAATCCTTGTGCAAACTCGGGTCTTCCATAGCCTCGAGTCGCCTCTGCGGAGTTCTCTCTCAAACTTCCCCCTTAACTTACGATACATAATATGTATGTACAGGCCCTGGACATAATGTGTCCTGTGGGGCCAACAAGTGAGACGTCAGGTCTACACTCAGTTCACCACTATCCTGTCTCAACTGACTCAGAGATTACAGGTGTGGTTACAAACGGCACAGGAAGGGCATGTCCCTGATTAGTGGTGTTACTTTGACACACACTGCAGGAACAAACAAAACTATATATGTCCCGTCCCATCCCTGGCCAGAAAAAGTCAGCTCGGATACGGCCCTGGGTCTTCCTTTTGCCCATTTGACCTCCTGAGGCTGAACAATGACCCCATTCTAACACTGCTTGGCGGTACTTGGCGGGGACGACAAACTGCAGTCGAACCTCGCCCTCGGGTGTTCGTGACTCACGGTAGAGCCGTCCTTGTTTGCGAAGGAACTTGGCTCGACCTCCCCGTGAATACTTAATCACTCGACCCTTTTGTTTGTTCCGCACGGCAGCAAGTGTCAGGTCAGAATGTTGTTCTTGTACAACAAGTTGACTACACATCAGATCTTGCGGCGATTCAATGATCACTGGGGTGACACAATCTGGAGCCTCAGCCATGACTCATGTTACCACAGCAGCCGAAGTCTGAGTAGTGTCATCATCGGAGCAACTATCCTTGACTCCGCGAATGTTACCTACTATAAGGTCAAATAGAGGTTCTGGCATGACAACTGCAAGTGTCGTACCAGTATAAAATGGAGATGCCACCTGGATACATGCCTTAGGGAATAATCTCACTGATCCATCAATAAGGTTTGCATGGATCTGTCGAGCTGTATACTGCTCAGGCCGAACTAAACTCTGCTTGACAGAGCAACCTGAGGAACCATTATCTCTCAGGACCTTCACAGGAATGTCTCCCACAAACCCTGGCTGAACAAGGAAGGTACTGTCACCTGTGGGAGGGCCTGTGGAGGAAGCAGCTAGCCACTCATGAGGCTGCTGAATTGATGCGGCAAACATTGTGCCTTGTGAATTATATTGGGAAGATGGAACATTGGCCATCTGTGGAGGGGGGTTCACTGTCACTGTGGGACTAGTGAACTGTGGGGGAGTACCCACACTGGTAGGGACATGACCACCGTGCTGCTGCTGAGGAATGAAGGCTGCGTTCGCTTCCTGCCTCTTTTGAGCTGGTGGTGAAAAAGTTTGTCCCAACGGTCGGTTGAGTGGCAGATACTGCTGCTGGTTAGGGTACTTGTTGTACCTCTTCCACTCAGGTTTCTGAGTGTTTTGCCCCTGGTCCTTCCACTGCGGTTTTGGACCTTGGCCATTACTCTGAGAATGGCCTTGTTGCTGGGGTTCAGTCTGAGACGGTTTCCCAGATTTATCAGGCTTTCTGTTCCAGGTGTTTTGCTTACGAGTTTGATACCCGTATGCAGTAAAGAATGCGTCAGCCTTTTCTGCCATTTGGCTAGCATCTTTCACCTGGCAGATCTTAAGCTGTGCTATGAGCTCAGCAGGCCACGACCTCTCTAGCTGTGTATGCAGCATAAGGTCAATTATCCCCTCACGTGTGGAAGGAGTTTCATCTTTCTCCATCCACTCATTTAAGTAAGCAGTGAGACGATCGAGGAACTGAACAGCTGTCTCCTTGTCTTGGAGACGAGCTCGCATGAACTGAACTTTGGCGTCGTCTACTGTGAGACCATACGCCTTAATGAGTGCAGCTTTCATCATCTCATACGTGAGATTGTCTCCACGAATTCTGTGAAGAATATCGAGGGCAGGGCCCTCAAATAAACTAAGAAATTGGATCCGCTTAGCTGCCTCATCCAGTTGATACATGTCTGCCATGTCCTCAAAACGAGCTATTTATGGCTCGATTCGCTCGCTTTCCTTGTATGAAGGAAGCTTGATGCGTGGGGTCGCCAGGACATGTGCAGGGGGAACGCTCGTGGAGCTTGGACCAACTGCACCAGACGTGTCTGAAGCCAAGGAATCTCGCTTGAGCTTCAGCACTTCAAGTTCATGTTTTTCACGTGCTTCTCGCTCGGCACGTTCGTGCTCTCGTTCTCTCTCGCGTTGTTGTAACTCGTATTGACGTTCTCTCTCTCGTTCCTCACGCTGTTCTCGCTCATGTTCTAAGTCGAGTTCGCGCTGCCTCTGCTCGTTTTCGCGCTGTTCTCGCTCGTGTTCGCGCTGAATCTTACGCTCTTCACGGGTATCATTCTCGCGCTGCTGCTCCTGATTATGCCGTGAGAGTATATACTCTTTAATTTCGGTTGGGTCCGAAAGACCCATTTCTTTGGCTTCCTGTAAAAATACAGTGGTAGCCATGGCGCTAATTTACTAAGCAAACCGAAACTGAGTACTGACTGCTTCGCAAACGAATGCTAATAACACAAATAAAGAATACAGACACAAGCTAGTGGTGACCAGTCTTATCTAGTTAACTGGCAAAGATTAGAGCAAAAATGCAAATGACTGGGAAGACTCAATAATTAACACAATGGGTACGGCGGCTACCCAGGAGCGAATAAAATCATCTGGCGTTACCAAAAATAAAGTACTAAATAGAGTTAAGTACTCTGTGGATTAATAAAACAAAAATTCACTTGCTAAATTAACGGTAAACACCAGTAAACTTGTGCCTATAAACTTTAATGATAAATACCTAATATGAACGAGTGAGCACTATCTCGTGAATAGCTTTAAAGCTAGGAGTTAATATCCTGGAATGAGGTCGCCAATTGTCACGGGGTTTTAAAAATATCACGGTAAATATTTTTTAATTGATAATAATATTTAATAATATTGAAGAGCAGAGACAATGAACTGTCTTGCTAAATCAAGCAACGATTACTTTACGCTAGCTTGCTTCGCACGATTCTCTAAGAACGAGAATTTATAAACTTTCTCTACAGTACACAGCAGAGACTAATTACTCAATTGCTGTTACTGTACTGTTAGCCTCTGGAGAAAGTTACTTCACCCCTGACAATAAATAACTAATACTAACATCAGGTTTTTGCTGATGCTTAACTCCTAGGAGGCACAACGGATTTTAAGTTTAATACAAGACTGGCCTAAGTACCAGTTATGAATGGCAAAAACGTTTATGCAAGCTAGGAGCTATATGGAAAATAAGCTTAACTGCGGAGAAATGAAACAAGAATTTACATTACATTAAGCTCAAGCAAAAGAACTGTTAAATCTATTGATTACAAAATAAATTTAACGTACATTTCAAAATCAAATTAATGAGATTGCACTCACTCACTCACGCAAAAGCTAAATACTTACGCCTAGGAAAAACACCTTAATTAAACTCTTAAGTCAAGGAAAATACAAAAAGGAAATACTGGTCAATGAATGCTGTGTTATCACCCAGAGCTGAACTAAGGATGGGAGCACTGGAGAACTGTGAAGTGGAGTTTGGGTACTAGCTGACCTCTCACACTACTGGCACAGGGCCTCTCTCCGTCAGAGCAAACACTCGACTGCCTAAACTCGTGAGAAAAAATGGGAGCAATAGACCGCATTTTTTAACGGTCGAGTGAGCAAAACGTGCCTCAAACAAATCGCTCAGCGGAAGCGCTAATGTCTCACACAGAGACGATCACGTATGACAATGAAAACTTGATTTGACAAAGCTTCCATCCGAATGAGCGCATAACTGAAAGATACACAGTGAGTTTTCCACTAATAGTTCGTGGCTTCTCACACAAAAGGGAAATGTCGTGAATTTGATTCGTGACACACGAATGCTTCAGTGTCCCAAATTATACCTAGCTCCAAGGGAAAGGAGCCCTTAGTGCAGCAAGGGAAGGAATTTGGGAAGGGAGTGAAAAGGCGGCGAGTTGGCCCCGGAACAATGGCCCCGCGTGACCCAGCCCGCCATGAGTCCTGAGGTGAATCACCTCCCCACTCCTCCAGCCCCACTTTACTAATTTCTTCCTCATCTTTAGTGGAAATTTCTCCTGAGTCTTCGTCGTCTGAGTCTCCACCAGCATCTACAGTGAAAGCAGGCTGTAGGGGAAGAGGTAAATCTCTGACTTGTCATAAAAGTAGAGTAGCAAGTACAGTAAGGGCTGCTAGTGCTACACAGCAACCTAGGGTCAGTGAGAGTGACCTTGAAACAGCCCAGTCTGAATCACAGCCACCCTCCACCCTCACCCACCCTACACCGCCACGACAGGGAATCCTGGACGCCTTCGTGTGGACGGAAGGTTCTGATTTCATCCCTGAACATCTTCATTTTGACGAGAGTTCCTCAGGGATACAGCCTGCCTTCACTCTTGACGAGGATGCTGAGTGTGTGGACTTCCTTTTGACCTTCCTCGATGACGAAGTCATGCAGCACATATGTGATGAGACAAACAGGTACGAATCACAACTTGCTGCAAATGGTGCAGGTGCAGCGAAGATGCAACAGTGGACCATGCTGGGAGTGCAGGAGCTGTATGTGTTCTTCGCCCTCATGCTTCTCATGCCACACTCAAAGAAGAATGAGTTGAAAGAATACTGGTTCATGGACCCCTTACTACCCTCATCCACCTTCAATAAGTACATGGCCAGAGATCGCTTCTGGAACATCATGGAAACCTGCACTTCGCCAACAACGATGTACCTTCCCAAACCAATCCACTCTGGAAGATCCAGGAGATTCTGAGCAGAATGAAGGATAAGTTTATGTCATTCTTCCACCCCTTTCAGAAGGTTGTCATAGACGAATCCTTGGTTTTGTTCAGAGTACGTCTTAGGTTTGTACAGTACATTCCAAGCAAACGCCATTTCTTTGGAATCAAGTTTTTTGTACTGTGCGACTGTAAGACGGGATACATCCTTGATTTCGTCATCTATTCAGCCAGCACTGTCGATCTGGGCAAAACACACTGCCTTGGCTTCTCAGGCTGTGTAGTGAAAGTGCTGCATGAAAGGTATTTTGGTGGGAATCATGTGCTGTATACTGACAATTATTATACAGCACCAAAACTTGCTAATTATCTTTCAGAGCACGACATCGGCTCCTGTGGCACTGTGAAAAGGAATCGTGCTCACTTCTCCAAATTCCCATAGGCAGGAAACTCGCAGCGAGGAGACGTGCACCTATGCAAATCTGAGAAGATACTGGCAATACGGTGGCATGACAAGAGGGTTGTGCACATGCTCATCACCGTACAGAAGGGGGAAATGAAAGACAGTGGGAAGGTCGACCGTAGGACAGGCTAACCTGTGAGGAAACCTGATGCTGTCATAGACTATAATATCAACATGCTGCTGGTGGACAAGTCCGACATGATGAGTGGAGAGATCGACTGCCTCAGGAAGAACACTAGGTGGCACAGGAGAGTTTTTCTGCATCTCATAGACATGACGATGCTGAACGCATTCATCCTGTACAAGATGAAGGTAAACCCACCCAAGTCCTTCTCCCTGAGGTTGTTTGCCAGGACTTGTGTTCAGCAGCTGCTTGAGAGATATGGTAGGGTGACAGCAGCAACTCCAAGGCGCCATGCAGTAAGACATCCGACAGAATTAAGCAGAGGGAGTATATGGATCAGCACAGACTGGTGCAAATGCCTGCCACAACTAAGAGGACAGCTGCAATCTACAAGTGTTAGGTGCGTGCATATACCACCTGATGCAAACCTGAGCACAAATCCACCTTTTGTTAGTGCGCTGAGTGCCAGGTTCCCCTCTGTGTTATCTGCTTCTTTGATTACCACAGCCTGAAGCAGTTCTAAAAGTGCAAGTGGAAAATGTAAATAATGTGTAAATAATTTGCAAATAATGTGTAAATAATGTGTAAATAGCAAGTGAAAGCAATGCATGTAAATATGATGGAACAGTGTAATATAGATTTGTAAGTTACTGCAAGTGACAGTGCAATAAATAGTGTAAAATAAAAGTGTAAATATTGAAAATACAATAGAAAATGTAAATAGAAATGTAAATAATTAGTAATATAAGAATATGAGTACAAATACTTGAAGTTATGACAGTGAAAGTGAAACCACGGCTCTCTACGTATTTTACTGAAAGAGAAATTGAATGCCTACAGTGACAATAAACTACTATTACTGAAGGAAACTTATGGATAAAGACTGAAGATATATATGTGTTATAGAGTAACAGGAATATAAAGTGTGAGTGATTTTATGAATAGTAAATGACAGAATACCAGCGGCGAACGAGCGGAAGTGGGAATGTCATATGCGCTCGTAATTTTCATTGGTTTCACAGTGTTTTTTTTTTTTTTTAAGTATGGATTCCAAACTATTTGAAAATCATAGAATAATGTTTCTAGTGATAATATCAGGCTGTGGTAATGGCTGGGGAATGGCTGGGAGAAGGAGGGAGATGAGAAGACAGGAAGAAATCAGTAGGATAGAAGTTGTGGAAGCAATGAAGAAAGTTCAATCGGGGAAAGCCCCAGGAATTGATGGAGTGTGAGGTGAAATGCTAAAGGTTGGGGGAGAGATAGTAGTAGAATGGATGTGGAAGATGTGCAGATTGGCCTGGGAGGAGGAAGGTAGAGTCCCGGAGGATTGGAAGTCAGGTATAATTATTCCCTTGTACAAAGGAAAAGGGGAAAAGGATGTGTGGCAATCATAGGGGCATTTGTCTTCTTAGTATAATAGGAAAAGTTTATGGTAGGATATTTATTGAAAGAGTTAGAGAAAGAACAGAGAAATTAGTTGCAGAAGAACAGGGAGGCTTTAAGAAGGGAAGAGGTTGTGTAGATCAGATATTCATTCTTAGATCTTTAGTGGAAAAGTTTCTAGAGAAGAGAAAGAAGTTCTATGCGGTTTTCATGGATTTGGAGAAAGTATATGACAGGGTGGATAGACAAGGATTGTGGAAAGTGTTAAGAATATATGGAGTAGATGGGAAATTGTTGAATGCTGTCAAGAGTATGTACGATGGTGTGAAGGCTGCAGTGCGTGTGGATGGTGAACTAAGTGAATTTTTCTCTTTGAAAGTTGGGTTGAATCAGGGATGTGTCATGTCTCCATGGTTGTTCAATCTGTACATGGATGGGGTAATAAAAGAGGTACAAGGTAGGGTAGTGGATGTTGGAGTGGCCCTGGTGAGAGAGGATAGTGTTTGGAAACTCCCTGTACTGTTGTTTGCGGATGACACTGTGTTGTTGAGTGAAGACGAAGGGGAGCTGCAAGGCTTGGTGGATGGGTTTGGGGGAGCGTGTAAGAAACGGAATCTAAAGGTGAATGTAGGGAAGAGTAAAGTGATGGTCTTTGAGAGAGGTGAAGTCAGTGAATGTTGAGCGAGGTTGGATGGTGAGGAATTGGAAAATGTGAGTACGTTTAAGTACTTGGGTAGTGTGATGAGTATGGATGGAGGTTTGGAGAGTGAAGTGCTTGAAAGGGTACAGCAGGGAAGAAAGGTTGCTGGTTCTTTAAAAGCAGTGATAAGAAACAGGGAAGTGAGCATGGAAGTGAAAAAGTTACTACACGACAGTATTGTGATACCAACTCTAACGTACGGAAGTGAAGCTTGGACGTTGTTGGAAGGACACAAGTCAAGAGTGAGAGCAGTGGAAATGAGTTATTTAAGAGGAGCCTGTGGGGTCACATGGAGAGACAGACTGACGAATGAGGATATAAAGGAGCGTTGTGGTGTGGATGTGGATGTGATAGGAAGCGTTATGAGGAACACACTGAGGTGGTTTGGCCATGTGGAGAGGATGGAGGGTGAAAGACTGACGAAGAGAGTGTATGTGAGTGAGGTGGAGGGGGGAAGAGGGAGGGAGAGGCCGAGGATGAGATGAAGGGATGAAGTGGAGAGGTATATGAGAGAGGGGGGTGTGAGTTGGGAGCAGAGCAGTGAAATGGCAGGGGACAGGGCGACTTGGAGGCGATTTGTTTGTGGCCACCCCAAACTGGATTGAGGCGTCTGGCAATAGACAGATAGATAGTAATTATATTACGGGTTGTCGGGAAGTGTAAATTGGAGACTTCGTTACCCAAATTCAGAGGTCTCCACAAGTCCTACAGTACTCGACGAAGGCTCAACAAACATCCCAGGAGAAAGCTGAAGGTATGTGCCATAAGCATATGTAATTTTAATATTCTAGGTCTAATAACTGATTTTTGACAAATATTTTAGGGAATCTGTCAGAGCACGAATATCCCCGTGGGACACGCAAGTCGAGCCAAAGCAACCCCGCGGTTTGGGGGTTAATAAAGCCTTCGATGCCATCCCCAGCGCAAGCTAACAGCCAAGGTGTACAACACAAATATGGAGAACACGTAACACTGGCCCACCAGCTAGCTATCTGGTGGACAAATTCATATTATATTCCAGGTCCAATCATCAAGAACATAAAATTTCCCTGACATAGTTCCACAGGGCTCCGTGCTCTGACCCACATTCTTCTCCCTATACGTGCATGATATTCCCATACCAACTAGGTCATATCAGCACACACACACACACACACACACACACACACACACACACACCATGTATGCCATACTCATCATGTAGAAGATGAAGAAATGAAACATCGAAAACTTGGGACCCGAACTGCCAACGCAAAATGTCTCTCAGTATGCCTCCGCCAAACATTGCACACAAACTCGCCGTACAGCCTCCATGACAGGGTTCATTGTAGGTTGAAATGAGACTATAGATAAACTAAATTGACCATGTATGACCTTGATCTTTGACCCCTTGACCTTGCTGACGTAATCATTTCATCGTCTTGTCATACTGTATCTTTGACAAAAGTTTGGTCAAAATCTGTTGAGGGGTTCAGGAGATATTGCACCCATATGAATAAACTAAGTCGACCCCATAAGACCTTGGCCTTTGACCCCTTGACCTTGCTGACCTAATCAGTTCATCATCTCCTCACTCTGGATCACTGACAAAAGTTTGGTGGAATTTCGTTTATGGTTTCAGGAGATATCGAGCTCACAAGAATGATGGGGGCGCACTAACTCACGCGCACGCACGCACGTACTCAAGGACACACGGACGGACAGACCAATCATTTAATGCCTCCTCTGCCATAGCTGTGTGAGGGCATAATTAAGGGATTCATGAAAGAATGTGGTTGTGAAGGTGATGGTGTGAGGAAAGTAAACACACACACACACACACACGAAGCACCATGTCCCAGGTATTCAGACACAGACCAGTGGTTTCTGTACTACGTAGCTTGACATACAGCTCGTGGTGGTCACTAAAAATAATTTTCTACTTTGTCATAGTTACCTACACTAAAACAGGAGAAGGAAGAATACATTTAGCGAGTGGTATAGCAGTGACACAAGGGAAGTTGATAGATATATTAACAACCATTGACATTTACTCCTTTCACCTTAAGCTGGCCCTGATTTCCATTTTCTTGAAGCTTCTTTTACGTAGCTCAGTGACAGGACAGTGCTATGACTTCCTGTAGCACTTCTTCATGACTAGCATTATATTCTACTCAGTGACAGGACAGTGCTATGACTTCCTGTAGCACTTCTTCATGACTAGCATTACATTCTAGCGTTGAACTGTTATACTTCTGGATTCAAGATAGAGAAATGGCGATTGTAGGCCAAGTTAGAGTAAAAAGTTTATGAGGAACATTAACGGTACTTAACTATGCTTATTTAACTTGGCCTAAAATTGCCATGTCTCCAACTGGAAGGCCGAACTGTAGCAAGAGACTGACAGCAGAATACGATGCTTGTCACGAAGATGCGCTGTGGGTAGGATTAGGGCCGTAATGCTGCCTTCTACCACTGAGCAACGTAAAATAAGTTGGAAATTAACGAAAATCTGAGCCTAGAGCAATTGAAGGTAAGTATTCATTCCACTGACGTTTCCAGATCAGTGTGCCAACCTCGACGTCTGCAGTCAGTTAATACATAAACCTCGATCAGCCGTTCATTATGGACGAGACTTCGGGTACGTATGAGGTGTTCACTGCAGCAGACGTGGCAGTGTTTAGCATGATGTTGGCAGTGTCTGTGGGCATCGGTATATACAGCAGCGTGAGAGGGGGTTCAACCAAACAGTTTATGGTTGGAGGGAACAACATGCATCCCGTTCCTGTCGCTTTCTCTCTGCTTGGCGGTATCCTGTCGGCTATCGCAATCTTAGGTGAGTAGCTGTCTGTGTACCCGTCTGCTTAATCAGTCTCATGGTGAGAGGAAACAATATGCGTCCTGTTCCTGTCTCTCTCTGTCTCTGCTTGGCTATCTTCCTCTCTAACGCCAAACCATGCAAACACACATTTTAAGTTTCTGTGTATCCAGTGTACCTTAATGTTTACTAATCATCTTGACAGTTTGTAGAGAAGTATATTAGTGCACTATAGCCATGTGCGTTGAGACGTAGATGAGGGAGGAGGGAGTGAGCTGGGGGTAGGGCAGTCAGATGGTGGGTGACAGAGCGACTTGGAGGCATGTTGTCTGCGGCCACCCTTTGCGAAATTAGGGCGTCGGGCTATAGATAGATAGATAGCTATGTGGAGACCATGTTGCATTCCCTTGACGGTAGTGTTTTTTATGTATTATACGAGTAGAAGCCACATCCTGCGTTATAACCAAGAGTGATTTTTTCCCGCCCAAAATGACCTAGTAAGTGAGTTATAAAAGTAGCCCAGTACCCTTAGATGAAAACACATTAACACTCTCTTCTTCCTCTTCCTTCTTTCAGGGAATGCCACGGAAACCTACTACTTCGGCACGCAGATCAGCACTACAATCGTGGGCTATATCCTGGGAACGATTATTGTGTGCAAGTTTACCATTCCCATCTTTTACAAGCTCAAGATTACCTCGCTTTTGGAAGTAAGGTGATGGTTTGATGTATGGAGGAGGGTTAATGTGTGTGTGTGTGTGTGTGTGTGTGTGTGTGTGTGTGTGTGTGTGTGTCCTGTTTAGTTAATGATGGATGAATTGACAGAGGCTGAGATTCCGCCCTACACAGTAAATTAAACACACACCGTACTAAAGACACACCGTAGCAAACATACACCGTAGCAAACACACACCGTACCAAACACACACCGTACCGAACACACACCATACCGAACATACACCGTACTAAAGACACACCGTACCAAACACACACCATACCGAACATGCACCATACCGAACACACACCGTACTAAAGACACACCGTACCAAACACAAACCCTACCGAACACACACCTTACTAAACACACACTGTACCAAACACACACCGTACTAAACACACACCGTACCAAACACACACCGTACCAAACACACACCGTACCAAACACACACCCTACCGAACACACACAGTACTAAACACACACCGTATCCTGCCTTCAACAGTACCTGGAGTTACGATACCGCTCTCGGGCCCTCCGCCAGGTAATTACAGGTGGCCTTCTCATCAACACCTGCGTATATATGAGCTTCTGTCTGTACGCCCCGTGCCTCGCCCTCGCCACCTTCACCAGCCTCTCCACATCCGCCTCTATCCTTATCATGGGCACCATCTGCACATTCTATATCACTATCGTAAGTTGGCATCGTAGCAACTTGTCTGCAGCGATTTATTTTGCACGCTACAACAAATACCGCTGGGGCGAGTTAAAGACGTAATATTTGAGGTTAGTTGTAGGGCACAGACACACACACACACACACACACACACACACACACACACACACACACAAACGTCTCCTCATCCCCTCCCCTTTCCCCCAAAACATGGATGGTGGTGAAGAAGGGTAATTTGTGTCTACCGTACATCATTATTCACTTCCTATTCCCACTATGACCCCTGCGCCCACACCAGCAGACTGAGCCATCCCCACAACACATACCATCAGATGGGTTTTTAGTTGAGGACTGTTAACGGACCACGCTGTAGTTATTTCGCCAAGGAGGTTGCGTTGTACCCCGCGTTGGTTGGTTGGTTTGTCTGTCTGTCTCTTAGCAGGATTACTCAAAAAGTTATGAACGGATTTTGATGACATATTGTGGAAGGGTGGGCCATGGACCAAGGAAGAAATGATGAAATTTGGGGGAGAATTCGGATCCGGATCCTTTTTAATGGCATTGGCACTGGTGCAGGTATGCGCTCATGAGTGCTTTCTAGTTACAATTGAGTCCTTGCCACTGCTTGAATTTTCTTGTTCCTCCTCCTCCTCCTCCTCTTCCTCCTCCTCCTCCTCCTCCTACTACTACTACTATTATTACTACTACTACTACTACTAATATTACTACTACTACTACTACTACTATCATCATAATATCATCAATCATCGTAGACAATTTTTCCCACTTTTTCATGCCGATACATTATTTTTCTCAGGGTGGGGTGAGGGCAGTGGTGTACAACGACGTGCCCCAGACAGTGCTGATGTTTCTGGGTGTCTTGATTGTGGTTCTGCTGGTTTGTAAGGAGACGGTGGGGGCGGCGGAGGTCTGGGAGGTGGCTGGGGAAGGAAGTCGCCTGGAATTCTTCAAGTGAGTGGGCGTGAAGTTCGGGTTAGGATCTTTGAAGTTAGGGGCGTGAAGTTAGCATTAGGTTAGCATCTTTGAAGTTAGCGTCTTTGTTTTCACCTGAGAAGAGACGAGCCTTAAGCATTTGAAAGCTGGCAGCTGATTGGTTGTCCGAGAGCATTCATTAACGACGTATTGTGAATTGTTTCTATTATCGTTAGAACAACCCCATGACGATAAAGATTCCCAAAATAAAATACTATATATTCGTTACCTGCATAGATTAATTTCAACACGGTGACGTACAAAGTTTATCAGATGGCCTAGATACTTGTGAAATTTTGAATTCTCAGGACGCATCAAAACACGTCCAGGTGAAGTTTTAGGAGTATCTTTCTTGTTTTCCTGCGTGTCCAGGCACATTAAGGTAAAATATTTCATTACTGCATCATTATGTAAAATATACCCTAACTAATACTAACTTCCAGGAGACAATTTTCTACCTTGTGCAATTCCTCTGCCTCCCCCCAGCATGGACCCCAGCCCCTACGTGCGCCACACCTTCTTCTCCACCTTCGTCTCGGGCGTGTTTCGTACACTGTACTGGATCGGTGTCAGCCAAGCCCCTCACCAGCGCTTCATATCCGTCAGCACCCTACCCACAGCACAGGGGTGAGTCAGCAGAGCACAGGGATAAGTCAGCAGAGTACAGGGTGAGTCAGCAGAGCATAGGAAGTCAGCACAGGACAGGATAAGTCAACACAGGACAGGGATAAGTCAGCATAGCACAGGGATGAGTCAGCACAGCACAGAGTAAGTCAGCACAGCACAGGGTAAGTCAGCACAGCACAGGGGAAGATCAGCACTGGACTCACAGCAAAGGATAAATGTTGGTTTGCGTTTCTTTATTTATATGTGTATTTATTAATCGACATATTATTTTATTTACTCTTCCTCTCCCTTCCTTCCTTCTTTCATTCATTCATTCATTCCCTCTTTCTTCTTCCTTTATTAATGTCTCCTTTCATCCCATCAAACTACGCATATTCTTTGCGTTTCCATCCTTCCTTCCTTCTTTCCCCTTCCTTTATTTATGACCCCCTCCCTCACTTCATCAAACTATGCATATTCTTTGAGCTTCCTTTCTTCCTTCCTTCGTTTCTTCCATCCTTCCAGCTTTTCCTTCCTCCTTCCTTCCTTTCTTCCATCCTTCCAGCTTTTCCTCCTTTCTTCCTTCCTTCCTTCTTTCTTTCCATTCCTTTTATTTACGTCCTCTCTCTCTCCCTCCCACCCTCGAAACTGCATATTCTTTGTGGTGTCTGTGGGTCCTCTCTCTCTCTCTCTCTCTCTCTCTCTCATACACACACACACACACACACACACACACACACACACACACACACACACACACACACACACACACACACACACACACACACACACACACACACACACACACACACACACACACACACACACACACACACACACACACACACACACACACACACACACTTCAGACTCTGTATATTCAGCATGCCCGCGTGGTTTTCATGAGTATTCTATCTACCTCTATCAATCTATCTATATCTACGTCTCTATCTATCAGTTAATGCCCTTTCTCTCCCGCCCCCCAGCCTGTGCATCTTCTTCTGCATCGGTGCGTGGGTGCTGCGGATTCTGTTTTTATTCTCCGGTCTCGTCGCCTACGCCACCTACAGGCACTGCGACCCTCTCAAGGCGGGACTGATCAAGAAGCCAGACCAGGTAGCGTGTCCGTGAATCTCACCTTCTCTCCCACATGTACAAAGCACTTCGGTTATGTTCCAGATTCCTAAAGCCTCCCAGTTTTTAGCTGTGCTGAGGGAATGCCTTATCAAACTTTTGCACCTTCATTCATTATTTTTGTATTAATTAATCGACTTAGTAATTCATCTGTGCTCCCTCTCTCTCCCTTCCTTCCTTACCTTTCTCTCCCTTCCTTCCTCCCTCCCTTCCTTCCTTCCTTCCTTCAGCACATGATGGCGCTCTGCATCCTGGGTACAACACTTGCGGCGTCCACCCGGAAGTCAAATCTCCCCATATTTCCCTGCACCTCGCCGTGGGAAGGGCCCTGGTCCGACCCTGGTGAGGCACCGACTACCACAAGGGACCGCCGGATCCCTGCACGGTGTATGTACTATACTGTACACATAGGACGGCCCCACAGAACCACTGGCTTAGCTGTGGTCGACGGGTCATTTCGGTCACACATCAGGATTAAGGAACAACAACAACCTTCTCTCCAACCGCTATCAAACTAGAATGAATATTATAAAACATGTAATAGGAGTCCACACTGAAAGTGTGGAACGTGTTCTGGCGAGCGAGTGAGCAAGTCAGGCAGTGCTGAATATTGTCTCATGTGGTTCATCATCTTCCTCTGATTACCTGACTTGAAAATAGTAAAAAGAACATGTTATATTACACCAGAAATATTCCCTCACACTTCCAAAAACCAATACTCCTATTGTATTAATTTAGGTCTAGCGCCAAACAGAAGGTATTATTTGTTTTGAAAAGGAAAAACCTGGTTCCTCTCAGCAATCGTCGTAAAATACTGCTGCGCTACTCACGCAACCTTAGACCGTTACTTCTTGTGCAGCTGGCTGTTACGCTAATCTGCCTTACAAAAAATCGTTTCCTCGATTTAAGGAAAAACTTTTGGGAAGTACGGGTTGTCTGTGAAATGAAAATAATTGACGATTTTTATGCGATTTCCAAATTGGTGTCTGTCTTTCTTGTAACTTCAAAATTGGCTGAGATATCCAAAAAAAACTTTGCTACTGTACTGCAGAGTTTTCCTCCCAACACTTGCCCCCATTTCTTGCTGATGCAATAAATCTTTCGCTCGGTAATGAAAGAATAGCCTACGACAAAAAAAAAATCATCATCATCTTCATCATCATAATCATCATCATCATCGTCATCGTAA
This sequence comes from Coenobita brevimanus, assembly GCF_032717465.1. Classification (NCBI taxonomy): domain Eukaryota; kingdom Metazoa; phylum Arthropoda; class Malacostraca; order Decapoda; family Coenobitidae; genus Coenobita; species Coenobita brevimanus. Next base: position 19,996,068 of record NC_137001.1, on the reverse strand, counting down.
ACTTTGCTACAGCCACAGAGACGAGATTATCTCCTTCATGAACACTGTAGTCTCTATGAACACTTCTGAAATCCCTCTCATGAACACTTTAATCTCAATGAACACTTCTGTAATCCTCTTCATAAACACTGTAGTCCCGTTCATGAACAATAATCCATGAACTAATCTTCATGAACACTTTAATCATGAACATAAATCTTCATGAACACTTTAATTCTCTTCAAGAACACTGTAATCCCCACACGTCTCTTTCTCCCCAGATCCTGCCCTTCCTAGTGAACGACAAGCTGAGTCACCTCCCAGGCGTGGCGGGGCTGTTTGTGGCAACGGTGTATGGTGGGGTGCTGAGGTGAGGTGTATGGTGGGGTGCTGAGGTGAGGAGGTGTATGGTGGGGTGCTGAGGTGAGGAGGTGTATGGTGGGGTACTGAGGTGAAGAGGTGGTGTATGGTGGGGTGCTGAGGTGAGGAGGTGGTGTATGGTGGGGTGCTGAGGTGAGGTGTATGGTGGGGTGCTGAGGTGAGGAGGTGTATGGTGGGGTGCTGAGGTGAGGAGGCGAAGGGGCTTGAATTTACTTTTTAATCGTTGGTGACATTTATAACACCTGTAAGGATGGTAAATAGGAGAGTTTTACAAAAGGAGAGAAAATGGGTAAGGTACTAGCAATTTTTCCCTCTCTTCCCCTTCACCAATTTCACCATCATGGTCATTATTCTTAATTCCCCTCTTTCCCCTTTCACCAGTTTCACCACTGCACTCATTATTCCTTTTATTTCCCCTCTTTTTTCCTGCCCCAGTTCGCTCTCATCCCAGGCCAACTCAGCCGCGTGTCTGATATGGGAGGACTTTCTCAAGAACCTGCCTTTTTTCCGCCGCCTCAGTGATAAGGCAGCCATTAGAGTTATGAAAGTCGTGTGTAAGTATTTTTATCTATCAGTCTATTTATCTATCTATCTGTCTTTCTCTCTGTCTGTATATCTGTCTATTTATTTATCTATCTATCTATCTGGGACCCACCAAGGTTACGAATGTCCTCTGTATTTTTAGTATATACTTTCACCCTCTTTTCATTGGCTTAACCCCTTTAATTATCTCTTTATCTATTTATCTGTCTATCTATCTGTCTGTCTATCAATCTATCTATCTATTTGTATATATTTAGGCGCCTTAATCCCATAAAGAGTGCCACAAACAAACCGCCTCCACGTCGTCGCGTCCCCCGTCATTTGGCTGCCCTCCTGTATATCTCTCCACTCCATTCCTCTACCTCATCCTCGGTCTCCCCCTCCACCATACTCACATACACTCCCCCTTCAATCCAATAACATTTTCTTGTCATATCCTTCCTGTGAGCAGCATTTTTATTATGTTTTAGAAGGAAATAGGTATCCAGTCCAGTTTCAAAGTTCTTCCCTATTTAGAACAATCATTTGGGATGGTCGAGAGAGGGGGGCCTTCACGTGGCGGCACTAATAGGACAAGGTAGTGGAGCTGTCTCGACGCAATTGATATCGTTTAATTGGGATGGAGCAATTACTGCATATTCGCGTCTGCATTCTTCTATCTGTTAGACACAATACACTTATACTAGTAATCAACACTGACAATATTTAGGGTAAATCTAATAGATAAACATTCTGTTCATCTGTTTTATATTTAAAAAAATAAGTGAAAAAATTGCATGCATACAGTAAGTATGTGGCTGTTTGCTCAAATTTTCCTTTTCCATATTATTCTACTTTCTGCCGATCCTATAAAATTCCTTCAGGTCTTTCATTCCTGCAAGGTATTGCTTCCTCTCTTGTTTCCTGTAGGGCAAATGCCGGAGGGTCTGGAGGGTGGGGGAGAGAGCCTTCTGCTGTGCTATCCTTTTTTCCTGCTCCTATAATTATAGCACTGTATTAGTAGGGACCATAAGGTCTGTGTGCTCTGTGTTTCTATGTCACTCTATGTAACTTTCCCAGCTGCCATCGTTGGCGCCGTGGGTACTGTGTTGGGCCTTGTGGTGGGGAGTTTGGGCAATGTGATACACGTCATGAACACCCTCGTCAACACCATAGCAGGTCCTTACACTGGCGTCTTTGTGGCTGGCATCTTCCTACCATGGGTCAATGCTAAGGTAATGGTAGTTGTAGTAGAGGTGGTGGTAGTGGTGGTAGTAGGATCAGTTATATTATTATTATTATTATTGTTAATTTTCCCATCAGAGTGCCATGGTGGGGTTCCTGGTCTCTGTCTTCTACTCTGTGTGGATGGTGGTGGGCAAGTTCCTGAGGGGGGGCGGCGCTCCCCTCCTCCTGCCCCTCTCTGTCCAAGGCTGCACCAACTTCACCACCGCCTTCAACACCACATCCCTCCTGAACACCACTATCACCATCTTTAACACCACCTCCGGCATCTGTAACACCACTAATACCATCTTTGACACAACTAACACCATCTCTAACACTACTAACACCACTGTCAACCTCTCCAACACCACCACAAGTCTCCTTAACACCACTAACACCATCTTTAACACCACTGAAGGCTTCCTCAACCGTGCCAACAGCACCATCACTCCTTCCCTTCTCTCGGCAGGCATTACCACTACTACTTCTGCCTCTCTGCTTGATCAGCTCACCTCTGCTGCCCCTCCACAGTAAGCAGAGAAAGCTTTGGTCAGTTGCATAAGGAAAAAGTCTCCCTGACACCTTTTCCTTTGCGATTTATTTTTGGATATGGTTTGTTCTTGTCGTCGTTATTTATGCAGAATATGGCGATGTTTGAGGGATTTATATAACAGCAAAACAGTAAAATGTAATAAGCAAAAAAATCGCTCAGGAAAAGGTGTTAGGGAGCTTCCTTAACCGAGGGAAATATTGGTCATAGAGTTCAAAGTTCAAGCCGAATTTTACGTTGTTACAAACTTGAAACACATCTTAAATATCTCTATTATTAATATTATTATTATTATTATTATTATTATTATTATTATTATTATTATTATCTATCTCTCTATAGTCAGAATCCATAATCGGGTAAGGGGTGGCCTTTGAATTAGTTGTTTTACGGGGAGGGGCTCTAACCCTCCGCCAACCCACTTGTTAACACGTAGGCAACACGTATTGTTGGTTGTATTGTTACCACCCAGCTTTATAAATGGTTTCCTGGCTTATAGGAAACCATTATGCTTGTCAATGTAAAGCCACCTGAAAAGGAAAGAAGAGTAATAAAAAGTGACCGGAAAGATGAGAGAAATAGGAGAGGAGGACGGACACAGAAAAAGTATGATAAAGGTGAAGGAAGAAGTAGGCACCACTACATCAAGTGAGTGGATGATGTTCGTCACCATCTACCACCAAATATATATATATATATATATATATATATATATATATATATATATATATATATATATATATATATATATATATATATATATATACATTATATATATATATATATATATATATATATATATATATATATATATATATATATATATATATACATTTTATATATATATATATATATATATATATATATATATATATATATATATATATATATATATATATATATATATATAAATATTGTTGCGGAACAGAGAAAGATAACGTACACTTCAAGTGAGAATACTAAAAATCACTACTGTCCCGTAAAGTTCCAGGTTCAAAACAAAAGAGTTAGGTAAAATTACAAGTTAAAGTTTAATGCTCAAACTAACAGCAAAACATTCAGGACTCATAAGGATAATGTAATGGCAAAAAACAGGTTAAATATATGGTTAACTGCAATAGCCTCTATTACCACGAAATTAGCATGAGTAAATTTATCTAAGTCAGCCCTGATAAAATGAAAATACACTGGGTAATGCTCAGTTAATGCATGATAAATTATTACAGATACAAAATAGTATTAAAACTGGCTGACAAAATGAATCCTACATAAATTACAAAAAACCTCACTAGGCCCACAAATCAACACCCTATGCTATACAGTACAAGGAAAAATGCAACAACAGCCACACTCAAACTACACAGCTGCTAGATGGTTGGAGACTTCCGGAGCACTCACAACAATAACTGTACAGGGGAGGACAGAGATGTGAACAAAATGAGGAGTAGATCTAAGTGGCAATAATGCAGAGACTGAGCTCATTATATAGGGGCCAGCAGAGCTTGATACAACTTGTAAGAAGGACGTGCAAATGAAGCCATGGGGACAAAGAGTTGACAATCCTGCTCTGAACAACGGAAAGGACGACTTACTCTACTATAACGGTAGAAGGGGGGAACTGAGGCAGAACACGCTCGTGATCAAACATGCAGCATACTGTGCGTTAAAATTACACAAAGGATGATGAAATCATAGGCTATGTAACACCTCCCCACAAAGAAAAAGAAATTTACAAAGGAAATTTCTTATTACTCTAAAACAATCTGTCTAAAGTCTAGATAAGCAATCTGCAATAACATTTTCTTTCCCCTTGACATGTTGTATGTCTAATGAATACTCCTGAAGAAGTAGACTCCATCTTGTCAATCTCTGATTTTTATCTTTAAACTTACTAAGGAATTTCAGTGGGTTATGATCGGTATAAATGACTATGGGGTCAAAACCAGAACACAAATAAAATGAAAAATGCTGTAAACCCAAAATCAAGGCCAAAAGCTCTTTCTCAATAGTTGAGTAGTTCTTTTGAGGTGGAGTGAACTTCTTACTGTAATAAGATACAGGGTGTTCAATACCCTGATCATCCTCTTGCAGCAAAACAGCCCCAGCTCCTGTATCACTTGCATCAACAGCCATCTTAAAAGGCTTAGCAAAATTTGGAGTAGCGAGCACTGGCTGACTTAATAGGATAGCTTTAAGTTTGTTGAAAGAGGATTCACAGTTATCGGTCCAGACAAATTTAACTCCCTTTTTCAGTAGGTCTGTAAGTGGTGATACAAGAATAGAAAAGTTAAGAACAAATCTCCTGTAATAACCTACCATTCCCAAAAATCTTTGTAGCTCTTTCCTACTTTTAGGTCTGGGAAGATCACTTATAACCTGAAACTTAGCTCCTGGTGGTGCAACATGTCCATCACCATTTACATACCAAACGTACTGAACTTTAGCTTGACCAAACTCACACTTTGATAAATTAGCTACAAGATTAGCCTGAACCAATCGCTCAAGAAATTTACTGACATGGCATAGGTGATCTTTCCAGTTGTCACTGAAGATTAATACATCATCAATATAAACAACACACCCTGCCAAACCCTCTGTTACAACATTCATGAGCTTCTGAAATGTGGCTGGTGCGTTCTTCATACCATACGGCATTACAGAACATGCAAAAGTCTTTCCTAGTGTTACAAAACATAAGATCTCCCTAGGACGTTCAGTCATAGGTACTTGCCAGTATCCCTTTAACAAATCAAACTTGCTTATGTACCTAGCCTTTCCGATCTTGTCTATGCAATCTTCCACACGAGGGAGAGGGTAAGTGTCTGTTTTGGTTATCTGATTAACACGTCTGTACTCGATGCAAAGCCGCTGTGACCCACCTGGCTTAGGGACTAGAGTGACAGGAGAACTCCACTCGCTCTGACAGGGCTCAATCATCTTGTGGTCCAACAGGTAGCCAAGCTCCTTCTGGATGAGAGGAACTTTCACTGGGTTCACACGGTAAGGAGGCAATTTAATTGGCTTTGCGTCTCCAACATCGACATCATGCATCAACACAGTGGTTCTTCCTGGAGTGGCACGGAACACTTGTGGGTACTCCTGCAGTAATGCCGAAAACTCCTGCCTTTCCTCGGGAGGTAGATGAGAAAGCTTAGTCTGGAGATCATTCATGATATCAGGATTCTTCCCCAAACTATCACTTAGGCTCATACTGCATGGGAGAGCTTCACTTGCAGACTCGGGTGGAACAGCTACAGTGCAGACTGGATTATATTCGTCCCGCCTGTGATATAACTTTAGCATGTTGATGTGACATAGTTGCTTGCTCTTTCTACGATCTGGTGTGGCGATGATATAGTTGACATCATTGAGTTTCTTCTCCACGAAATAAGGACCACTAAACTTGGCTTGAAGAGGTTGTCCATGAACTGGTAGCAGAATCAAAATCTGATCTCCTGGCTGAAAGTGGCGTAACCTGGACTTCTTATCATACCAAGTCTTCATCTTCTCTTGAGCAGCTCCTAAATTCTCTCTCGCCAACAGGTTGACGTCATCTTCCTCCGACAGCCAGCATTCCTTGAGTAACTTAAGGGGTCCTCTTACTTCATGGCCAAACAGTAGTTCAAAAGGTAAGAAGCCCAGTGATTCACTTGGAGATTCTCTTGCAGCAAACACAACGAATGGAAGACCTTTATCCCAGTCTTTCTGATGTTCCAAACAGTATTTCTTGAGCATCGATTTGAGTGTTTGATGATATCTCTCCAACGCTCCTTGAGTCTGGGGATGGTAAGCTGAAGACGTGATCTGGGTGATGCCCAACTCTTTCAGAGACTGCTTGAAAACATTTGACATGAAATTACTTTCTCGGTCTGACTGTACCTCCTTGGGCAGACCAAACTTTGTGAAGAACCCTAGCATTTCCTTAACCACGTTCTTTGCTGAGATATTTCTAAGTGGAATGGCTTCAGGATAACGAGTAGTCATATCAATCAGGGTCAACACATAAGAAAATCCTGAAGAAATCTTAGGAAGAGGGCCCAGAATATCCACCAACACACGGGTGAAAGGCGCCTCAAAAGGAGGAATGGGAACTAGAGGTGCAACCTTTTCGGTCTGATTACACTTCCCCACAACTTGACAGGTGTGACAAGACTTACAATACCAGGAAACATCCCTGAAGATACCTGGCCAGTAGAAGTGTTTCAAAATGCGTGCCACAGTCTTCCTTACTCCAAGGTGTTCTGCCAAACTGGAATCATGAGCCACTCTAATGATATCCTGCCCACTAACACGAGGGATGACAACTTGATGTACAACCTCCCATTCACAGTCGGCTGATGCTGTTGGGGGTCTCCACTTCCTCATAAGTACTCCTGACTTTATATAATAACAAGTAGAAGCACCGGCTGACTCTTCCTCACTGCAAGCAGAGTTAGCTAGACCTTTCAACTCAGGGTCAGCAACCTGAAACTCAACCAACTCTTGACGAGACAAATTATCAACACTACGGGGTACTGCCTCATCCGGTGAGTGGTCCAAATTAGCAAGAAAAGTGTCAGCTAGGATAACATCATCATCATCATTATCCTCTAAATCGCCAGTAACTTTAGACTTAGCCCTAGTGACAGCACATGCAGGGAACACATCAGGGACATCACAATCCTGGGATGCAGCCACTGGCTCACTAGACAACTGAGGAGCTGGACACACTTGACTTCCACCAATATGATTTCCAAGTAAGAAAGTTACACCTGACATTGGGAGTGTCTCAACCAACCCAACTATAACGGAACCATTAACAAAACCAGACTCTAAATTCACTCTACACAGAGGGACAGAGAAGTAATTATTCCCTACACCTTGTAAGATTACAGTTTCATCAGAGGAATTAACATTAGAGCCTAGAACACTGGTCAGCATAAGGGATTGGTAAGCACCTGTATCACGATATATTTTAACTGATTTCCTGTCATTACTGTCCAGAGGACTGACAAAACCATCAGACAGGAAATTAGCACATGAACTCTTGAGAGTGTCACCCACGTTACTGCTCAAAAGAGGAGCTTCATCATTAGAATTTAAGTTACCCCTCAAAGCAGGTTCAGCTAACTCAGTGAAAGAATTCTGGGAACTCTCAAGGGTGGACAATAGACCAATTGACTGAATATTTAAAGACTCCTTTTTGTTCACATCACGCTGTCTCCTGAAACATTTCTCCGTAGTATGACCAAGCTTACTGCAATAAGTACATTTACTTTTCCGAAATCTCGAGGTGAAGCTGGTATTTACTTCCTGAGAAACATCATCTTTATTCTCTTTCCTGTTACCTGTACTCTGAGTAGAGGCAACGTACTTACTCTCAGCTTTCCCTTTTTCTTTAGAATATCTCTTGTGAGTGAGAACATTTTCATCAGCTAAAACTGCAGCATCAGACAAATTATCTATTCTTTTCTCATCAAGATATAGGCTTACATCTTTATAAATACACCTCTTTAAGTCCTCCAGCAAAATCATCATCATTCATTCATTCATTGCCAGACGCCATGTATCCCAGACGGGGTGGCCAAGGGCTCAGAGTTAATTGTTTTACAGGGAGGGGCACTAATCCTCCACCAACCCCACATGACGTAGGGATGCCAACAGCATCTTGTGTTCCCAGGCGGTCACCCATCCAAGTACTAACCAGACCCAACGTTGCTTAACTTCGCTGATCGAACGGGAAGCGGTGTACTCAACGTGGTAATCATCTGCTTAAATTTACCAAAATCAGAATCCACATTCTTAGTATTTAACCACTGCTCTAACAGATCTTCTTTTATTTTTGCATACTCAACATGGGATTGCTTATCTTGCTTGTAAGTTGTCCTAAATTTTACTCTATACGCTTCAGGAACAAGCTCATAGGCCTTAAGAATCAAGCTCTTAACTACATCATAATTATCACATTGATCCTGAGGCAAAGATGCATAAGTTACTTGAGCTTTACCGGTGAGAACAGTTTGAAGGAGTACTGGCCAATACCCTTTGGGCCAATTAAAACCTGTAGCTACCCTCTCAAACAACTGAAAATACTTTATTAAATCTGATTCATTAAAAGGAGGGGCAAGTTTAACATATTTAGCCACATCAAAATCATCAGAGCTAGATGATCCAGTTCCACATTGTTTCATGCGATACTCATGGTCTGCCTGAATCCTAGCTAGTTCAATTTGTGCCTGTATCTGTGCCTCCTGAATACGAGCATTTGCCTGAAATTCAGCCTCCTTAGCTTTTGCCTCCTGCAGGGCTAGCTGTAACTTAGCTAATTCAATCTGCGTTTGCTCATTTGGAGGAGGTACATTAAACAAGCTTTCATTAATCATGTCAACAATTTGATCTTTAGAATGATGAGAGCGAACAGCAATTCCCAATTGTTGAGCAACAAGCTTAAGTTCATTCTTTGTTCTGTTTTCTCCATCCAACACTGTTTGCACATTTGACAAAAAATCTTTGGCTTCATCAAGTGTAGTAATAGTAGACATCATGAATAAGTACCAGTCACAAAATATCAAGCAATATCCTTATGATAATATCCTGAATATCCTGATATGAGGTCGCCAAATTTATGTTACGGAACAGAGAAAGATAATGTACACTTTAAGTGAGAATACTAAAAATCACTACTGTCCCGTAAAGTTCCAGGTTCAAAACAAAAGAGTTAGGTAAAATTACAAGTTAAAGTTTATTGCTCAAACTTACAACAAAACATTCAGGACTCATAAGGATAATGTAATGGCAAAAAACAGGTTAAATATATGGTTAACTGCAATAGCCTCTATTACCACGAAATTAGCATGAGTAAATTTATCTAAGTCAGCCCTGATAAAATGAAAATACACTGGGTAATGCTCAGTTAATGCAAGATAAATTATTACAGATACAAAATAGTATTAAAACTGGCTGACAAAATGAATCCTACATAAATTACAAAAAACCTCACTAGGCCCACAAATCAACACCCTATGCTATACAGTACAAGGAAAAATGCAACAACAGCCACACTCAAACTACACAGCTGCTAGATGGTTGGAGACTTCCGGAGCACTCACAACAATAACTGTACAGGGGAGGACAGAGATGTGAACAAAATGAGGAGTAGATCTAAGTGGCAATAATGCAGAGACTGAGCTCATTATATAGGGGCCAGCAGAGCTTGATACAACTTGTAAGAAGGACGTGCAAATGAAGCCATGGGGACAAAGAGTTGACAATCCTGCTCTGAACAACGGAAAGGACGACTTACTCTACTATAACGGTAGAAGGGGGAACTGAGGCAGAACACGCTCGTGATCAAACATGCAGCATACTGTGCGTTAAAATTACACAAAGGATGATGAAATCATAGGCTATGTAACACCTCCCCACAAAGAAAAAGAAATTTACAAAGGAAATTTCTTATTACTCTAAAACAATCTGTCTAAAGTCTAGATAAGCAATCTGCAATAACATTTTCTTTCCCCTTGACATGTTGTATGTCTAATGAATACTCCTGAAGAAGTAGACTCCATCTTGTCAATCTCTGATTTTTATCTTTAAACTTACTAAGGAATTTCAGTGGGTTATGATCGGTATAAATGACTATGGGGTCAAAACCAGAACACAAATAAAATGAAAAATGCTGTAAACCCAAAATCAAGGCCAAAAGCTCTTTCTCAATAGTTGAGTAGTTCTTTTGAGGTGGAGTGAACTTCTTACTGTAATAAGATACAGGGTGTTCAATACCCTGATCATCCTCTTGCAGCAAAACAGCCCCAGCTCCTGTATCACTTGCATCAACAGCCATCTTAAAAGGCTTAGCAAAATTTGGAGTAGCGAGCACTGGCTGACTTAATAGGATAGCTTTAAGTTTGTTGAAAGAGGATTCACAGTTATCGGTCCAGACAAATTTAACTCCCTTTTTTCAGTAGGTCTGTAAGTGGTGATACAAGAATAGAAAAGTTAAGAACAAATCTCCTGTAATAACCTACCATTCCCAAAAATCTTTGTAGCTCTTTCCTACTTTTAGGTCTGGGAAGATCACTTATAACCTGAAACTTAGCTCCTGGTGGTGCAACATGTCCATCACCATTTACATACCCAAGGTACTTAACTTTAGCTTGACCAAACTCACACTTTGATAAATTAGCTACAAGATTAGCCTGAACCAATCGCTCAAGAAATTTACTGACATGGCATAGGTGATCTTTCCAGTTGTCACTGAAGATTAATACATCATCAATATAAACAACACACCCTGCCAAACCCTCTGTTACAACATTCATGAGCTTCTGAAATGTGGCTGGTGCATTCTTCATACCATACGGTATTACAGAACATGCAAAAGTCTTTCCTAGTGTTACAAAACATAAGATCTCCCTAGGACGTTCAGTCATAGGTACTTGCCAGTATCCCTTTAACAAATCAAACTTGCTTATGTACCTAGCCTTTCCGATCTTGTCTATGCAATCTTCCACACGAGGGAGAGGGTAAGTGTCTGTTTTGGTTATCTGATTAACACGTCTGTACTCGATGCAAAGCCGCTGTGACCCACCTGGCTTAGGGACTAGAGTGACAGGAGAACTCCACTCGCTCTGACAGGGCTCAATCATCTTGTGGTCCAACAGGCAGCCAAGCTCCTTCTGGATGAGAGGAACTTTCACTGGGTTCACACGGTAAGGAGGCAATTTAATTGGCTTTGCGTCTCCAACATCGACATCATGCATCAACACAGTGGTTCTTCCTGGAGTGGCACGGAACACTTGTGGGTACTCCTGCAGTAATGCCGAAAACTCCTGCCTTTCCTCGGGAGGTAGATGAGAAAGCTTAGTCTGGAGATCATTCATGATATCAGGATTCTTCCCCAAACTATCACTTAGACTCATACTGCATGGGAGAGCTTCACTTGCAGACTCGGGTGGAACAGCTACAATGCAGACTGGATTATATTCGTCCCGCCTGTGATGTAACTTTAGCATGTTGATGTGACATAGTTGCTTGCTCTTTTTACGATCTGGTGTGGCGATGATATAGTTGACATCACTGAGTTTCTTCTCCACGAAATAAGGACCACTAAACTTGGCTTGAAGAGGTTGCCCATGAACTGGTAGCAGAATCAAAACCTGATCTCCTGGCTGAAAGTGGCGTAACCTGGACTTCTTATCATACCAAGTCTTCATCTTCTCCTGAGCAGCTCCTAAATTCTCTCTCGCCAGCAGGTTGACGTCATCTTCCTCCGACAGCCAGCATTCCTTGAGTAACTTAAGGGGTCTTCTTACTTCATGGCCAAACAGTAGTTCAAAAGGTAAGAAGCCCAGTGATTCACTTGGAGATTCTCTTGCAGCAAACACAACGAATGGAAGACCTTTATCCCAGTCTTTCTGATGTTCCAAACAGTATTTCTTGAGCATCGATTTGAGTGTTTGATGATATCTCTCCAACGCTCCTTGAGTCTGGGGATGGTAAGCTGAAGACGTGATCTGGGTGATGCCCAACTCTTTCAGAGACTGCTTGAAAACATTTGACATGAAATTACTTCCTCGGTCTGACTGTACCTCCTTGGGCAGACCAAACTTTGTGAAGAACCCTAGCATTTCCTTAACCACGTTCTTTGCCGAGATATTTCTAAGTGGAATGGCTTCAGGATAACGAGTAGCCATATCAATCAGGGTCAACACATAAGAAAATCCTGAAGAAGTCTTAGGAAGAGGGCCCAGAATATCCACCAACACACGGGTGAAAGGCGCCTCAAAAGGAGGAATGGGAACTAGAGGTGCAACCTTTTCGGTCTGATTACAATTCCCCACAACTTGACAGGTGTGACAAGACTTACAATACCAGGAAACATCCCTGAAGATACCTGGCCAGTAGAAGTGTTTCAAAATGCGTGCCACAGTCTTCCTTACTCCAAGGTGTCCTGCCAAACTGGAATCATGAGCCACTCTAATGATATCCTGCCCACTAACACGAGGGATGACAACTTGATGTACAACCTCCCATTCACAGTCGGCTGATGCTGTTGGGGGTCTCCACTTCCTCATAAGTACTCCTGACTTTATATAATAACAAGTAGAAGCACCAGCTGACTCTTCCTCACTGCAAGCAGAGTTTGCTAGACCTTTCAACTCAGGGTCAGCAACCTGCAACTCAACCAACTCTTGATGAGACAAATTATCAACACTACGGGGTACTGCCTCATCCGGTGAGTGGTCCAAATTAGCAAGAAAAGTGTCAGCTAGGATAACATCATCATCATCATTATCCTCTAAATCGCCAGTAACTTTAGACTTAGCCCTAGTGACAGCACATGCAGGGAACACATCAGGGACATCACAATCCTGGGATGCAGCCACTGGCTCACTAGACAACTGAGGAGCTGGACACACTTGACTTCCACCAATATCATTTCCAAGGAAGAAAGTAACACCTGACATTGGGAGTGTCTCACCCAACCCAACCATAACGGAACCATTAACAAAACCAGACTCTAAATTCACTCTGCACAGAGGGACAGAGAAGTAATTATTCCCTACACCTTGTAAGATTACAGTTTCATCAGAGGAATTAACATTAGAGCCTAGAACACTGGTCAGCATAAGGGATTGGCAAGCACCTGTATCACGATATATTTTAACTGATTTCCTATCATTACTGTCCAGAGGACTGACAAAACCATCAGACAGGAAATTAGCACATGAACTCTTGAGAGTGTCACCCACGTTACTGCTCAAAAGAGGAGCTTCATCATGAGAATTTAAGTTACCCCTCAAAGCAGGTTCAGCTAACTCAGTGAAAGAATTCTGGGAACTCTCAAGGGTGGACACTAGACCAATTGACTGAATATTTAAAGACTCCTTTTTGTTCACATCACGCTGTCTCCTGAAACATTTCTCCGTAGTATGACCAAGCTTACTACAATAAGTACATTTACTTTTCTGAAATCTCGAGGTGAAGCTGGTATTTACTTCCTGAGAAACATCATCTTTATTCTCTTTCCTGTTACCTGTACTCTGAGTAGAGGCAACGTACTTACTCTCAGCTTTCCCTTTTTCTTTAGAATATCTCTTGTGAGTGAGAACATATTCATCAGCTAAAACTGCAGCATCAGACAAATTATCTATTCTTTTCTCATCAAGATATAGGCTTACATCTTTATAAATACACCTCTTGAAGTCCTCCAGCAAAATCATCATCATTCATTCATTCAATGCCAGACGCCATGTATCCCAGACGGGGTGGCCAAGGGCTCAGAGTTAATTGTTTTACAGGGAGGGGCACTAATCCTCCACCAACCCCACTTGACGTAGGGATGCCAACAGCATCTGGTGTTCCCAGGCGGTCACCCATCCAAGTACTAACCAGACCCAACGTTGCTTAACTTCGCTGATCGAACGGGAAGCGGTGTACTCAATGTGGTAATCATCTGCTTAAATTTACCAAAATCAGAATCCACATTCTTAGAATTTAACCACTGCTCTAACAGATCTTCTTTTATTTTTGCATACTCAACATGGGATTGCTTATCTTGCTTGTAAGTTGTCCTAAATTTTACTCTATTCGTTTCAGGAACAAGCTCATAGGCCTTAAGAATCAAGCTCTTAACTACATCATAATTATCACATTGATCCTGAGGCAAAGATGCATAAGTTACTTGAGCTTTACCGGTGAGAACAGTTTGAAGGAGTACTGGCCAATACCCTTTGGGCCAAATAAAACCTGTAGCTACCCTCTCAAACAACTGAAAATACTTTATTAAATCAGATTCATTAATAGGAGGGGCAAGTTTAACATATTTAGCCACATCAAAATCATCAGAGCTAGATGATCCAGTTCCACATTGTTTCATGCGATACTCATGGTCTGCCTGAATCCTAGCTAGTTCAATTTGTGCCTGTATCTGTGCCTCCTGAATACGAGCATTTGCCTGAAATTCAGCCTCCTTAGCTTTTGCCTCCTGCAGGGCTAGCTGTAACTTAGCTAATTCAATCTGCGTTTGCTCATTTGGAGGAGTTACATTAAACAAGCTTTCATTAATCATGTCAACAATTTGATCTTTAGAATGATGAGAGCGAACAGCAATTCCCAGTTGTTGAGCAACAAGCTTAAGTTCATTCTTTGTTCTGTTTTCTCCATCCAACACTGTTTGTACATTTGACAAAAAATCTTTGGCTTCATCAAGTGTAGTAATAGTAGACATCATGAATAAGTACCAGTCACAAAATATCAAGCAATATCCTTATGATAATATCCTGAATATCCTGATATGAGGTCGCCAATTTTATGTTACGGAACAGAGAAAGATAATGTACACTTTAAGTGAGAATACTAAAAATCACTACTGTCCCGTAAAGTTCCAGGTTCAAAACAAAAGAGTTAGGTAAAATTACAAGTTAAAGTTTATTGCTCAAACTTACAACAAAACATTCAGGACTCATAAGGATAATGTAATGGCAAAAAACAGGTTAAATATATGGTTAACTGCAATAGCCTCTATTACCACGAAATTAGCATGAGTAAATTTATCTAAGTCAGCCCTGATAAAATGAAAATACACTGGGTAATGCTCAGTTAATGCAAGATAAATTATTACAGATACAAAATAGTATTAAAACTGGCTGACAAAATGAATCCTACATAAATTACAAAAAACCTCACTAGGCCCACAAATCAACACCCTATGCTATACAGTACAAGGAAAAATGCAACAACAGCCACACTCAAACTACGCAGCTGCTAGATGGTTGGAGACTTCCGGAGCACTCACAACAATAACTGTACAGGGGAGGACAGAGATGTGAACAAAATGAGGAGTAGATCTAAGTGGCAATAATGCAGAGACTGAGCTCATTATATAGGGGCCAGCAGAGCTTGATACAACTTGTAAGAAGGACGTGCAAATGAAGCCATGGGGACAAAGAGTTGACAATCCTGCTCTGAACAACGGAAAGAACGACTTACTCTACTATAACGGTAGAAGGGGGGAACTGAGGCAGAACACGCTCGTGATCAAACATGCAGCATACTGTGCGTTAAAATTACACAAAGGATGATGAAATCATAGGCTATGTAACAATATATATATATATATATATATATATATATATATA
Organism: Coenobita brevimanus; assembly: GCF_032717465.1. NCBI lineage: Eukaryota > Metazoa > Arthropoda > Malacostraca > Decapoda > Coenobitidae > Coenobita > Coenobita brevimanus. The sequence goes on along the minus strand of NC_137001.1, from coordinate 19,980,288 downwards.
TATATATATATATATATATATATATATATATATATATATATATATATGTATATATATATATATATATATATATATATATATATATATATATATATATATATATATATACACACACACACACACAGCTTGTAAAACCAGTTTGTCCATCTATCTATCAATCTCTGTATCTATCTATCTCTTTATCAATACCCAAACATCTTAACCCTATAAGGAGTGGTCACAAACAAATCGCCTCCACGTCACCCTCCCTCTGTTACTAGGCTACCCTCCCTACAACTCACCGTTTTTAACCCACAGGGAAGATGGCGACGGTCCCTCTGTGTATGATCTCAGCTACTGTTACTCCGGCGCCATTGGCATGATCATAACTACCACTGTGGCCACCATCGTCTCCTTGGTTACTGGTGAGAGAGAGAGAGAGAGAGAGAGAGAGAGAGAGAGAGAGAGAGAGAAGGGGGTGCATAGGAAGATGGAAGGAAAAAGGAAAAATGGCAGATGGAAGGTAACTTAAGAAGAGGAAGGAAAGAAATAATGATAAAGACGGAAGAGAGAGAGAAATGGGAAAAGAGAGAGAATATGGAAGTGAAAAGATAGAATTGAGTAAAAGAAGGGAGAGGAAGAAGTGAAAGGAGAAGTGGGTTGGGGAAGAGAAAGACTGGCTTGGGTGAGGTAGTAGAGTAGTAGCAGTAATAGTAGTAGTAGCAGTAGTAGTAGTAGTAGTTATTGTAGTAATAGTAATGATGTGGTGGTGGTAGTAGTAGTAGTAGTGGACTTCAACCCGGTAAAGTCCAGGCTGAAGTTCCCCTCTTCCTGCAGTCCACCATCGTCCATTTGGGGGATAGGGAGGGAGTTGGGGGACGTGGGTACAACCAGGCAGTGAATCCGCCTGGTTCTATCAATGTCACCACGTGAAGTTGTCTAGTGTAGGTGTCAGGATGCGTCAAACTGGATCCCTCAGCTCCAGATCCCGAATTTCCCGCCATTTTCAAAGTACCAACATTTCCCACCATTTTCAAAGTACCAACATTTCCCACCATTTTCAAAGTACCAACATTTCCCACCATTTTCAAGTACCAACATTTCTTGCCATATTCAAAGTACCAACATTTCCCGCCAATTTCGAAGTACCAACATTTTCCGGCTCCTCTGAACTGTCTGCATGCATTCCTCCACCTCTACGATGGGAGCGTAGCACCCGTCTAGCAGCAAACTCTCATCCCTTTTCTGTCCAACTCTCTAATGCAAGAGTTAACCGTTACTCCCAGTCCTTCATTTATGCAACAAGTCAGCTCTGGAACTGTCTCCCTCTGTCTGTATTTCCTGCTGCCTATGATCTCCAGTCTTTCAAACGCAGTGTGTCCAGTCATCTCGTAATGATCGGATCTTGAATTTGGCTCTCTATTGTATTTTGTTTTTCTTTGGAGAGAACTGTTATTGCGGGCTCGTGGCCTTTGGTTCCTTCTTCCTCGCATAAAAAAAAAAAGTCAACAAATATTACCAACATTTTCCGCCATTTTCAGAGTACCAACATTTCCCGCCATTTCCAGCATTAATCGCCATCACCAATATTCCCTGCCATTTTCAACATTAACCTTCCCTGCCATCACATCCACCACAGGCCCAACGCCTCCCAAGGACGTTTGCTGTCGTGGTCTCTTGAACCCCACCTGTGAGAGATGGTATCGGAGGGCGTGGCAGCTGGTGAAGGGAAGAGAGGAGGGAGAGGAGGAGGAGGAGGAGGAGGGGAGGGGTGTGGTAGAGGGTGTGCCTATGTTATCTCCACGCGTTTAGCACCCTTCACACCCCCTCAATGACAAGGACTAGAACGTGAAAAACAATGCACGGAAGATAAAGAACAGGTCACTGAAATTGAAGAACAGGGCACGGAAGTTGAAGAACAAGGCACAGAAGTCGAAGAACAGGGCACGGAAATCAAAGAACAGAGCCTGGAAATTAGAACATGGAATAACAAATATATACGTAGGGATTTATTTTTATTGCTTTTTACGTTATTTCCTTCATGTTGTTGTTGTTGTTGTTGTTGTTGTTGTTGTTGTTGTTGTTGTTATTATTGTTGTTGTTGACATGGATGTGAACCCTGTGGACTGCAGGAAGCCAGGCACCTCAACTGGTCGCTCCCGGAGACCTTTTGTTGAGGCTCTGATGGAGGACTGCTTGTGATAGTGTGATGGATGAAATGAAGGATAGAGGAGCAGAACGCTATCTGTGCCGCCCCTGCCACACACAAACAAACACTGTGCTCTCCTCGCAACACACAAACAATCACTGAGCCGCCCCTGCAACACACAAACAATCACTGAGCTGCCCCCGCAACACACAATCACCGTGTTGAGTGGAAGAAAGAAGTTATATATCTATGCACCGCCATCTTGTATATCAGAGCATACAAATATAATCTAGCATACAGAAGAACATACTACTTTCATCTACCCACCCAGTCAACTACCCACCCAACCATCTACCAACCCACCCCACCCAGTATCCAGCCTACATACCTATCCACTGAAGTACCTTTCCATCCACTTCTACCCTGGCCATCTGCACTGATACTTGTCACTTATCCACAAATACCTACCCAATCCTCTGCCTACCCACTCACTCACACTCGTCCATCTACCCACCGACAGCCGTACATCCAGACCCACCCACTGACAGCCTTGCATCCAGACCCACCCACTGACAGCCCTACATCCAGACCCACCCACTGACAGCCTTGCATCCAGACCCACCCACTGACAGCCTTGCATCCAGACCCACCCACTGACAGCCGTACATCCAAACCCACCCACTGACAGCCCTACATCCAGACCCAGCCACTGACAGCCCTACATCCAGACCCGCCACTGACAGCCCTTCATCCAGACCCTCCCACTGACAGTTGTACATCCATACCCAGCCACTGACAGCCCTACATCCAGACCCACCCACTGACATCCGTACATCCGTACCAACCCACTGATAGTCCTACATCCAGACCCACCCACTGACAGCCGTACATCCAGACCCACCCACTGACAGCCCTACATCCATACCCACCCACTGACAGCCCTACATCCAGACCCACCCACTGACAGCCCTACATCCAGACCCACCCACTGACAGCCCTACATCCAGACCCACCAACTGACAGCCCTACATCCAGACCCACCCACTGACAGCCGTACATCAGACCCACCCACTGACAGCCCTACATCCAGATCCAACCACTGACAGCCTTACATCCAGACCCACACACTGACAGCCCTTCATCCAGACCCACCCACTGACAGCCCTACATCCAGACCACCTACCGCATTCCCAGTCAAGAGTTTACATTCGTATTATTGTTATCTGGGGCGTCTTGTGTATTGTAGTTATTGTGTATTGTAGTTATTGTGTATTGTAGTTACTGTGTATTGTAGTTATTATGTATTGTAGTTATTGTGTATTGTAGTTGTTATGCATTGTAGTTATTGTGTATTGTAGTTATTGTGTATTGTAGTTTTTGTATATTGTAGTTTTTGTGTATTGTAGTTACTGAACATTGTAGTTATTATGTATTGTAGTCATTGTGTTTTGTAGTTTTTGTATTGTAGTTATTATGTATTGTGGTTATTGTGAATTGTAGTTATTATGTATTGTAGTTATTGTGTATTATAGTTATTGTATATTGTAGTTATTGTGTATTGTAGTTATTGTGTATTGTACTTATTATGTATTGAACTTATTATGGATTATAGTTATGTATTGTAGTTATCGTGTTCTGTAGTTATTGTTTGAAGATTTGGAGTGTTTATGTATGCTTTGTAACCAGATCTATGGTGTTGGGCTAAAATCAATGCATGAAGTGTTTCTTTGGTGAGGTTCAAAGTAATATAAATCCTCTTTGTATGTCGAAAAAGATGTCTCTAAAATTTAAATGTATTATAACAGCTTACTGAACACTGGCTCTAATCCCTAACTGAGGAGTGTCCCAGTGTTGAATAGTGTTGGATTGTGTTGGTCAGGAACACAAAAGGTACGTGACTATTGTGCAAAATTAATAAAGAAAAGAAATTGAAGTACCCAGATTTATTTAGCACACGACTGATTTGGTGTTTGTAGATCTGACATGATTGTGAATATGCTGCAGTCCAAGTGTAATATGATGACATCACTGTAGGTAGATTATAGTATTCATAATTATCATACTTTTGCAATATAGTATCCCCTCTTGTAGTTTGATTTATAGATAGATAGATAGATAGATAGTTTATAGAGAGTTGGATTTATGATAGAGTTAATTGTGCTTTGGTGGGCGTAGTGTTAGTGGCAACGAACCCAGATTTTTTATGTACAGTATTCAGAGTCACATTGTTTTTTATGGTGGTTGGAGTAAGTATAGTATTACACTGAAAGAGACTATTGCAGGTGAGTCACAAGAGACCAGGTGCTGTTTGTATGTACAGTGAAGAAATAATTTTGTTCCCTTATCAGTAATACATGTATGGTTATCTACAGTATGTGTCACTGTGGGCTGTGTTTGTCATACCACTGTTGTCGTGACAGCAAGTTTAGGTAGGCATTTTCAGTTGACTTAGAAGGCCAGTACAATTTTTGAAACGCTATAAATCTCATCATTACATAAGTCTTGTGTTTTGCATAGTTTATCTAAAGCAGACATAGCTTATTAACGTAAATACTGTGTAGTGTTATTACAAGGTTTGTGTGAGCGTATTCCACATCCTAAATAAATATTAGTCAAGTATAAAGAGAAACAAAGTAGTTCTTATCTAAAGTAATGTCAGTTGTATATACTGTATATAACGTATACGAGTATATTATATGTGTATACAAAATTGCTGCTCGATTCGGTATGGTTGTCTTCCCTCTTACTACTTTTCGTGATTAAAAAACATTGGCAACAGTAAGGTACCAGAGGAAAAAACAGCCGGCATCACAAAATCAAACACAGTAATCAACAAGCAGACAGACCTTAATACACAACACTGCTTTATCGACCATTACAATTATCAAAACAATTGTACCATCGACAAAGCAAACACACCTGTATTAAACTGACCACACGGGCGCTAAAACTAGACAGATCTATCCACAGTCCCATTACAGGTTGACAGACCCTTCCATGGTAACCAATAAAAGTCGACACACCTACCCAGTTCCTCACTAGAGGCTGACAGACTTATCCACATCCCTATTAAAGGTCTGCAGACCTTTCCAGGGCCCCATCAAAAGTCGACAGAAATATCCACGGCGCAAGTAAAGGTCAACAGTCCTATCTACGGCCGCGATACAAAGTCGACAGACCAATGAACGGCCCAATTAGAGGTTGACAGACCGAAAGCCGGCTCGATTAAAGGTTGACAGACCTATCCACGGCCCCATTAGAGGTCGACAGACCATTACTGGGCCCGTCCACCGGCTGCCAGCCGTATCCGTGGCCTCATCAGGCCCCACCAGCGGCCCCCGGACCTATACTTGGCCCCACCAGCGGCAGCCAGACCTATCCCTGGCACCACCAGTGGCCCCCGGACCTGTCCCTGGTCCCACCAGCGGCTGCCAGACCTATCCCTAGCACCACCAGCGGCCCCCGGAACTATCCAAAGCCCAACCAATGGGCCCTTGGACCTATCAACAGCCCCACCAATGGCCCCTGAAACTATCCATAGCCCCTCAAGCAGCCCCCAGACCTATCCATAGCCCCACCAGCAGACCTCGGACCTATCCATGGCCAAAACAGTGGCCCTCGAACCCATCCACAACCCCACCAGCAGCCCCCAGACTTATCCGGAGCCCCACCAATGGCCCTCGGACCAATCCGAGGCCCCATCACCAGCCCCTGGACCTATCCATGGTCCCACCAGCGGCCCCCGGACCTATCCATGGCCCCACCAGCGGCCCCCAGACCTATCCACAGCCCCACCAGCGGCCCCCAGACCTGTCCACAGCCCCACCAGCGGCCCCCAGACCTATCCATGGCCCCACCACGGTCCATAGACCTATCCACAGCCCCACCAGCGGCTGCCTAAAATAGGTGTGTGTGTGTGTATGTGTGTGTGTGTGTGTGTGTGTAGCTTAGTCTCCCCTCAATTAACGCTTTCAATGGGACAGACATTTTTTTTTTTTTTTTTGAGTTTGAGGAGATCTGTTACATTATGACTGGCTATGTATTATCTGTTTTAGTAAAAATAAGGACCGTATTCTAGCCAGCATAGAAGGCTTCCTAACACCTCTTCATTCGCGATTTATTTTCCATACAAGACACTAGCAGACGACACACGCCATCTAGTGTTTACATACAGAAGCAGATGATGCAGTTGGGTTGGTGGCGGCTGTGTAGGTCCTCTGCATTAGCGATTCATTTTCCATACTAGACTTAAACATACTAGAACATGCTAGAGTTGAACATACGACTCTGCTCTTTGGCTATCGAAGCTGAGTCGACTACAATAATTGATACAGTTGTCGCTACAGTTGCGTGTCTGGGTAAAGGTTGGGATGACGTGGCAGTTCAGAGGTGATTAGGCCAAGGTCACCTCAGGGATTTTTTTTTTTTTTCCCAGATTCTGGATCGCTGGGACTACCACAGGGTCTACCACAAGGGCTACCACAGAGACTACCACACCCAGGCTACTCCTCCTCGTCCTCCTCGTCCTCGTCCTCCTCGCGGTATATAGTGGTGTCTTGCTCTTATACCCAGTGTTGTTCCGGGTATTTATTAGGTATTTTATAGGTATTTAAGCATTTCTTGTGTGCATTTGCTAGCATGTATAGTGACATTGGAGGGTTCCGTTGACTGGGGAGCAAGTAGACTCCCTCCCTCCTCGTAACTGAGCCTGAAGGTCTGCCAGCACAACCTATGAAGTGGCAGTGACCCAGTTCCCCTGGGTGAAGAAGCAAGTAGTTTATGTTGGCCTTATTACTGATATCGCTACTGACAGCCGATCCTGATAGTCCCTGTAGTCCCCGTAGTGATAGTCCACGTTGATAGCCACCGTGACGGTGATGGAACCATCAGGGTTGACAGCCCATAGCCCCCCCTCGGTGATTGCCCATAGCCCCCCCTCGGTGATTGCCCATAGCCCCCCCTCGGTGATAGCCCATGGTCCCCCTCGGTGATTGCCCATAGCCCCATGTCGGTGATAGCCCATAGCCCCCCCTCGGTGATTGCCCATAGCCCCCCCTCGGTGATAGCCCATAGCGTCCCCCGTGGTGATAGCCCATAGCCCCTACTATGCACAGCACTACTACAACTGACACACACACTGGATACTCACCGTGTCAAACACACATAAGCATACTACAACTGAATGCTGACGGCCTCTGAAAAAAAAAAAAAATCAGCTAAAACATTTCCTTCATGACTACAACAAACACAGAACACTCATACAAGAAACAAAACACACACAATCAACCCCCCAAATCGGACACTACCCACATGTTCACTTGGACAGACCTGAGGGCCACGGAGCTCCTTACATACATTCATCTGTCAGTCTGCTACAAAGGCACAACACAAACAACACAATCACTTTTCCAGAATGACACAGCATGAGAAATACAGTCACTCAAAATTTTCAACATCTACATCCCCCTGCTGACACCTCCCATGCAGTGCTAGCAAAATGCAACCCCCAGCTCCTCCGCATAATCCAGACACCTAACACTCCCTTTGCTGGGGACTTTAAATTAACAACACTGCCTGGTATGAGCACAGTCAGAACAACCACAGAGGCCTCGACATTGCTTCACTGTTCAACAACATGTCTGTCCTCCCCATCATTATCATTAAAGAAACACTATTCAAACCTGTGCACTCACACTTCATATAAGCAGACTACAAGAAACTAGACTGGACAAAATTCACTGAAGAAACAGAAAAACACTTCAGCTCACAACAATTCACCCATCACCAGCATTAACAGGCACATTAGAAGGCTCAACATTATATTCATTGCAAACACCACTTCTGACAAGGCAAAAGAAGGTATTGCAACCCAAACTTTACACCGGAGATTGCCCGCCTCATACAGTAGGACAGGGTGGCAGACTTAAACGCAACTCACCTCTCCCACACACAAGACACCATCACGAAGCCCTGAGAGCTAAACAATGAGACCAGCAGTGAAATTAGTACAAGGAAAATGAAAAACTGGATGGCCTTTGGAACAACACTTAGTCACTGCAAATACACCTCTTGGCTCAACAAAACACTTAACGGCATCACTAAATCACAAACAATCACTTCCAAAACTCACGCCGCCATCACCTCCAACACCCAAAGCATCCCGTTCCACAAAGTACTCCCTAACACTCTCGTAGACCACTACGCAAACATAAGTCACTTAACACCACCATGAACTGAGTCTGGAAACCAACCCTCTCACCATAGGCAGTCCTTTCCACCCAGTCACAGTGTAACTTCCATCACTCTAGAACTGACACTTAATATTAGCCAGAAAACACAGGACTCATCAAGTACAGGAGGGTGGTATCAGCAACATACGTCTGCAACATTTTAAGACCATAAGGCAACTTGGTCTTCACAAACATCAACAGCTACTCATATATACACTGTTGAATCTTCCCTATTTGGACACATGGAACAATCATAATTATACTTAAACCAAAGGCCTGATGCTCCCTTCTTCGTACAGTCCTGTAACATTACCTAGCACACCATCCAAAATAACTGAGCACTTCAATCTAAAAGTCACTCCTAATGTCCCCCTTTCCTTTCTCCTTCACAACATGGATTCAGAGCACTGCAGTCTACAGACACCTTACTGACTAGTTTTACACAACAAACACTGAATGGACTGCACGACACCTACACAATGTGCACTTCTCACAACATTAACCCCTTAACTGTGGAGCGTCACTTTCGTGACCCTCAGGCGCAATGAATCATACCACGGGGCATCACTTTTGTTATTCTGTTATTTTGAATTCTCCTGGGCTTACAAGTGGTGGCTTGTATCATCTGTCAGTACTGGCAATCTCCAACACTAGTCAGCTCTCCTAATCTCATCTGTGCTCCCATCCATAGTTGACAATTTAGCCATTTTTCCCCATTCTGGACTCCTCTCCCTACCTCGCCTCCATTACTCTCTCCTCTCACCTGCCCGGCCATGCTGCACTAAGTAAATCTTCCCCGGAATTTTCCACTGATTTCATCCATTGAAATATGCCCTATGTCCTTTTCTTATACAAAATAATATATACAAAAAGGAAATAAGGTAAGTGATAGTGCCATACACCTGGAATTGGTTAATTATCACCTGACGGCACCTCACAGGCACTCGTTCGCTAATTTACCCCGGTAATTTCCCCTTGAAACATGCCGTATAATCTATTCTCGTAATAAAAATATATATATATGAAAGGAAGGGAGAAGCCTAAGTGATATTTACATTCACCTGGAACTACCTATTTTTTTATGTATTGTCGAGATTTCCTACCAATCTTTTCATAGCATGTAAATTAGCAGCTGTCACCCTATTGACCTTGTCAACCCTTGCCTGCCCATATACGCCGCAGGAATCAATTCCTTGTCGTCCTCTGAGGTGAAACCATGTTGCACTCGCTCCCCGCCATTTCTGCCGTTTCTGCACCTATTGCAAAGGGCCCTGTGACCTCTACCCCTAGAAAAACTTGTGTGGGAAGAAGTAAAGGACTTAGTGACTCGGCAGTGGAACATGAACTGGCAGAATTATCTATGATAATGATGGAGAGTGACTTTGATCCTTCGGGTGAATCGTGTTATGAGCCTGGGGAGAAAATCGTTACAGAAACTCCTAGTACGAGTGTTTCAGTGTCCCAAGTTATACCTAGCTCCAAGGGAGAGGAGCCCTTAGTGCAGCAAGGGAAGGAATTTGGTGAGTGAAAAGGTGGGAGGTTAGCCCCGGAACAATGGCCCCAGATGACCCAGCCCGCCATGAGTCCCGAAGTGAATCAATTACCTGCTCCCCCAGCCCCACTTCACTAATTTCTTCCTCATCTTCAGCGGAATTTTCTCCTGAGTCTTCATCGTCGGAGTCTCCACCAGCATTTACAGTGAAGCAGGCTGTAGGGGAAGAGGTAAATCTGACTCGTTGTAAAAGTAGAGTAGCAAGTACAGTAAGGGCTGCTAGTGCTACACGGCAACCTAGGGTCAGTGAGAGTGACCTTGAAACAGCCCAGTCTGCCTCACAGCCACCCTCCATCCTCACCCACCCTACACCGCCACGACAGGGAATCCTGGACGCATTCGTGTGGATGGAAGGTTCCGATTTCGTCCCTAACATCTACATTTTGATGAGAATTCCTCAGGGATACAGCCTGCCTTCACTCTTGACGAGGATGCTGAGTATGTGGACTTCCTTTTGGCCTTCCTCGATGACGAAGTCATGCAGCACATATGTGATGAGACAAACAGGTACGAATCACAACGTGCTGCAAGTGGTGCAGGTGCAGCGAAGATGCAACAGTGGACCATGCTGGGAGTGCAGGAGCTGTATGTGTTCTTTGCCCTCATGCTTCTCATGCTACATTCAAAGAAGCATGAGTTGGAAGAATACTGGTCCATAGACTCCATACTACTCTCACCCACCTTCAATAAGCACATGGCCAGAGATCGTTTCAGGAACATCATGGGAAACCTGCACTTTGCCAACAACGATGTGCCTTCCCAAACCGACCCACTCTGGAAGATCCGGGAGATTCTGAGCAGAATGAAGGATAAGTTTGTCATTCTTCCACCCCTTTCAGAAGGTTGTCATAGACGAATCCTTGGTTTTGTTCAAAGGACGTCTTAGGTTTGTACAGTACATTCCAAGCAATCTCCATCGCTTTGGAATCAAGTTCTTTGTACTGTGCGACTGTAAGACGGGGTACATCCTTGACTTCGTCATCTATTCAGCCAGCACTGTCGATCTGGACAATACACACCGCCTTGGCTTCTCGGGCTGTTTAGTGAAAGTGCTGCTTGAAAGGTATTTTGGTGGGAATCATGTGTTGTATACTGACAATTATTATACAGCACCGAAACTTGCTAAATATCTTTCAGAGCACGGCATCGGCTCCTGTGGCACTGTGAAGAGCAATCGTGCCCACTTCCCCAAATTCCCAGAGGCAGGAAACTCGCAGTGAGGAGACGTGCACCTTCACAAGTCTGAGAAGATGCTGGCAATACGGTGCATGACAAGAGGGTCATGCACATACTCACCACTGTACACAAGGGGGAAATGAAAGACAGTGGGAAGGTCGACCATAGGACAGGCGAACCTGTGAGGAAACCTGATGCTGTCATAGACTATAATATCAACATGTTGCTGGTGGACAAGTCCGACATGATGATTGGAGAGATCGACTGCCTCAGGAAGAACACTAGGTGGTACAGGAAAGTTTTTCTGCATCTCATAGACATGACGATGCTGAACCCCTTCATCCTGTACAAGATGAAGGTAAAGCCACCCAAGTCCTTCTCCCTGAGGTTGTTTGCCAGGACTTGTGTTCAGCAGCTGCTTGAGAGATATGGTAGGGTGACAGCAGCAACTCCAAGGCGCCATGCAGTAAGACTTCCCGACAGACTTGAGCAGAGGGCGTAGAAGGATCGGCACAGACTGGTGCAAATGCCTGCCACAACCAAGAGGAAGGCCGCAATCCGTAGGTGCCAGGTGTGTGCACATACCACCCGACGCACACCTGAGCACAAATGCACCCCTTGACAGTGCGCTGAGTGCCAGATCCCCTCTGCATTACCTGCTTGTTTGATTACCACAGCCTGGAGCAGTTCTAAAAGTGCAAGTGGAAAAAAATAAGTAATGTGTAAATAATGTGTAAATAGCAAGTGAAAGCAATGGATGTAAATATGATGGAACAGTGTAATATAGTTTTATAAGTTACTGGAAGTGACAGTGTATTACATGGTGTAAGTAAAATAGAAGTGTAAATATTGAAAATACAATAGGAAATGGAAATAGAAATGTAAATAATTAGCAATATAAGAATATGAGTACAAATACTTGAAGTTATGACAGTGAATTGAAACCGTGCCTCTCTACATATTTTACTGAAAGAGAAATTGAATGCTTACAGTGACATTAAACTACTATTACTGAAGGAAACTTATGGATAAAGACTGAAGATATATATAAGTGTTATATAGTAATAGGAATATAAAGTGTGAGTGTTTTTATGAATAATAAATGACAGAATACCAGCGGCGAACGAGCGCAAGTGGGCAGGTCATAATCATTCGTAATTTTCATTGCTTTCACAGTTTTTCTTTTTTCTTTTTTGGCGTATGGATTCCAAACTATTTGAAAATCATAGAATAGTGTTTCTAGTGATAATATCAGGCTGTGGTAATGGCTGGGGAATGGCTGTGAGGAGGGAGGTGAGAAGACAGGAAGAAATCAGTAGGATAGAAGTTGTTGAAGCAATGAAGAAAGTTAAATCGGAGAAAGCCCCAGGAATTGATGGAGTGTGTGGTGAAATGCTGAAGCATGGGGGAGAGATAGTAGTAGAATGGATGTGGAAGATGTGCAGATTGGCCTGGGAGGAAGGTAGAGTCCCGGAGGATTGGAAGTCAGGTATAATTATTCCCTTGTACAAAGGAAAAGGGGAAAAACAAGTGTGTGGTAATCATAGGGAGATTTGTCTTCTTAGTATAATAGGAAAAGTGTATGGTAGGATACTTATTGACAGAGTTAGAGAAAGAACAGAAAAATTAGTTGGAGAAGAACGGGGAGGCTTTAGGAAGGGAAGAGGTTGTGTAGATCAGATATTCATTATTAGATCTTTAGTGGAAAAGTTTCTAGAGAAGGGAAAGAAGTTGTATGCAGCTTTCATGGATTTGGAGAAAGCATATGACAGGGTGGATAGACAAGGATTGTGGAAAGTGTTAAGACTATATGGAGTAGATGGGAAGTTGCTGAATGCTGTGAAGAGTATGTACGAAGGTGCGAAGGCTGCAGTGCGTGTGGATGGTGAACTAAGTGAATTTTTCTCTTTGAAAGTTGGGTTGAAACAGGGATGTGTCATGTCTCCATTGTTGTTCAATCTGTACATGGATGGGGTAATAAAAGAGGTACAAGGTAGGGTAGTGGATGTTGGAGTGGCCCTGGTGAGAGAGGATAGTGTTTGGAAACTCCCTGTACCGTTGTTTGCAGATGACACTGTGTTGTTGAGTGAAGACGAAGGGGAGCTGCAAGGCTTGGTGGATGGGTTTGGGAGAGTGTGTAAGAAACGGAATCTAAAGGTGAATGTAGGGAAGAGTAAAGTGATGGTCTTTGAGAGAGGTGAAGTCAGTGAATGTACAGCAAGGTTGGATGGTGAAGAATTGGAAAATGTGAGTACGTTTAAGTACTTGGGTAGTGTGATGAGTAAGGATGGAGGTTTGGAGGGTGAAGTGCTTGAAAGGGTACAGCAGGGAAGAAAGGTTGCTGGTTCTTTGAAAGCAGTGATAAGAAACAGGGAAGTGAGCATGGAAGTGAAAAAGTAACTACATGACAGTACTGTGATACCAACTCTAACGTACGGAAGTGAAGCTTGGACGTTGTTGGAGGGATACAAGTCAAGAGTGAGAGCAGTGGAAATGAGTTATTTAAGAGGAGCCTGTGGAGCCACATGGAGAGACAGGCTGACGAATGAGGATATAAAGAAGCTTTGTGGTGTGGATGTGATAGGAAGCATTATGAGGAACACACTGAGGTAGTTTGGCCATGTGTAGAGGATGGAGGGTGAAAGTCTGACGAAGAGAGTGTATGTGAGTGAGGTGGAGGGGGGAAGAGGGAGGGGGAGGCTGAGGATGAGATGGAGGGATGGTGTGGAGAGGTATATGAGAGAGGGGGGTGTGAGTTGGGAGCAGAGCAGTGAAACGGCAGGGGACAGGGGGACTTGGAGGCGATTTGTTTGTGTCCACCCCAAATGGGATTGAGGCGTCTGGCAATAGATAGATAATTAGTAATTATATTAGGGTTGTCGGGAAGTGTAAAGTGGAGACTTCATTACCCAACTTCAGAGGTCTCCACAAGTCCTACGGTACTCGACGAAGGCTCAACAAACATCCCAGGAGAAAGCTGAAGGTATGTGCCATAAGCATATTTAATTTTAATATTCTAGGGCTAATAACTGATTTTTGGCAAATATTTTTAGAGAGTCTGTCAGAGCACGAATATCCCCGTGGGACACGCAAGTTGAACCAAAACAACCCCGCGGTTTAGGGGTTAATAAAGCCTTCGATGCCATCCCCAGCACAAGCTAATAGCCAAGATTTACAACACAAATATGGAGAACACGAAACACTGGCCCACCAGCTAGTTATCTGGTGGACAAATTCGTATTATATTCCAGGGCCAGTCATCAGGAACATAAAATTACCTTGACATAGTTCCACAGGGCTCCGTGCTCTGACTCCCTATACATGCATGATATTCCCATACCAACTAGGTTATATCAGCACACACACACACACACACACACACACACACACACACACACACACCATGTATGCCATACTTGTCATGTAGAAGATGAAGAAATGAAACGTTGAAAACTTGGGACCCGAACTATCGACGCAAAATGTCTCTCAGTATGCCTCCGCCAAACATTGCACACGAACTCGCCATACAGCCTCGATGACAGGGTTCATTGTGGATTGAAATGAGACTATAGATATACTAAATCGACCCTGTATGGCCTTGACCTTTGACCCCTTGACCTTGCTGCCGTAATCAGTTCATCGTCTTGTCATACTGTATCTTTGACAAAAGTTTGGTCGAAATCTGTCGAGGGGTTCAGGAGATATTGCACCCATATGAATAAACTAAGTCGACCCCATAAGACCTTGGCCTTTGACCCCTTGACCTTGCTGACCTAATCAGTTCATCATCTGCTCACTCTGCATCATTGACAATAGTTTGGTGGAATTTCGTTTATGGTTTCAGGAGATATCGAGCTCACAAGAGTGATGGGGGCGCACTAACTAATGCGCATGCATGCACGTACCCAAGGACACAGGACAGACAGACCAATCACTTAATGCCTCCTCTGCCATAGGTGTGCGAATGCATAATTAACCCGCCCCATCCCGACGTTTTCTGGGCAGTGGTACGCCCCAGTCCCAACATTTTTGGACCTCTTTTTTTTTGGCTCAAACATCCGCTTTTGGTGAGAAACATCAAAAATTCATAGAGAAATTGCTCATCTAAGGTTTAAAATACTCGATGTAGGTACGAGTACTTCCTTACCTGACTGGGTTTTCTAACAGGCTGGCACCAAAGAAAACGAGTTCTATGGAATGGTAACTATTTTATCCACTCATAAACAGTATTTATTTATTTACTTGGTACGAATTTATATGTAGTACAAGAGTATATTGGTTTTCAAACAGTAATATAGACATTATAAGCATTGTTTCACTCATTAACTCATCACCATTCATGACCTTTTTTTTCCACATTACCTGATCATCATTTCTGACTGTTTCTTCCTCTAATGCTATGTAAACTTTGTCCTCCACATTGTCATCGATTGGGGAATCACTCTGGCCCTGAATGTCTTTATTGGCCAGGTCACTGGTAACAGGTGAATTGCCGAGACAATGGCGTGCAGGGGGGGGGGAGAGGTTATGCGGTGTAAGGCACTGTCCCTGCTTGGCATCTTGTAGAGGAATAGAGGAAGGTGTCCTGTGTATACGTCCCAAAAATCACTCGCGAAATCACTCGCGAAAATTGAAAATTGTGCAAATTAGGGACCTTGCATTGTTGCCGCGGTAATTCACGTTGCCGGGACATGAGTGCTCATCATGTGCGGATGTTAATTCACGTCGCCGGGACGGCGCGGGTTAAGGGATTCATGAAAGAATGTGGTTGTGAAGGTGATGGTGTGAGGAAAGTAAACACACACACACACGAAGCACCATGTCCCAGGTATTCAGACACAGACCAGTGGTTTCTGTACTATGTAGCTCGTGGTGGTCACTAAAAATAATTTTCTACTTTGTCATAGTTACATACACTAAAACAGGAGAAGGAAGAATACATTTAGCAAGTGGTACAGCAGTGACACAAGGGAAGTTGATAGATATATTAACAACCATTGACATTTACTCCTTTCACCTTAACTTGGCCCTGATTTCCATTTTCTTGAAGCTTCTTTTACGTAGCTCAGTGACAGGACAGTGCTATGACTTCCTGTAGCACTTCTTCATGACTAGCATTATATTCTACTCAATGACAGGACAGTGCTATGACTTCCTGTAGCACTTCTTCATGACTAGCATTACATTCTAGCGTTGAACTAATGTTATACTTCTGCATTCAAGATATAGAAATGGCTATTGTAGGCCAAGTTAGAGTAAAAAGTTTGAGTAACATTAACGGTACTTAACTATGCTTATTTAACTTGGCCTAAAATTGCCATGTCTCCAACTGGAAGGCCGAACTGTAGCAAGAGACTGACAGCAGAATACGATGCTTGTCACGAAGAAGCACTGTGGGTAGGATTAGGGCCGTAGTGCTGCCTTCTACCACTGAGCAACGTAAAATAAGTTGCGAATGAACGAAAATCTGAGCCTAGAGCAATTGAAAGTTAGTATTCATTCCACTGACGTTTCCAGATCAGTGTGCCAACCTCGACATCTGCAGTCAGTTAATACATAAACCTCGATCAGCCATTCATTATGGACGAGACTTCGGGTACAGAATATGAAGTGTTCACTGCAGCAGACGTGGCAGTGTTTAGCATGATGTTAGCAGTGTCTGTGGGCATCGGTATGTACAGCAGCGTGAGAGGGGGTTCAACCAGACAGTTTATGGTTGGAGGGAACAACATGCATCCCGTTCCTGTCACTCTCTCTCTGCTTGGCGGTATCCTGTCGGCTATCGCAATCTTGGGTGAGTAGCTGTCTGTGTACCCGTCTGCTTAATCATACCCAGAGAACATCAGACAAGTCAGTATAATGAAATAACCCTGTATTAGCACAGGAAAATAAAACACTGACTTACCAGAAGTGCTTTGGGTATGATTACAAGCTTCTGCTTGCCCGAGTGCCAGGGGATTATCTCTTCCCTTTCCGTGCCACAATTGGTGGTCAAGTTACCTAGGTTACAAGGTATGTGGCAAGGTGGGACAAGTTTTACCTGGTGGTGCAGTGATAACCTACCTGGGTCTCACCTGCAAGAAATGAATTGGATTCCTAGTAGAGAATTGGTAATATATTAGTAGATTCTTCGTTTCTTAATACAGGTTTATTTCATTAGACTGGCAACAGAAACAGGTATAGTAAAGATCTCGTAAGTGAAGCAGTACACTTTTTGTTATGTTTGCCTACGATGGGGTCTAATTGCATACCGTACTCGAGGCTCAGAAGGGCACGGCACCAGAGCAAGGCAGGAGGTGTGAGCGGCCGCGCTGGAGAGCAGAGGCGGAGTGAATGGGCGAGTGGCGTTCGGCTGGCTGGCAAACTCAGTCCCACATTCCCACCACGTATTCTAATATGACTCTCTTCACTTTAACGCCATGATACTCTCGGAATAATCTCACCATAGACTGTACTGTTGCGCTCTTGGCACTTACCCTTATATACTGATCACATTTTATCAGTAAATGTGGGATCTATGGTAGATTCATTTTCTGGTAATGGTTTGGGCGAGTTTTGTTACGAGAAAATACTTAATGAATGTGTTAGCAAAATTCTTCAATGATCTGAATACGACCATCAGCTCAGTAAGGAAAAAAAAAAAAAAGGCGTCATATTAATGAAATTACAACACTGATTGGCATCTTTCTCCTCGGTTGCAAGAAAAAAAGAACGTGTATAAGTTAAGAATTATGCATAATAGCACACAAGCCATCCATGCAACAGACAAATATTATAATGCTGTAAACTAAAAAAATAAAATAAAATAAACAGAGAGGGGAGAAACAGCAGATTAACAGCAACATAAATAATGGATAACAAAGATGAAGAAAAAGAGGAAAATATGAAACTGAAGATCTGAGCCAGTCTGTCTAAGACTGTAACTTCTTTTAGTTATTTATTTGTGTATTGATTTATTTTTAGGTGTAAGATTTGGGCATACAAAACACTAGTCATTTCATTCTCTGAGGTCCAGCAGTCTTCCTCCTACATACAACAGTTGGCATTACACTCCTTTACTGCACCTACCATTGTTTGGGAAATATACGGAACCAACTATGATGAGACATGCTGGGGCTGTTTCGTTCACGATTAATGTGATGATATTAATGGGGCGATTTGATGAGATATTCGTGGGTTTCACTGAAGCTAAAATAATATACCTTATACGATACTCAGTTCTCAAGATGTTCTCTTTCTATCTTTACCGGGTATCGATCTCTAGGTTTGTCCATCAGCAGTCCACTTCTCATTGCCTGTGATGATGACGCTGTGTTGACTCTGGATTAATTGTGTTAACTTTTCTTACCACCTGCAGTTAAAATTTCGATCTCAAGGACTGATAAACAAATAGGTTATAATATATACCTGACACTGCAGTGTTATTTTTTGGGGAAAAGAGGAAGGCTTAATACAATGAACATCTTTGTATATCAGAAAGAATTAAAAACATCAAATTTTAGACTTTTTTCTTACATTTTATGTGGCAATTATGATTTCCACATTATGGTGGACACTGTACTGCATTTGCTAGTCCTCCTCCTCCTCCTCCTTCTCCTCTGTCTCCTCCTGTTCTTCTTTCTCTTATTTTTCTTCCTCTTCCTATTCCTTCTTCTTCTCCTTCTCCTCCACCACGATCACGATCATCACTACGACCGTTGCTTTATTTTCTGTTTTGTCACAGGGGTTTCATAGGTCAAATCAGACAAAGTTTGGGATCCTGTGTTCTTTTACGTTCATTAAACATCATGGCAGTTTGCAAAGAAGCATGTCAGTGTTCAATGGCAGTGTGGAGACCATCCAGTATTCCATTGAAAATGTTGGCAACTTTTATCCATTATCAGTTTTATCTCAAGTGCTGTCATTATTATTAGCAATCTTATTGTCACAATTTTAAATTGGTCTTTTGGAATCCAGTAACATGTAAAGCACAAAACAAGTAAAACACAAGCTAGGTAAAGCACAGACCAGATAAAACACGACAGGTAAATTACAAACCAGGTAAAACACAAGCCATATAACACACAAAACAAGGAAAACACACAGCAGGTAAAACACAAACCAGGTAAAACACAAATATTGGAGTATTATCATTAAGGTTTTCTCCGGTAAAGGGATTCACTTTCATTCACTCATTTTCGTGGTCATGGAAAAAAATCTCATGGTCGAAACATCTCTTCTATTGTTGCTAAAACCAAGCAATTAAATATAGCAGAGAGAGAGAGAGAGAGAGAGAGAGAGAGAGACATAGTAGCGTGATAGTGTAGATACTTGTGTCGTTAACTCTCACATGATGAGGAACACTCTACTAATCTACATCCATACCATTATATTCAGCTGAGAGTAAGTCATAGGAGCCTCAAGGTATTTATTCTGGCACAAAAAGCTCTCCTTTGGTACGGACATTTTTGAATATTCTATGCCAAATAACGCCCAAAGACTTTTTACCAGGCCATTTATTGAGTTCACTATAAACCGGTCTTGCTCTCCTCGTCTGTGTTCCATAAATCCCTCCACTGTCGCAATAGTCTAAGTAAATAACATACAAAAAGATAGTAATCCGCTGTATCGAAAAATTAATCACTAAAGAAGAGGTGTTGGGGAGCTTCCTTAACCAACGACCATACAAGCCTAAAACATGACCCATCGTATGTCATTGATATTCTGTAACTGTTTGATGATTCGACTTTTTCTGTGTATATTTATGAGAAGGGCAATTTCATCCGGCAATCGTTGTCATATATATTGTTAACATTACCTCGAAAATATCTGATCATGACGCCCACCATCTACTCACTAGATGTAGTGCTGCCTTCAGGTTATTCTACACCGAGTGACATGCCAAATGGTTTCTTGTAAGCCATGAACCCATTTAAGACACTTCAGCGTTCCTTTTCCCAGTACCTATGAGTTCCACGCACCATACCTTCCCCATCACTCCATGTTGCATCACCGCTTGAGGATTATGTTATACTCGTTTCACTCTAACTTGGCTTAGATTTTCATCCATTTGCAACTCATTTCACACAGCTCGGTACAGACAAAAGGACCAAACTACAG
This sequence comes from Coenobita brevimanus, assembly GCF_032717465.1. Classification (NCBI taxonomy): domain Eukaryota; kingdom Metazoa; phylum Arthropoda; class Malacostraca; order Decapoda; family Coenobitidae; genus Coenobita; species Coenobita brevimanus. The sequence goes on along the minus strand of NC_137001.1, from coordinate 19,960,103 downwards.
CTCCGGATCCTTTTCACAGCACTTGTCAGTGACGAGCATCATACTATAATGCTATTTTATTGTTACAGTTCATGAGTCAAGACAGAGCGATGGAAGCTTCACGCCAGGTTAGAGTAATAGTAGTATAGACTGCGTGTCTTCGGTAATTGTGAAAATTAACCTCACCAAAGGGAAATGGGAAGGGTGATGCCTATTTATTTATTAAAGTCAGTCTCTCACCCTGCTCCGTACCATACCGCATACCCCGTGGATTACAGCTATGAAACGCCCGGCCTCGGTAACCTGGCCACCTTTGCTTGTGCTATACGTATCGTAAAACATGTATGCTATATAGAAACCTTTATGGAGGATATTTATTTCTACTTTGTATTACTGATACAATGGTAAAGATTACTTCATTGTGATTATTAAACTACGGTTATTTACAAAGATAATTTAGAATTCTGAAACATGTAATAATAATAATAATAATAATAATAATAATAATAATAATAATAATAAAACGTTGATATCTGAACATATCAGGCATTTCTGTTGATAAGACAAAATATGGGAACTGGAATACAGTACCATAATTCGTTTCTTGTTTGAACTGCAAGTGTCAAGTTAAAAAGTTTTACACCTTGTACATCTAATGGATTTCTCGTTTTTGAATAATATTGCTTGCAAATTACCAGAATATAACACCTGTATTTGTTCAGTGCCTGGAAATATAGAGGGTCATTTCACTGAGGTCCTTATCTCTTCCCAATAGCTAGACAATCAAGAAGGAAATAAATCAGTGAAACTTATTTTAGAAAATTAATACAATAAAGCATTTGATCATTCAATACGTTTTGCCGAGAGACATCTGAAATTTCAAATCTTGATATCCAAAAGGAAAATTTTTCACTAAAAAAGAAGTATTTCGGAATGATGAGCTTAGAAGCAATCTTCTATCCAGACTATTGGTGATATTCTCGTGCAGGTAGGAAGCTTACTAACACCTCTCCCTTACCGGTTTATTATCGATTCATCTCCGCTACAGTATTCTTGTGTTTTACTCATTCAGTTTATGTCGACACTGAAAGGATATAGGATGAAAATGGGAGGATATTGATGAGTCATCAGGAAAATAAATCGTTATGGAAGAGGTGCTAGGGAAGTTCCTTAACCAACGGGAATACGGGACTAACAGTGGTTTCCTTATTTCGTTCCTGGCTGAAGCTGGACGATATTTACCTTCGCCAGACGTCTCAGAATCGAAGGGTTAACGTGTCCTCCTTTAGTCCTGTTAAGCGTCTTGTGATAATTGTAAGTCTTGAGAGGCATCCAACGTGAGTCTTGACCTTTGCACACAGGACACATCAGCATTTGTGATCTTTGGTGTACATTACAAATGCTGGGAAGAATATGTTGGTAGAGTGATTATGTTGCGTTGGCCTTGGAAGTAAAACTGGAGCAGCACCACCAAATGGTTAGTGACGGCAATGGCCATCTGTAAAGACATTAATAACGTGTATGACTGTGTATAAATTATCGTAGACAAAAATATATTAGTACTGTGAAACCAGAATCCATGCAACCAATGATTTTTAACTGAGGGAGTGTAATAAGGATATTTTATTGGGCTTATTAGGGTGTGAAAGGTCAGAACATATTCAAACTATTTTTATCCCGTGTGAACTGGGTAGGTAATGTTTTTGACAGTATCTCTCTGTCAGTGCCTTTCTGTGCATCTGTCTGTCCAAATCTTCGGGCTCCAAATATCAATGTTTTAACTATAAACCTCATTTGTTCCCCTTTGCTGCTAGCTGTTAACCATAACTAGGTCAACTAATACTAGAAAACAAAAAAAATCTTTTGAAATGCTTGTTAAGAAGCAGGAGTGGCAAAAGTGCACAGATATGAGATGAGATAAGCACAGAAACAAGAGTATTCCGCCAGCTATGGATACATGTTTGTGGATAATGTGTGGAATGTAGTAATGGGTATGGGTCTTCAGGATGGAAGGAGATTTGGAGACCTATACCCATTACTACATTACACACTATTGCCACAAACTTGTGGCTGGTGCAGGCATGCACATACGTCTAACGGAGAAGTATCCTGAATTGCATCACTTAGACTAGTCGTGAAAGTCAGTAGAAAACTAGCTCGCTTCCCAGGATTGATTGGATTTCAAGGTAGCGTTTAATCTATTGTTAGTCTCCTTAGCCTTCTACACAAAACTAGAACATAAGAAGAGAGGATAACTGCAGTAGGCCGCTTGGCCCTTGCTAGGCAGCTCCTAGAAGAGTAACTGAACTACTGGAATGAGATAAGGATAGCAAAGAAGAAGGCTCTCCTTCGCCCTTCAAACCCTCCAGCCGAAGCTGGCAGGATAAAGTCAGAAAGAACACCACTCAGTATAGAAAAACTGGCGTGGACATTTTACAGGAAAGTGTGAAAGGAGAATAGAGACTATCATAGTGTAACCTGAAAAGGAAAAATAATGAATTAGTATTGGTTATAAGATTTTCTTTTTTCTATATCCACCCCTTATTTGTCATATGCTTATCTATCCTATGCTTTAAACTCTGAATGGAAGAGGCAGCAACTACTTTACTAGCTAGCTTATTCCATTCGTCTACTACTCTATTACCAAACCAATTTCTACCTATTTCTTTATTGAAACGGAATTTTTCTTGTTTGAAACCATCACTTCTAGTTCTATCCTGTTTGCTCACTTTAAGTACCTTGCTAATATCTCCCTTATTTATACCCTTCATCCACTTATACACCTCAATCAAGTCTCCCCTTACTCTACGCCTCTTTCGCGAATGCAGACTTAGTCTTTTCAGTCTGACTTCATATGACAAGTTCCGAACGTCATGTATCATTTTTGTCATTCTTCTCTGTACATTTTCTAACGAATTAATATCCATTCTATAGTAGGGACACCAAAATTGTACTGCGTAGTCTAAATGTGGCCTTACTAATGCTAGATACAGTTGCAGTATTACTTTTGATGACCTATTGCTCACGCTTCTCGAAATAAATCCTAGGACCCTATTTGCTTTATTTCTCGCATTAATACGCTGTTGCCTTGGTTTAAGGTCGTTACTAACCATAACTCCTAGATCCCTCTCGCATTCTCTTTTGCTAATTTCTTTGTTATATAAGCTGTATTTAGTGTCTCCAGTGGTCCTCGCTACGTTAAGTACTTATACATTTTTCAACGTTAAATTCCATTTGCCAAGTTTTAGACCATTTCGACAATGTATCGAGGTCTTTTTGTAAGTTATGGCAATCGTCAGTCGAGTTATTGATACGCCCTATTTTTGTATCATCGGCAAATTTGCTGATGCTGCTAGTGACTCCTAAGTCTAGATCATTTATGTATATAATAAATAATAAGGACCGAGTACTGAACCCTGTGGTACACCGCTAGTTACTAATCCTCAATCCGTCTTAATTCCACTTATTAATACTCTGCTTTCGTCCTTTCAGCCAGGATTCTATCCATTTTAAGATATCGCCGTCTATACCGTGTGCTCGAACCTTTCTAACTAACCTTTCGTGTGGGACCCTATTAAAAGCTTTACTAAAGTCCAGATAAATAACATCGTAAGCTTTATCGCTATCTGCTGCCTCATAGACCTCCGAGTAGAATGACAAGTTTGTGAGGCAGGATCGTCCTTGCCTGAATCCTTGCTGACTTTCGTTTATAAGATTAGATCTTTCTAAGTGTTCTCTAATCTTATTTACCAAAATTGACTCCAACATTTTTCCTACTATTGACGTTAGACTTATCGGACGATAGTTCGACGCAGCTGATTTATCACCCTTTTTAAAGATGGGCACTACGTTTGCGGTCTTCCACGCCTCTGGAACTTCTCCTGAAATTAAAGAGTCATTAAATAATGTTAAAAGTGACTGACATAATTCTTCTTTGGTTTCTTTTATAATTTTTGCATATATATTTTCTGGACCTGGCGATTTTTGACGTTTTAACTTATTAATTTCTTTCAATACGTCCTCCTTACTAATGGGTATTTTACTAAGAATATTTTCCGTATTGTCATCGTAAATATTTGCTTCTTGAGGGACCAGGTCTAGATTTCCCTTGGTGAATACTGATATGAAATAATTTTTTAGGATCGAATACATTTCTTTATCTTCACTGGTAATGTCACCTGATTCTGTTCCGAGTGGTCCTATCCTATCTTTATTTTTCGTACGGTACATTTGATAAAAACCTTTAGGGTTTTCTTTCGATTCACTGGCAACCTTAATATCATAACTTCTCATTGCTTTTCGTATCTCCCTCTTTACCTCTCTATTTAAAATCGCGTACCAGCTACGTAGTTGCTCCTCTCCACGTGTTATTCTTCAGTATATTCTTTTCCTCTGGCCTATGAGAGCTTTAATCTGTTGTTTAACCATCTTGGTCCTGAATTATTCGTTCTAAACGGTTTTGAAGGGATATATCTATCTTGGCCTCCGTGTATTACATTTATTAGCTCGTTATACTTCTCACTGGTTGAACGTCTGCTTGGTACTGGAGCTGAGTTAATCCCCGTCACCTGGACTACACTCTCATCTGCCACCTCCCCCTCCACAGACACCTGGTGCACATTCCCACGTGTTTCCTGCCCCTCACCTATGACCTGGGATTCCCCACTGACCTGCCACTCCCTAAAATAGCCTTTCTTCCTATGCAACACCACTCTAAAATAAGCTCTTAAGCCATCAAAATCTAGACGGTGGAGGTATTTTCAGTGGAACAGACATCCCAAATAAATTTGAACTTAATTTCTTCATGATCGCTATTACCAAGTCGTCCACCAACCTCTATATCATTAATAATATTGTCTTTATTAGCTAAAACCAAATCTAGTATATTATTACCTCTGGTGGGCTCCCTGATATACTGATAAAGGAAATTATCCTGTAATACCTCTAGAAATTCCTCTGACTCTGCATCCCCTATCTGATTTCTCCAACCTATCCTTGGCAGATTAATGTCCCCTACAATCATTACTAAGCTAGACTGTGATGCTTTCCTAATATCCTCCCAGAGGTATTTACTATCTGCTCTACTTAATTTTGGAGATCTGTAAATTGCTCCTAAGACTAATTTCTCTCTAGTGTTACTATTTTCAACCCAGACACTTTCGGTGTCCCTATTTACTTTAATGTCTGTTTTATTGTAACAGTTTATTGATTCCTTTACATAAATAGCTACCCCTCCCCCCTGTCTTCCTAGACGGTTTGACACAAAAATAATATAGCCTTTTATCTGATATTCTGCTAAAAATTCTCTAGTGTCTGTATTCATCCATGTTTCACTAATAACCACAATGTCTATTTTCTCTGTACAGATTAAAGCCCTCAGTTCATCCATTTTATTACGTAAACTCCGGCTGTTTGTGTAGTACAATTTCAGATAATTACGAGTAGTTATGCCTTTACCTTGGGATTTACTGTTTTTTATTTCATTACTAACTGGGAAACTCTTTACTAATATAACCATTTTTTGTACTATCGCTTATCGCCCTTCTATCATCGCTTGTTCTGTCCTCTATCATCGGCTGCTTAATCTGAGGTGCCTGAGTTGATGTATCTACACTGATGGTTGAACTTTTGTTCTTACTTTTGCAAGTCTTGATGCGTCTATCCAAACATGATCATAATGATTTCTGAGTGTAGTTGCTATAACTTCCTGTACGTCTACTTCTCAATCTCGAAAAAATCCCTCTAACTCCCTATCTATCATTTCAGCTAAAACAGTAACTCCCTGCCTGCTAAGATAAGTCCCATCCCAACTATACAAGACACTCCGTCCATAAAACCAGTCCCAGCTGTCTATGAAAGGTATTGCATTATCTTTGCAATACCTTTCAAGGCGACAATTAAACCCTATTGCCCTGCTCAACCACTCCCTCCAAACCCTCCACCTGGAAAAACACCAAGCACTACAGGGGTTCCTCTCCTCTCCCTAACCTTCTTTAACATCAACTTGTACCTCTGCCACAGTACCTCACTCTTACGGCTTCTAATATCATTGCCTCCTACACTGAGGTACACAATGGGTTTATCACCACTATCCTTCACGATATTTGAAATTTTGTCTGTCACATTAGCCACTCTGGCCCCTGGAAGACACACATGTTTAGCGAGTGGATTATACATGGCTCTGTTAAGATATCTCACCTGGGAGTCTCCAACAACAGTAATGATAAAGCTGAGACCAGGAGAATAATTGGTAAGCTCTAGCTAGCTGTGGTAGGGCGATGCTGTTTAGACTGAAGTTGACCTGTAGAACATAGCTCCATTGCTACTGAAAGACTAAAACGAGGGTGCCTTCCCATGAAAAAAAGTGTTTTGGTACGTTCTTTAACTATAGGCAAGATGTAGCTAACCAATAATGGCCAAAACGGTGTCCTTACGGGTGACTGGAATGCAGGTTCAAGACCGTATGGCAGGAACCGTGCCTGAATGCTTTTCTAAATATGAAAAGAAATATATTCACTTGAAGCATTTTGGTGTATCGTACGCTCACGTACACTTCTTTGTTTTGGAGTAATGATTGATGAAGATGAGAGAATGAAAGGAAGAGAGAAAGTGAATGAAATCAATATTTTGTGGATTGATTTTGCGACTCGTACAGAGGTTAGCAAGACTTTGGTAGCAGTTTTGCATTTGAATAGTGAAGGTCTTTTAGTTCATAACCTTAGAACTGGCCTTTGCGACCGTTTTTCCATGAGCGCTCCTATATCCTATGTCTCTCTCTCTCTCTATCTCATCTCATCAGCCGTTTGAGTTTCCGCTGCAGGACCGGCCTATCCCGACATAAGTGGGGACGATACAGCCAATGTATCTCTACAAATTGGCTTAGGCTGTCTGGTAGAGATTGTATGTAAGGTAACAATTGCATATAAGTGTAATTGTGGTTTTGGAGTCGCTTTGGATGTGTATGTAGTCCGTGAACCAAGTGTAATCGGCCCATGCAAGCTGACTGGGTCAAAGCATACTTTATAGAATGCAACACTTTTTCAGCCACACCACCCCTTATGTCTGCCAAAGCAGTACATGGCCAGTAGAACGCACCCAAAGTTTATTACCATGGCGGGGCGTGAACTCTCATTCTTCCATGTACGAAAATGCACACTATACAACTGTACCACAGAGGCTCCGTAATTATCCTATGTACAGGATGCCATTTTGAACCTGCGCTATTCCCACTTACAGAGTGGCCTCAGTACTCAGTGATATAAAGGTCGTGAGTCAAAGGTCATAGTCACTAAAATGAAATCTACTCAAGCACCAGCAGACCATTGTAGGTGTTTATGCTATTATTAATCTGAATACAACATATATTTATTGAAAATAATGTATAACATAATCAAAGAGTATGGGAATAAGAAGGTAGATTGTTTATCGTTAATATTTTTTGATATACTGCATTCTTCAGTTCAGCTTAATTAAGAAGTAAATAAATTATGAAACTCCGAGAACTCGTATGCCCAGCTGTCGACGTAAAGCGTCGCTTGGTATGCCTCCGACAAGCCTTGTGCATGGACTTACAACCTCCATGACAAGGGTCATTGTGAAACTAAAGATAAACTAAGTTGATCCCATGTGACTTTCACCTTTTACCTCTTGACGTCACTGACCTTATCAACTCACTGTCCCTTTGTACTGTATCAGTGAGAAATGTTTGGTTGATATACTTCGAGGGATTCAGGAGATATTGTGTCCACACCCATATGACCTTGACCTTTGACCCCCTAACCTTCCTAACCTAATCAGTTCATTGTCCCTTCATCCTGTACAGAGAAAAGTTTGGTCAAAATTCATCAAGGATTTTTTTAGATATCACACACACACATCAATATGACAGTGACCTTTGACCCCCATGACCTTGTTGACCTAATCAGTTCATCATCCCTTCATACTGAATCATTGACAAAACTTTGGTCACCATCTGTTGAGAGGTTCAGGAGATATGGCTCCCACATTGTTAAAGTAAATTGACCCCATATGACCTTGACCTATGACCCTTCGACCCAGCTGACCTAATCAGTTCATTATCTTGTCATACTGCATCACTGACAAAAGTTTGGTGGAAATTTAAAGATGAGTTCAGGAGATATCACATGCACAAAAGTGTTATGGATGCACGGACCAATGTAACTCCATATGAACTTGACCTTGGTGTCCTTGAGCTTGCTGACCTAACCAGTTCATCATCCCCCAGTACTGTATCACTGGTAAAAGTTTGGTCGAAATCCGACAAGGGGTATTGGAGATATCATGCCTACAAGGATTTGACCTCCACCAGCTCATCTAATCAGTTCATCAGTTCTTACTGAATCACTGACAAAAGATTGGTGGAAATCTGTCGGTGGATTCAAGATACATCGTGCCCACCAGAGTGTTACGGAAGTACAGACCCAAGCACGGACGGACAGACAGACCAAACTCTCAATGCCTCCTCCATGATAGGTGTGACAGGCATACTAAATAAGTGAATGTATGTACAGTATTTTACCGGGAGGAGGTTGGAGCGGGTCAGGGTGTAGAGTCGACAAGGCCTGATGGTCAGTGGCTGCTCGCTCAGTCTTATCAGTCTCACCACCTGTAAATACCACCACCAGCTTCCTGAGTCAAACCTGTGTATGGAGCAGTTTATATTCCTACCCAACTCGTTTATTCACTTACACTGCTCCCAAACACTTAATAATCATAGTGAATTTTAGAACGAAACAAAATATTCTGCGACTTGAGAAAACAGTTAATTTCCTTGGATGATTTTTGTTTTTTTTTAACTGACCACTATTTTTACCTGTAATTGCCCTGGAAGACGCCGATTACCTGAACATAACACCCATACCCGCGTTACGGCCAGGTATATCCCGGACAATGTACACAATGGTAATATTTAAACGCATAAAAAATTAGTTTACGAAAGATACTCTAATATCAAAAGGCACTCGTGATATCACACACACACACACACACACACACACACACACACACACACACACACACACACACACACACACACACACACACACACATACAAGTTCATTATTTTCCACGACACCAGGTAATATTTCACATCTACATACTTACAATAAACACAAATTGATGAAGTATTAGTACCAAAGGATATTTTCAAGTCAAAATGCACATCATAAATCGAAACCATTACAAAAGTAAAATCTATCTGTCTATTGCCAGACGCTAATCCCTTGGGAGTGGTCACAAAAAAAGCGCCTCCATATCGCCCTGTCGTCTGTCATTTGCTGCTCTCCCATCCAACTTACCCCTCCCCGTCTCTCATATGCGTCTCTTCTCCATCTCTCCATCTTATCCTCGGTCTCCCTCTTCCACTCTCCCTTTTCACGTCACTCACATACACTCTCCTCGCTAGTCTATCACTCTCCACCCTCACAACATCACCTCAGCGTATTTGTCCTAACGTTTCCTATTGGTTCCTCTTCCACACCACAACCCTCCTTCATTTTTTGAATTGTCAGTCTGTCACTCCATGTATCTCAACATGCTTCTCTCAAACAACTCATTTCCACTGGTCTCACTCTTGACTTGTGTCCTTCCAATTATGTCCAAGCATCGCTCCCATACTACAGTGGATGTTGAGTACAGCATAATTCATGGCCATCTGTACAGGTAGAGGCTGTGTTGCTCATTAAATTAGTTACTACCACATCTCCTTAAAATCATAAACAGTACTGAAAATGGGTGTTTGATATTGTGCTGGGAAATGATGGGGGCTGAGAGAGGGGATGCAGACACAAGGTGAATTTTTGTTGAGAGCGGGATTTAAAAAAAAAAAAAAAAAATAGGGTGACATTTTTGTGAGATGGGGATAGTAAAGTTTTGTACAATTTTCCATAAAGTCATATGCATCTCACCTCAGCCTCCACCTGGCCATCAAACAGGCCAGCCTCGTGAGTGGAGGCCGCTTCACCCAGGATCCTCAAGGGCGTCGCAGCCTGAGGAGGACAAGTTATTGATTTAGTTGAGGATTTTGAAATTTAACCAACAGACCTAGGGCCGGATTAAGACGATGCGGGGCCCTAGGCCATACATTTTGGCGGGGACCTATTCCCCTATTATGTTATATACATCATACATCAATATCTTTATACATCGCATTAACCCTATTAAATCCATCTAAAATAACAAATTCAATAAAGTGGTGCTATATCCATTATATTAATCCTATGAATAAATTAGAATACAAGAACATAAATTCTATGAAGTAGTTTACTTATTTACATTATGCATGCATAGCATATCCATCATATTAACGCTACGATTAAATCCATATAAAAGAGCACAATGTCACTGAAGCAGTGCTTAATATTTACAAGCATGGAATTATTGGCAAATGGCATAACCATCACTGAATCATTTTAACTTTTTTCTGGATTTAGTTTTAGCAAAGTCATTAATGATGCCCTGAAAATCAAGCTCTGTTGTCAAATCTGATTCAATGGTCAACAAAGAGAGATTGTACAACTTGTCTTGGCATAATGTTGATCGAAGCTGGTTCTTCACTCTTTTTAACACAAAAAAAGATCGTTCTCCTTCAGTGTTAGCAGCTGGAAGTGTTAGATAAAGACAATATACAATGTCAACATTTGGGAAAGTTTCAAAGATTCCAGCATTTCGGATATGCCTCAAAGCAGTTAGGGGTGAACACTTTTCAGGTGGAACTTGCTTCATATATCTAAAGAATTGAACCACCTCTTTTACAAATGTGTGCTCCACGTCCGCCGAGAAATGTTCCTGCAAATTTAAAGCAGCTTTCCTCAGATCAGAATCTGACAGAGTAGTGATGTTAAACAGAAATCCAAACTTATCTTGGAGTTTGCAGTAAATTTCTTTCTTTTTAATTAGTTCTGTTGTCAGTGAAACTAATATGAAGTATGTAGCTGTCTTGAACTTCTGTCTTGGTAACAACATAACTTCATTATCTGCTTCTTCAATAAACCGTTTCCTCTTCCTTGACCGCTGATGTTCAGCCCGATAACTGTAGTCCTCTACATGTAGCTTAGCCTTCTCTTCAAAGTTGTCAAAGGCATGATCACTGCCACTGAATTCACAAATCCCAGTAAGCTGTCATAGAGACACACATGTCACTATTTCAGTCTCAGTTTTCTGGAGACTCTTGGTCGTGGCATTGAACCGTTCCAGTATACACTCCCAAGGTACACAGACAAAGGCTTTTTCAAAATCTTCCATTTTTGACACCAGACTGGATGCCTTACTTATAGTAGTTGTTGTCTGGTCTTCACCCTCTGCCAAGTGAATCAAAGCAGAACGTATTTCAACAAAGATCCATTTCAAAGCATGTGTTGCGTCAGTTCGTGTTGACCACCTTGCGGTTGACAATGACTTGATAACTTCTCCATGAATTGTTGATTTCAGAATACTCCAACGATGAGTTGAAGCAGAGAAAAAGTTGAAGAATGTTTGTACAAATTGAAATAATGAGACCACATTGGCACAACACTCTGCAGCACATGATCCAACGAGATTCAAAGAATGTGCTGAGCAAGGCACATATTCAGCCAGTGGGTTAATTTGTTTGATTCAGGCTTGAAGTCCTTGGTATTTACTTGACATGTTGCATTGTCATAGCTTTGGCCGCGGCAATCCATAATAGGGAGATCATGTTCAAGTAGAGTATTAAGGACCACCATCATCATTGTCTTGCCATCACGACCCGAAATAGGAAAGAATTTTAGGAATCGTTCTACAGGCTTACCACTGAAGTCCACAAAGCGAACAGTGAATGTTCCTTGATCCAGATGTGATATATCTGGGGCTGAATCCATACTAATTGCAAAGTACGTAGCGATTTTCACATTGATGATGTTAGAGAGAACCTTTTTCGTCACCAGCTCAAGAAATTCATTGCAGATTGTGGATGACCTGTAAGAAATATTGCCTCTTCCAGCACTCCCAAAACGTGACACATGATCTGCGATGAATGGATCAAATTGTGCCAACAATTCAATAATCCCCAGAAAGTTTCCATTGTCGTTAGATCCAAAAACCTAATTTTCCCAACGACAAGCAAGTCCTCGTTGAACTACGAATTTCACAACAGCAACAACTCTTTCAAGAACATTTCTCCAATAAATGCGCCCATTTTCAGTTTGAATTTCCAAACGTGTGTCCATGTGACCTTTCTTTCGTGCAAGAGATATACTGGAAATAACACAGTTCCTATGAGTAGTGCTATTTTCATGTTCCCCGATTCGTTTAGCATTTTTCCAGTCATTGAATCCATAAGTAAATGCACTTTCTTTGTCGGAAAGCAGTTTGCATGCTGAACAGTACACTTTTCCCGAGGTTTCAGACTATACCATCCAAGTTCGTTTCAATGTTTCAGAATTTGCAAGTTTCCTGAAAAACATAGACGGATTCAAATAACGAGTTCTTCCATCGGCATATTTCTTTGTTGACTTTTTGAAGTCGATGTCGAGTGTTTGGCTGAAGTTTTCTGCAATGAATGACTGACGAAGAGAATGCGATATTTTCTTTGGCCAAGAGTGAGGGTCTCTTAAAACAAAGTCTGTGGGTGAAATGTCGGTCACATTTGAAGCAGACAGTGAGGAAGTAGATGTTGGCATATAAAGAGGTGTATGTGTATCTTCCACTTCTGAGCTGTCCTGTTCAGTTGCCAGGGCATCAGTAGAAACTGCTGTAGGTTTCACAAACATATCAGTAATCTTTCTGAAACTGGCTGCATCTTTTTTTTTTTTTTTTTTTTTTTTTTGTTCTTCCAGTACTTTCTTTTTTCGTTTCTGTGACCCACTCGCATATGTTGGTCCAATATCACGTTCACAAGAAACCACAACTCAGATATCTGCAACAGAATAAAAATCCACTCTAGTTCATGCAAAGCACGATGGAAATGCGATGATAACATGGTTATTCTTGATATATTAATAAAGATTCACTATATGGGAGAAAAATGCGCCAACAATCTCATAAATTTGCATAAACCAGGCCCCCCAGCCCCCTCCCATCATAGACCTCCCAAGCAGTTTCCATAGGCCACAACGATGCTCTGGCAATATATTTTGTGTGAGTCAGTTGTAGAAAAGTGTCAGTAAGGCACAATTCAGTGAGGGATCATGTGAAAAAGATTTCCCTACCGGTAGTCTACTTAATGGATTAGGTTTAGGGTCCTCGGCTGTGGTTATTTTGCAGTTACAGTGCATCAGTAATCCCGTGCTATAATCAGTATGAACAGTGCTGTACAGTACATAACTTGCAGATATAACTGTATACATTATACACACCTATTCGGTCTGAAAACTAGAGCCAAATGAAGGAACATGATTCATGAAAACCGAGTGGAATCAAGGCGTCATGCGTCAGCTGTGTTTTGAAAACAAGCTTAGTTTTAAAGAAAACCGCAGGAGGAGCTGCAGAAGGCCGCAAATGTCAACGAGCGTGAATTTTAAACCTTGTTGTGCTGTAATATTATTTACGTTTGCCATTTTTATATTCGTTTGGAAATGACGATGTATATATAAATACAGCTTAAAATTTAAGGTGGTATCATGAGTAGAAATGATACTTCATTAGGCGTATATCATATGTCCATTATATTAAAATGGCGGCACCCTTGGGGTATTACACCATATGCGCGGGGCCCAAAGATTCGCGAGGCCCTAGGCCATGGCCTTTGTTGCCTATGCCATAATCCGGCCCTGTACAGACCAAGAGACACTCTTCCACTTAAATCTCTCCATCAGACGATTTTACTAAGATTGGGAGAAACTTTGATCTTTAGGGATTATATAAAAGCTAAATAAAACCCCACATTACGAGAGGCCTTTCCTGGGCTTGAATGAAATAGTCAGGATACAACAAGAATATACCAAGAAGTACGTCACCTGGACCGATGCTTTTTGACGTGTGTGAAGGGTTGCAAATTATACAGACATTTAAGTTTTCTTCCTGGAAGTACATTTTTTGTGTTCAGGGGATGTGAATGTATGAATATAGAGAGACCACCAGCCTGACAAAAATATTACGATAAATAATGGTAACCTAAAGTAACAACGAATCCACCAGTCTTATCAGTTTTGTTGGGAAACCACTGGTTGCTCAAAATTATGCTTTTGAAAAGAGTAACTCAGAATAAAACAAAACATGGAGGAATTTTCTTTGCCATGACTTATTATAACTTACCGCATTCATTTAAAAAATATAGACCGTGATTTTGAAGGACTTAGTCATGGTATTTTAAAACAACTCAAAGGAATTATCTTATAATGTACACTCACACAGACGCACGTCTGCAGCTAAGGACGCACTCACAAACACACAGACAAACATTTAGACAGACACACACACACACACACACACACATATAATAACCGACCTGAAACTTTAACAAACCGATCACACTGTCCTGACCGAGATTCGATCTCAGGCCCTCACGCTTGATATGCGCGCACGTTACCCCTGAGCCAAAGAGAGGATTTCCGCTTTGCCCCTTGGCAGCGTGGGCTTTTATACACCCCATTACATCACTCTTTTCCTCCCCTTGGTGATTAATTTGGCCAGTTTCGAACACAAGTGGTAGCGTAGCGCATTGGAGGCCACCAATGGGGGCGCTGCGGACCACACTGGACAGCTCACCCACCCACCCCGGGGATATAAGGCTGTCAATAACAACATCATTGCCTGGCCTAAGCCCCACATCCCACCCGCTGCCTACCACTGTAATAACCGACCTGAAACCTCCCAAATTAATCACACTGACCTGACCGAGATTCGATCTCAGGCCATCACGCTTGATATGCATCCACGTTACCACTAAGCCAAAGAGAGGATCCCTGCTTTGCCTTTAACCAACGCGGGTTTTTATACACCCAGTTACACACACACACACACACACACACACACACACACACACACACACACACACACACACACACACACACACACACACACACACACACACACACCAGAAACAGCTACTGTGTACACATTTCCTTACCTCCTGCTGTAGATGGTCAGCCATGCTCCCCAGCACATACATGATCCCGATGCTGCCGAAAATAACAAACAGAAAATGCCAAAAATGTCCCAAAGGTAAGCCGGACACCAGCAAGAAAAATGACAGCATCACAAACATAAACATCTTCTCCACCGTGGCAGTGAAGATGGGGAAGGAGATGATGCACTGCAGGTGGTTGTGTAGGCGGTGGAGGGTTAGGTAGCGATGGCGGAGGCTGCACAAGGCTTTGGCTACAGACACTTGGGGTTGGCTGTTCTTTGTGTCCCTGGATGACAAGAGATCCTTCAGGGCTACATTTGTGCCCCTTAGGCTGGCCAGGAGCACAAGACCAGCGCTGATGCTCAGTAACATTCCAAAACTCGTAATCATTCGCAATGATACCACTGAATATAATATAATTAGTGCCTCGAGACTGAACGGATTATTTCTCATGAAAATGTCTATGATCCAGTCGAGATGAGCCGACATAGCGAAAGCAGTGTCAAGAAGAACGAAGACTATCCATATGATATACTGGAGAAGGCTTGTCTTGCTGGCCTCCAACACCAGGGGGGTTTGAAGGTCAGCAAGAAGAGTGCTGAAGCTGAGGCTTTTCAACCAGAAGAATGCCAGTACTGTCAGGGGAACTATGACACTGCTGATGATGAAAACTGTCTCACTGACATATAAAAGATCTGGGAACTGGGAAATCAACGATGGTACCATCAGACCGACTGAAAAAGATAAATAATTCCTTTAGAATCTATTTTGTTTATATATTTCAATCCATGATTAATGCATTTTTTTAAAATGATAAACTAATGAAATTGTCTGTACATTTTCTAGTTCTGCTTACGTAATCATAATTTAAAAGCTCTAGTTACCGGAGATGCCGATTTCTTGCTATACTTACACACGTATCTGACGACGTAGATTCCAGTGAAGGTCGGTGTGATGATGGAGACGGCTATGGCGATCATGGTTTTTCTCAGTGGCCAGGGACGCCCACGGCCACCGTCGGGCAGCAGACCCAACACCACGGCCACCCACTCCACCACATACATCATTACTCGCAGCACACGTCCATCCACTTTAGGTCCAGTCTTCACCTTGTTTACACTCAAACCTCGTCCATCCTCCATCTTGTTCAGCAGCAATCCACTCTTAGCTTGTGTCATGTGTGTTCTGAAATATGTTGGGGAAGAAGTAGGGGGATATACAGTATTACTGAAATATTGGAATGACACGGGTATCTTTGGTTGATAAATTATGCTACATTGTCCCGAGTATATGTGTGTTTGATCAGAGAAAGCGTACACTTCTAGATACACAGTAAGAGCGTTAAACCTACAAGTCTGCATTTTATCATTAGATCAAATTCGGCCATTTTGCCAATGTAGAAGGTTGTTTCTTTTGGAGACAGTTTTTGCATGCACAGACTGCATGTAGGACAAAATATCAGTGGTACTATTGATGCTTTTCTTCCTTGAGTCACTCAAGGAAAAAGTAACTGGTGCAATGAAGGCCTTCGTACAAAATAGAATCTTGAGTGTTGCAGCTGCACGAGGCTTACATGAAGGAGTGTTACTGCAAACTTTAAAGTCAAAAGTGGCTCTACGTCTAGTTGCAAGCCAAATGATTTCCTGTAAACCAGGAAAGCATTTACAATGCTGGGTGGTAACCTTGTAACCAACCGACACGTGTTCCCTACGTGACAGCAAGTGGGTTGGCGGAGAGTTAATGCCCCTCCCCGGAAAAGAACTAACTAAAAATACGAACACGAAGCCTCGGACCAGGACTGACCAAAAAGATGATGAGTAAGGACCAAACAAAGGATATGGTACGGATAGCTACATGGAATGTAAGGGGTGCAAATGATGAGGTGAAAGAGAGAGAGATTGTCCAGGTGCTTGAGGGTGCGAAATTGGATGTATGTGGATTAACTGAAACAAAGTGGAGAGGTGAGAATGTGAGAGAATGGGAGTAGAGATGGGGTATATGTCCAGAGGTAGGTCAGAATGAGAGGGCAAAAGAAGGAGTGTGTATTATTGTAACAGATGGAAGGAGAATATAAGAGAGTATGGAGCAGTTGGCTCAAGGATAGTGTGGGTAAGATTGAAAGCTGGACTACAAATGTGGGCGATTGTGTGCGTGTATGCGCCAATGCAAGATCGTGCAATCAGAGTGAAAGAAGAGTTTGAAAGGAATGAGTGTTTTTGATGGAGATATGAATGGTAAAGTAGGGAATGTGAAGGTGGATGGAGTAGTTGGTCAGTGGGGTGTGCCTGCTGTGATAGATGAGAATGGCAGTGCTTTAGTGGACATTTGTGCCGGGAGGGGATTGGTGATAGCCAATACCCTCTTCAGGCACAAAATGATCCACAGGTATACATGGCAAGTGATGAGAAGGGTAGGTGGTGAACTGAATGAAAGCAAGGCAATGATTGATTACGTGTGTGTGGATGAAAGGATGCGAAGGGGTGTCATGAATGCAAAAGTATATAGAGGTTGAGGGAGTGGACTTTCAGACCACCATTTGGTCGTGGTCAGAGTCAAGGTCCAAGTAAAATGGAGAAATAGAAGAAGGTAAGGACGGGAGGAAGGAGCAGATGCAAGGAAAGTGGAAAGGTTACAAGAGGATGAGAAAAAGGCAGAATATAAGAGGGAAGTGGAGGAACGATTGGGTAAATATGGATTGGAGCAGATGGGGGTCGTGGAAGGTGTGTGCAAGATATTCACAAAAATATGTGCAGCATGTGAGGTGGTGTGTGGGGTGAAAGGAAGACAAAAGGAGGGTGCAAGGAACAGCATGGTGAAATGAAGAGTTGAGACAAGCTGTGGCACAAAAGAAGAAAGCATATAATTAGTGGATGAGAAATAGGGGCGTGGAAGAAGTTGAGTGACGGAAGAGAGAGCTATATGTAGAAAGGAAAAGAGAGGTGAAAAGATTAGTAAGTGAGAGTAAGAAGAGAGTCGATGAGGAATTTGGAAGGAATCTGAGTGTAAAGTGGAGGGAATGTATGAAACTGGTAAAGAGAATTAGACAGGGTGGCGATGAAGTTAGTTGGGGAGTGAAAGATAAAAATGGTATGTCATTAGTGGAGAAGGAAGAAAAAGTGAGGAGATGGAGAGAACGATTTAAGGAATTGTTGAACATAGAGAATGAAAGTAATGTGAGTATAAGTGGCTGAGGAAAGGCTGGGAGAAGGAGGGACGTGAGAGGAGAGGACGAAATCAATAGGATGGATGTTGTGGAAGCAATGAAGAAAGTCAAAATGGGGAAAGCCCCAGGAATTGATGAGGTGTGTGGTGAAATGCAGAGGCATGGGGGAGAGATAGTAGTAGAATGGATGTGGAAGATGTGCAGACTGGCCTGGAAGGAAGGTAAAGTCCCGGAGGATTGGAAGTCAGGTATAAGTATTCCCTAATACAAAGGGAAAGGGGAAAAAGAAGTGTGTGGTAATCATAGGGGCATTTGCCTTCTTAGTGCAATAGGAAAAGTATATATATGGTTGGATACTTACTGACAGAGTTAGAGAAATAACAGAGGCATAAGTTGGAGAAGAACAGGCAGGCTTTAGGAAGGGAAGAGGTTGTGTAGATCAGATATTCATTCTTAGATCTTTAGTGGAAAAGTTTCTAGAGAAGGGAAAGAAGTTGTATGCGGCCTTTATGGATTTGGAGAGCGCATATGACAGGATGGATAGACAAGGATTGTGGAAAGTATTCAGAATATATGGAGTGGATGGGAAGTTGTTGAATGCTGTGAAGAGCATGTATGATGGTGCTAAGGCTGCAGTACGTGTGGATAGTGAACCGTGTGAATTTTTTCTATTTGAATGTTGGGTTGAAGAAGGGATGTGCCATGTCTCCATGGTTGTTCAATCTGTACATGGATGGGGTTATAAAAGAGATACAATTTAGGGCAGTGGATGTTGGGATGGCCCTAATGAGAGAGGGCAGTGTTTGGAAACTCCCTGCACTGTTATTTGCAGGTGATACTGTGTTGTTAAGTGAAGACGAAGGGGAGCTGCAAGGCTTGGTGGATGAGTTTGAGAGAGTGTGTATGAAACGGAATCTAAAGGTGAATGTAGGAAAGAGTAAAGTTATGGTCTTCGAAAGAAGTGAAGTCAGTGACTGTACAGTGAGGCAGGATGAGGAGGAAATGGAAAATGTGAGCACGTTTAAGTACTTGAACAGTGTGATGAGTAAGGATGAAAGTTTGGAGGGTGAAGGGCTTGAAAGGGTACATCAAGGAAGAAAGGTTGCTGGTTCATTGAAAGCAGTGATAAGAAAAACGGATGTGAGCATGGAAATTAAAAAGTTACTACATGACAGTATTGTGATACCAACTCTAACTTATGGAAGTGAAGCTTGGACCTTGGAGGGACACAAGGCAAGAGTGAGAGCAGTGGAAATGACTTATTTCGAGAGAAGCCTGTGAAGTCACATGGAGAGACAGACTGACAATTGAGGAAGTGAAGGGGCATTGTGGTGTGGATGTGGATGTGATACGAAGCGTTAGGAGAAACACACTGAAGTGGTTTGACCACGTGGAGAGGATGGAGAGTGAAAGACTATCGAGGGGGGTGTATGTGAGTGAGGTGGAGGGGAGAGAGGGAAGGGAAGGCCTAGGATGAGATGAAGGGATGGGGTGGAGAGGTATATGAGAGAGGCTGTGTGAGCTGGAAGCAGGGCAGTAAAATGGAGGGGGACTGGGCGACGTGTAGGCGATTTGCTTGTGGCCACACCATATGGGATTAAGGCGTCTGGCAATAGATAGATAGATAGATAGAAAAGTGAGAGCAGTGGAGATTGGACTGCTGAGCAATGAATGTGGACTACAGAGGGTGGATCTATCTATCTATATACCTAGGCTGCTTCCCCCAAGGAAAGGGAGGTAGCCGAGACAGGACGACACACTCGCCATTTACTCATCCATTTAAACACATTCATTCGCATCTTAGCCCCAAAGGGGAGAGAGGACAGAAGCTCACCGCACCACACAACACAAGGGTCAACTGCGCAATGCAATCAGTGACATCCGCAGCAGGGCCGACAGCAGAACTGGTTTACCCCTGCCACATCATAAGAGACCCATCCCCTTACCCGCACCTGACCTGACTAGCTGATCAGACCAAATGTGGGAGAATATCCCCTCAGGGCTGCGTCATCACTTATTCATTCACAATTTCTCTCCATTTATTTCTGTCACGCACAGCCACTCTTCCTTGCTCAACAGACACCCCTCTCGCATCCAGCGCTCTCTTCACACTGTCCATCCATCCTATTCGTGGTCTTCCTCTCAGCCTTACACCTCTCACATCAGATCTAGTTATCTTTTTCACCAATTGCTCATTATCCATTCTCTCCATATGCCCAAACCATCGCAACACCCTCTGCTCAACTCTACCAGCCATCTCCTGAACAACTCCAGTTCTCCTTCGCACTTCATCATTTTGCACTCGATCCATACGCGTCACTCCACACATACTCCTCAGACACCTCATCTCCATTACATTCAAGCTTTTCCTCTCTGTTACACACATATTCCATGTTTCAGCCCCATATAATGCAGTCGGTACCACAACACCCTCATACAGCCTTCTCTTTACATCCATTCTAAGCGAACGACATCTAAACACTTTATTCATTCCTCCCAGCACCTTTCCTACTTCATTTATTCTAAACTTCACTTTTGCATCTATTCTTCCATCCACAGCAACATGTGACCCGAGATATTTAAAACACTCTACCTCCTCAAGCAACTTGCCATTCAAAACTATATTCATCCCCCTACCATCTACCAACCTCGTACGCTTCATCACTTTACTCTTATTCTCATTTACTTTCAATTTCCTCCTTTCACACACCCTTCCAAACTCCTCTACCAACTGTCTCAAAATCTCCTCTGAATCAGCCACCAGTGCGGTATCATCTGCAAACAGCAGCTGCTTCAGATTCCACTCTCCACCATCAACATTCACCAGACTCAGACCTCCACCTAAAACTCCTGCATTCACCTCCCTTACAACACCATCCATGTAAATATTAAACAACCAAGGCGACATCACACATCCCTGTCGCAACCCCACTCTCACAGGAAACCAATCACTCACAGCATTTCCCACTCTTACACATGCTCTACTATTTACATACAAACTTTTCACCCCATTTAGTAACCTACCATCAAGTCCATACAAACTTAAAACAGTCCACAAAGCCTCCCTATCAATTCTATCATACGCTTTCTCTAAATTCATAAATGCCCAAAACACATCCTTACCTTTCGCTAAATACTTTTCACATACTTGTCTCACAGCAAACACCTGATCCACGCATCCCCTCCCTCTCCTAAAGCCACACTGCTCCTCACCAATCACTCCCTCTGTACCCTCTCTAACTCTCATAATTAACACTCTACCATACACCTTACCTACAACACGCAACAGACTTATTCCCCTAAAGCTAGTACATTCATACTTATCACCCTTGCCTTTATACAACGGGACCACACAAGCACTTGTCCAGTCAACTGGCACCATACCTTTTACAAAGCACATATTCAACAATCTTACTAACCAGTCAACAATAGTCACTCCACCACCCTTCAAGCATTCCACAGCACACCCATCCATACCTGCAGCTTTCCCTGTTTTCATCTCCTTTACTGCCTTCTCCACTTCCTCCTTCGTGATCAAAGAATCATTCAACTCTCCCAACACATTTATTGCTTGCTCCCTTCCATCTGCCACAATCTCAGCCACCCTCTCCTCCTCTACATTTAACGAAATAATGTGATCCGTGAAAGATGTGGAGTGAGGGAGTTGGTGGACACCAGAATCGAAGAGAGTGTACTGAGATGGTATGGTCATATGAAGAGAATGGATAACAATAGTGGTGAAAAAGGTATTTCTGAGCGAATTTGAAGGAGGGAGGAGGCGAGGTAGGCCAAGGAGAAGGTGGAGAGATATGGTGGATAAATGTGTGAAGAAGAGGAGTTTGGAAGTCGGTGAGGCTAGGGAACTGACAAGAGATCGAGCTGGCTGGATGAACGTTGTGAGGAGAAGTGCATGATCAGGGATTTGGCACCCCTTTTTAACGTGGCAGTGTCCAGACTGACTCAATCGGATATGTTTATGTTAAGCTACAGATCGTGTTGAATTATTTTAGCATATCCGATAGAGCCAGGATTTCGATGGCTTGAATGATGAGTGGATGGAATTGTGTCCCACTGGAATGGGCAAATTTGGGCTGTCTGGACATTGCTACTCCTCACCCTGCCCTAGGGTGGGAAGGGAGGTCCAGATGATGATGATGATGATGACAATTGACACTGAATTTGTATGTATGTATGTATGTAGGAAAACATTAAACCCTGACAAACGTTTATTGCCAAACTTTCGACACACAATAATTGGATTCCAGTGATGTTCGAGTTTGGTTCAGATTGGTGTCCTTTGAGGCGGTGTTTAGGCCATTTAACATATCCATTGCACGAACACATTCGCAGGACAGAGGAGTCTTATAAACCCCGAGTGGTTAATACTGGACCAAGCAGATTTTATGACTGACTGAAGTGTTACTGCTGTTGTTTACCACCGGTCTGCCTGTCCGAGCAGACTCGTCAACCACAGACAAACAACTATTTCTGTGGGGATGTCCTACATATACTGCTCAGTACCTGCTCCATGAAGGAACCTGGCACCCCTTTGTTATAAGCAGCACCTCACCACGGTCAGTGTAGGATCCTTCCCCACGGTGAGGTGCAGGGAAAAAGGAGGCCTGACTCGTGGGTGAACGCCACAATTGCTTTGCTCCATCCAGCCTATACAGCGTCACCACTTGCTGGTTGCTCCTGAGGCCTGACTGAAGTGTCAAAGCGAATAAGGGAGTGTACAACCAGCTGGCTCGGCAGAATGGTGATTGTTTGACCCTGAGTCCGTTGAGAAGGTGGACGTGTGGGCTTGACCACTTTATTGATGAGTAAAGCTTTTTTTTTTTTTTTTTTTTTTTTTGTGAACGACTTAGGTTCCCGTGCGATATTAAGGATCTTTGTTTGCTGTGGACAATGTATTGTGAATTATCGTAGAGAAATTTTTGTTGCAGCAGCTCTTCAGTCAGACTGATATCAACTAACATATTACCAATACTGTGACGGAAATCGATCCCGGGACTCGCATATGAAAGCCAGGCAGCTTTTCACTGTTCCACGGCCAAGTAAAAATTATATCACCATGTCACATATTGGAGTATTCAAGGAACCCGGCGCCTACATTGGGCCTGAAGTGAGAAGAGACAACCCCCCTGGCATTTAGGTAAGTAAAAGCTTTTAATCATACCCAGAGCACATCCGGCAAGTGAGTATAATGAAATAACCCTGTATTAGCACAGGGAAATAAAACACTGACTTTTCAGAAGTGCTTTGGGTATGATTACAAGCGTCTGCTTGCCCGAGTGCCAGGGGATTATCTCTTCCCTTTCAGTGCCACAATTGGTGGTCAAGCTACCTAGGTTACAAGGTATGTGACAAGGTGGGGCAACTTTTACCTGGTGGTATAGTGAAAACCTACCTGGGTCTCACCTGCAAGAAATGAATTGGATTCCCAGTAGAGACTTGGTAAAAATATTAGATTCTTCGTTTCTTAATACAGGTTTATTTCATTAGACTGGCAACAGAAACAGGTATAGTAAAGATCTCGTAATGAAGCAGTACACTTTTTGTTATGTTTGCCTACGATGGGGTCTAATTGCATACCGTACTCGAGGTTCAGAAGGGCACGGCACCGGAGCAAGGCAGGAGGTGTGAGCGGCCGCGCTGGAGAGCAGAGGCGGAGTGAATGGGCGAGTGGCGTTCGGCTGGCTGGCAGACTCAATACCACATTCCCACCACGTATTGCAATATGACTCTCTTCACTTTAACGCCATGATACTCTCGGAATAATCTCACCATAGACTGTACTGTTGCGCTCTTGGCACTTACCCTTATATACTGATCACATTTTATCAGTAAATGTGGGATCTCCGGTAGATTCATTTTCTGGTAATGGTATTAGTTAAGAATTAAACATAACAGCACACAAGCCACCGATGCTACAGAGAAATATTATAATGCTGTAAACTAGAAAATGTAAAAAAGAAAAAAAACGGAGAGGGGAGAAACAGCAGATTAACAGCAACATAAATAATGGATAACAAAGATGAAGAAAAAGAGGAAAATATGAAACTGAAGATCTGAGCCAGTCTGTCTAAGATTATAATTTCTTTTAGTTATTTATTTGTGTATTGATTTATTTTTAGATGTAAGACTTGGGCATACATTACACTAGTCAGTTCATTCCCTGAGGTCCAGCAGTCTTCCTCCTACATGCAACAGTTGGCATTACACTCCTTTACTGCACCTACCATTGTTTGGGAAATATACGGAACCGACTATGATGAGACATGCTGGGGCTGTTTCGTTCACGATTAATGTGATGATATTAATGGGGCGATTTGATGAGATATTCGTGGGTTTCACTGAAGTTAAAATAATATACCTTATACGATACTCAGATCTCAGGATGTTCTCTTTCTCTCTTTTCCGGGTATCGATCTCTAGGTTTGTCCATCAGCAGTCCACTTCTCATTGCCTGTGATGATGACGCTGTGTTGACTCTGGATTAATTGTGTTAACTTTTCTTACCACCTGCAGTTAAAATTTCGATCTCAAGGACTGATAAACAAATAGGTTATAATATATACCTGACACTGCAGTGTTATTTTGGGGGAAAAATAGGAAGGCTTAATACAATGAACATCTTTGTATATCAGAAAGAATTAAAAACATCATATTTTAGACTTTTTTTTCTTACATTTTATGCGGCAATTATGATCACATTGTGGTGGACACTGTACTGCATTTGCTAGTCCTCCTCCTCCTCCTCCTCCTCTTTCTCCTCCTGTTCTTCTTTCTCCTATTTCTCTTCCTTTTCCTATTCCTTCTTCTTGTCCTTCTCCTCCTCCACGACCACCACCATCACTACGACCGTTGCTTTATTTTCTATTTTTTTCACAGGCGGTTCACAGGTCAAATCATACAACCTTTGGGATCCTGTGTTCTTTTACGTTCATTAAACATCATGGCAGTTTGCAAAGAAGCATGTCAGTGTTCAGTGGCAGTGTGGAGACCATCCAGTATTCCATTGAAAATGTTGGCAACTTTTATCCATTACCAGTTTTATCTTAACTGCTGTCATTATCATTAGCAACCTTATTGTTACTATTATAAATTGGTCTTTTAGAATCCAGTAACACGCAAAGCACAAAATAGGTAAAACACAAACCAGGTAAAACACACAGCAGGTAAAACACAAACCAGGTACAACACAAATATTGGAGTATTATCATTTAGGTTATCTCCGGTAAAGGGATTCACTTTCATTCACTCATTTTCGTGGTTATGGAAAGAAAATCTCATGGTCGAGACATCTCTTCTATGGCTGCTAACATTAAGCAATTGAATAATGCAGAGAGAGAGAGAGAGAGAGAGAGAGAGAGAGAGAGAGAGAGAGAGAGAGACAGACAGACAGACAGACAGACAAACAGAGAGAGAGAGAGAGAGAGAGAGAGAGAGAGAGAGAGAGTCATAGTAGCCTGATAGTGTAGATACTTGTGTCGTTAACTCTCACATGATCGGGAACACTCTATCAATCTACATCCAGACCATTATATTCAGCTTAGAGTAAGTCGTATGAGCCTAAAGGTATTTATTCTGGCACAAAAAGCTCTCCTTTGGTAAGGAAATTTTTTTATATTCTTTGCCAAATAACGCCCAAAGACTTTTTACCAGGCGATTTATTGAGTTCACTATAAACCGGTATTGCTTTCCTCGTCTGTGTTCCATAAATCCCTCCACTGTTGCAATAGTCTTAGTAAATAACATACAAAAAGATAGCAATCCGCCGTATCTAAAAATGAATCACTAAAGAAGAGGTGTTAGGGAGCTTCCTTAACGAACGACCATATAAGCCTAAGACATGACCTATCGTATGTCATTGATATTCTGTAACTTTCTGATGATTCGACTTTTTCTGTGTATATTTATGTGTAAGGCTGAGAGGGAGACCACAAATAGGATGGATGGACAGTGTGAACAGAGTGTTGGATGCGAGAGGGATGTCTGTTGAGCAAGGGAGAGTGGCTGTGCTTGACAGAAATAAATGGAGAGAAATTGTGAATGAATAAATGATGACGCAGCCCTGAGGGGATATTCTCCGGCATTTGGTCTAATCAGCAAATCAGGTCAGGTGCGGGTAAGGGGATGGGTCTATTTTGATGTGGCAGGGGTAAACCATCTCTGCTGTCGGGCCCTGCTGCGGATGTCACTGATTGCACTGCGCAGTTGACCCTTGTGTGGTGTGGTGGGTGAGGATCTGCCCCTTCTTCCCTTTGGGGCTAAGATGTAAATGAATGTGTTTGAATGGATGAGTAAATGGGGAATGTGTCGTCCTGTCTCGGCTACCTCCCTTTCCTTGGGGGAAGCAGCCTAGGTATATAGATAGATAGATAGATTTATGAGAACGGCAATTTCATCCGGCAATCGTTGCCATATAATTATATTGTTAACATTACCTCGAAAATATCTGTTCATGACGTCCATATCTACTCACTTGATGTAGTGCTGCCTTCAGGTTATTCTACACTGAGTGACATGCCAAATGGTTTCTTGTAAGCCAGGAACCCATTTAAGACTCCAGCGTTCCTCTTCCCTGTAGCTATCAGTTCTAAGCATCACACCTTCCCCAGCACTTCAGGTTCCATCACCGCTTAAGGATTATGTTAGACTCGTTTTACTCTAACATGATATAGATTTTCATCCATTTGCAGCTCATTTCACACAGCTCGGAACAGACAAAAAGAGCAAACTACAGCTCTGCATCCTTTCCACAGCACTTGTCAGTGACCAGCATTATACTGTTATGTTACTTTATTGTTACAGCTCATGAGTCAAGATGGAGAGATGGCAGCTTTATGCCAACGTACAGTAATAGCAGTATAGACTGCGTGTCATTTTCAAATGTGAAAATTAACCTCACGAAAGGAAAATGGGAAGGGTGTTGCATACTTATTTTTAAAGTTTTAAGTCAGTCCTTCACCCTGCACCACTCTTACTCCAACCCTCGAGCATTACAGCTTGTAAACGCTCGGCCTTGGGAACTCAGCCTCCTTTGCTTGTGCTACAGGTACCATAAAATATTTATTTCCACTTTCTTTTACTGATTCACTTGTAAAGATTGCTTCTTATTTATTTACTAAGATAAGTGAGAATTCTTCAACATACGTCGATATAAAAATAATAATAATAATACTGACAATAATAATAATAATAATAATAATAATAATAATAATAATAATAATAATAATAGTAATAATAAATCGTCAATATCTGAACATGTAAGGGATTTCTCTGTACAAAAAAAAAAAAAAAAAAAAAAAAATGTGGAAGCTAGCACACAGAACCCAAATGTGTCCCTTGTCTGAACTGCTAAAGTGTCAAGTAAAAGTTTTACATCTTGTACATATAATGGATAACTCGTTTTTAAATAATACTGTTATGTAATTTACCAGAATATAACATCTGAATCTGCTCAGTGCCTAGAAATATAGAGGGTCATCTCATCGAGGTTTCCATATTTTTCCAGTTGCTATACAAGCAAACAGGAAAAGAATCATTATATGGATATTAAATTTATAACACAAAAACTATTTCCATTAACGCCTTTAGCCAAGGGACATCGTTTTAAAACAAAAATCTTGATACCTAGAACGAAAATTTTTCATCGTAGAAGAAATATTTCTGAAAGAAGAGCTTGGAGGCAATCTTCTATTTAGACTATTTGACGGTATTCTCGTGCTGGTTGGAAGTTTACTAACACCTGTTTCTTACCGGCTTATTTTTTATTCGGCTCCACTACGACATTGTTTTGTGTTACTCATGTAGTCTATGTCGACATTAAAAGGATAGAAGCAAATTAGATGATATTGATGGGTAATCAAGAAAATGACTTACTAAGCAGGAGGTGCTAGAGAGGTTCCCTAAGCAACGGGAATTCGGTACTAAGACTGGTTTTCTTGTTTCATTCGTGGTTGAAGCTGGACGATATTCACCTTCGCCAGACGTTTCAGAATCGACGGGTTAACGTGTCCTCCTTTACTAATGTTAAGAGTCACGTGATTAATTCTTGATAGGCAGCCAACATGAATCGACCTTTGCACACAGGACACATCAGCATTTGTGATCTTTGGTGCACATCAGAAAACATTACATGTATTGGGAAGAATTTGCAGGTGGAGCGATCATGTTGTGTTTGCCTTGGAAGTAGAACTGGAGCAGCACCACCAAATGGGTCGTGACGGCAATGGTCATCTGTAGAGACATAAATAACTTGTATGAGCATTTTGAAATGATCGTAGACAACAATATTTCAGTACTGTCAAACCAGAATCCATACAACCAAAGATTTGGAACTCACGGACTATGATAATTGCAGTTTATTGGACTTACTGGAGTACTGCAGATTACAAGAGTAACTGGATTTTTATCACGTGAGAACTAGGTAGGTCATGTTTTTGACAGTCTCTTTGTCAGTGTCTGTCTTTGTATCTGTCTGTCCAAATCTTTTGCCTCCAAATATCAATGCTTTGACTACAACCCCCCCTCCCCCCCTCTGTTGATAGCTATTAACCATATCGAGGTCCAGTGATGTACAATGGTCATGAGTCAAGGGTCATGGTCACTGGAATGAAATCTACTCAAGCGAGAGTAGAATATTCTGGGTGATTTAGTCATTACTAATCAGAATACAATTTAGATTTAAACAATTAATGTATGGCCAAAATTAATGAGTGTAAGAAATAGAAGATAGAGTGCTTGCCATTAATACATTTTAATATATCAGTATAGGGAACAAATAAATTATGAAGCTCAGAGACCACGAGCCCCGAGCTGTCGATGCAAAGCCTCGCTTGGTATGCCTCCGCCAAGCCTTGCACACGGACCCGCCATAGACCATCCATGACAGGGATCATTGTGGGTTGAAATGAAAGTAAAGATAAACTAAGTCGATCCCATATCACCCTGATCTTTGACCTCTTGACCTTGTTGACCTAACAAGCTCATTGTCCCCTCGCACTAAATCACTGACAAAAGTTTGTCGATATCCGTCAAGAGGCTCAGAAGATATTGCGTCCACACCCATATGTGCTCGACCTTCGACCCCTTGACCTTGCTGACCTAATCAATTCATTGCCCCTTCATAGTGTATCACTGACAAACGTTTGGTCGAAATCCTTCCGGGGTTTGGGAGATATAGCGCCCACATCCTTATGACCTTGACCTTAGACTCCTTGACTTTTCTGACCTAATGAATTCATCGTCCCTTTATAATGTATCATTGGAAGAAGTTTGGTTGAAATCCGATGTCGGGTGCATGAGGCATTGTGCCCACTACCATATAACCTTGACCTTTGACCCCTTGACTTTTCTGGTCTATTCAGTTAACTGCCTCGTCTTATTGTATCACTGACAAAAGTTCGGTCGAAGTCCGTCTATGGGCTGAGGAGATATCGCCGTCACAATAGTTAACAAAGTTGATTCCATATGACCTTGAGGTTTGACTCCTTGACCCAGCTCACCAAACCATCATCTACTTATACTGCATTAGTGACAAGAGATTGGTGGGAATCTGTCAATGGGTTCAGGATACATTGCGCGCACAACAGTGTTACAGAAGCACGGACACACAGACGGACGGTCAGACCAAACATTTAATGCCTCCTCCAGTATAAGTAGGGGGAGGCATACTAAGTAAATGTATATACAGCATCTTACCGGGAGGAGGTTGGAGCGGGTCAGGGTATAGAGTCCACAAGGCCTGATGGTCAGTGGCTGCTCGCTCAGTCTTATCAGTCTCACTACCTGTAAACACAACCACCAGCTTCCTGAATGACACCTTGGCATGAGACTGTTTATATTCTTACCTCATATTCACTGAAACAGCTTTCAAATATTTTATGATCATAGTGGATATTAGAGCGATATAATATCTCTAAATTCTGTGATTTGCGAAAGCAATTAACCTCTGTGAATGATTGTTTATTAAAACTGACCAGTATTTTAATCAATAATTGTGCTGCATTACACCGGTTATCTGAGCATGACACCCACACCCTTATCACAGCCAAGTATATCCCACACGAGGTACACAATGCAAATATGAGACTAAGCATAGATATACGTTACGAATAATATTCCAGTGTCAATAGCCGTTCTCCTGACATAGAACCATAAAACACACACACACACACACACACACACACACACACACACACACACACACACACACACACACACACACACACACACACACACACACACACACACACACAGTTCTTTTTTTTTCCATGGCAGCTGGAAACATTGTACAGTATATTCACATGAATGGAATAGAGACCATTCATGTGAATGTACTGTAAAGTATTTGTACCAAAGGATTTTTTCAAAGCAAAATGCACATCTTCTAAGGAGACCCTAAAAGTAGCGAAGTCAATTAATCTATATATAGCCAGACGCCTCATCCCGTAAGGAGTTGCCACATAAATCGCCTGCATGTCGCTATGTCCCTTGTCATCTCACTGCCCTTCCCCCTGCTTCACCCTCTCCCCTCTCACATGACTCTCTACTCCATCCCTCCCTCCATCTTATTCTTGGTCTCCCCCTCCCACCACCCCCTTCCACATCACTCACACTCTCCACGGTAGTCGCTTCCTCTCCATCCTCTCACCATGGCCAAACCACCTCAGCGTATTCCTTCTAACGCTTCCTACCACATCCACTTCAACAACACAACACTGTTTCACATCCTCAATTGTCAATATCTATCTCCATATGACTTCACATGGTCCTCTCAAATAACTCATTTCCACAGGTCGCACTCCTGACTTGTGTCCTTTCAACAAGGTCCAAGTTTCCCTTCCATACATTAGAGTGGGTGTCACAATACTATAGCCGATGTTGGGTACAATATAGTTCACAGTCATCTGTACAGGTAGAGGCAGTGTTGCCCTTTTAATTTTTTACTACCATATTTATCTAAAATTATATATAATACTGAACTGGGTGTTTGATATTGCACTGGACGGGGGGGCAGGGGAGGAGAGCGGGGATACAAACACGGTGATTTTTTTTTTTTTTTTTTTTTTTTGAGAGAGAGGGATAGAAAAGTAGGGTAAAGTTTAGGTGGCGTAGGAAAACAAAAATGGTGAAATTTTCCATAAAGTCACATGCACCTCACCTCAGCCTCCACCTGGCCATCAAACAGACCAGCGTCGTGAGGGGAGGCCGCTTCACCCAGGATCCTCAAGGGCGTGGCAGCCTGAAGGGGACAAATTATTCATTTTCTTGAGGATTTTGAAAGCTTAACCAATAGGCCTTTCGACGCTGTTCCATTTAAATGTTTCCATCTGACGATTCTACTAACCATGGGAGAGACTTTGAACTTCAGTGATTAGATATAAGCTTAACAATTCCCCCCTTTACGAGAGGCCTTTTCTGTGCTTGAATGAAATCGTCTTGATGAAACAGAAATAAACCAAGAAGTACGTAACTCGTCTCTAAGAGACCAATGCAATTTAATGTGTGTGAAGGGTTGTAAATTATACAGACATTTATGTTTTCTTCCTGGAAGTACTTCATTCCTTTCAGGGGATGTGAAAGTATGAATACAGAGAGGCCACCACCTTGACACAATATTATTACCATAAATAATGGAAACCAAGAGTAACACCGAATCCCTCAGTGTTATCAGTTGTATAGGGAAACCTGTGCTGACTCAAAATCATGTATTTTCAAAGAGTAACTCAAAACAGAATGAGACAAAACAACGAGGAATTTCATTTCAAAAACATAGCATAACTTACGACTTCAAGATTATTAATATCTAACGTCATTTTGGAAATATTAGTCAAGATATTTCAAAACAACTCGAAGGAATTGTCTTACAACGCACACACACACACACACACACACACACACACACACACACACACACACACACACACACACACACACACACACACACACACACACACACACACACACACACACACACACACACACACACACACACACACACACACACACACACACACACACACACACACACACACACTAGAAACAGCAGTGTACACATTTCCTTACCTCCAGCTGTAGATGGTCAGCCACACTCCCCAACACATACATGGTCCCGATGCTGGCGAAAATGACAGACAAAAAATGCCAGATATATGGCAAAGGGTATGCGGACACCAGCAAGAGAAATGATAGCGTCACAGACATAACCATCTTCTCCATCATGGCAGTGAAGATGGGGAAGGAGATGAGGGATTGCAGGTGGCTGTGTAGGCGGTGAAGAGTTATGTAACGATGGCGGAGGCCCCGCAAAGTCTTGGCTACAGACACTTGGGGTTGGTTGTTCTCTGGGTCTCTGGATGACAAGAGATCCTTCAGGGCTACGTTTGTGCCTCTTAGGCTGGCCAGGAGCACAAGGCCAGCGCTCACATTCATTAATATTCCAAAACTCGTAATCATTCGCAATGATATCACTGAATATAATATAATTAGTCCCTCGAGACTGAAAGGATTATTCTTTATGAACATGTCTATGGTCCAGCTGAGTTGAGCAAACATAGCGAAAGCAATGTCAAGAAGAATGAAGACCATCCATATGATACACTGCAGGAGGCTGGTCTTGCTGCCCTCCAACTCCAGGGGGGTTTGAAGGTCAGCAAGTAGAGTGCTGAAGCTGTGTCTTTTTACCCAGAAGAACACCAGTACTGTCAGGGGAACCATGACATTGATGATGACGAACACTGTGTCAGTGACATGGAAAAGATCTGGGAACAGGGCAATCATGGCTGGTAGTATCACACCGACTGAAAAAGATAAATAATTCCTTTACAGTTTATCATACATCATTTAATTTATTTAAATTCAAGGTCAATGCATTTTCTTTTTCACATTACAAACTAATGAAATTCTATTCACATATTTCCATTTCTCGTTATGCAGTCATCGTTTACATACTCTGGACATCAGAGATTCCAGTTTTTTGATATACCTACACACGTATCTGATGACATAGATGCCAAGAAAAGTCAGTGTGCAGATGGAGGCGGCGAGGGCGATCATGGTTTTTCCCAGTGGCCAGTGACCCCCACGGCCACCATCAGGCAGCAGACCCAACACCACCGCCACCCACTCCACCACACACATCATCACCCACAGCACACGTCCTACCACTGCAGGTCTGGTCTTCACCATGTCTACACTCAAACCTCGTCCATCCTCCATCTTGTTCACGCCTAATCCACTCGGAGCCTTTGTCATGTGTGTTCTGAAATATCAAGGGGGAAAGGTAGGGGGATACAGTACTGAAATATTGGAATGACATGGGTAAAATTGGCTCATGAATATGGTACACAGCCCCTCGTATAAGTGTGTTTGATCACAGAAAGCATACACTCCTAGATACGCAAGAGCACGAAACCTACTAGTCTGCATTTTATCATTAGATCATATTTGGTCTTATTATCAATATAGGAGTCTCTTTCTTTTGAAGACACTCTCTTGCATGCACAGACGGCATGTAGAAGAACAAAATATCAGTGGCTCCATTGATGCACAGTTTGTACATATGCACTATATGTGTATGTATGTATGTAGCAAAATAGTAAACCCTGACCAATCTTCATTGCCACACTTTCCACACTCAGTAACTTGGGTCCAGTGATTTTCGAGTTTGGTCCAGATTGGTGTCTTCTGACAGGGTGTTTAGGGTAATCAACAATTCCATTGCATGAACACCTTCACAGGAGAGAGCAGTCGTATATACACCCACGCACAAAAGTTTCTGTATCCCCTTGGTGGAAGGAAGTGGAAGTCGGGATTAGAGAGAGGGCAGGTGAACGTACAACCGTGAGTGGTAATTTGGTACTGAGGTACGGGGCGATTGGATTCGAAATGGATTCGCAACATTTCCACACTATTCACCTGCAGAATACTATGCGTTCGCAACATCTATCTATCTATTGCCAGACGCCTCAATCCCGTTCGGGGTGGCCTAAAAAAAATCGCCTCCACGTCGCCTTGTCCCCCCCCCATTTCACTGCCATTTTCCCAACTCACACCCCCCTCTCTCATATACCTCTCCACCCCATCCCTCCATCTCATCCTCGGCCTCCCCCTCTCTCTCCCCCCCTCCACCTCACATACACTCTCTTCGTCTCTTTCGCCCTCCCTCCTCTTTCCATGGCCAAACCACCTCAGTGTATTCCTCCTAATGCTTCCTATCACATCCACATTTACACCACAATGCTCCTTTATATCCTCATTTGTCAGCCTGTCTCTCCATGTGACTCCATAGGCTCCTCTTTTATAACTCATTTCCACTGCTCTTACTCTTGACTTGTGTCCTTCCAGCAACGTCCAAGCTTCACTTCCATACGTTAGAGTTGGTACGACAATTCTGTCATGTAGTAACTTTTTCACTTCCGTGCTCACTTCCCTGTTTCTTATCACTGCTTTCAAGGAACCAGCAACCTTTCATCCTTGCTGTACCGTTTCAAGCACTTCACCCTCCAAACCTCCATCCTTACTCATCACATTACCCAAGTACTTAAGCGTACTCACATTTTCCAATTCCTCACCATCCAACCTCACTGTGCATTCACTGACTTCACCTCTCTCAAAGACCATCACTTTACTCTTCCCTACATTCATTTTTAGATTCCGTTTCTTACACACTCTGCCAAACTCATCCACCAAGCCTTGCAGCTCCCCTTCGTCTTCACTTAACAACACAGTATCATCTGCAAACAACAGTACAGGGAGTTTCCAAACACTACCCTCTCTCATTAGGGCCATCCCAACATCCACTGCCCTACATTGTACCTCTTTTATTACCCCATCCATGTACAGATTGAACAACCATGGAGACATGACACATCCCTGTTTCAACCCAACCTTCAAAGTGAGGACAATATTATCGGATTCATATTCAAATGCACTGCCTATGAATTCAAGTGCACTGCCTATGAATCCAATCATTTTATTGGCTTTTTTCACAGCTTCTGTACATTGTTTGCTCTCTTTCAAATCGTCTGTTATTATAACTCCTCAGTCTTTTTTACAGTTTACCCTATCAAGTTGAACATTTTTCATGCTATGACTAGCCCTCATATTCTTACTGACAATGTTTAGCGCTTTGCATTTATTAATATTGAAATTCATTTGCCAGACTTGGGCTCAGTTAAACAGTGGATCAAGAGCTCTCTGAACTGCCTGTATATGCAGTGTTGTATCTGCTCTGTTACCTATTTTAGTATCATCAGCAAATTTTGAAATCTTACAGCACAATCCCTCGCCAATATCATTTACATATATTAAAAAAAGAATAGGACCTAACACTGAACCCAGCGGTACTCCACTTGTGACGTTTATCCAGTCTGACGCTTTTATATTTATTACAACTCTTTGCTTTAGTCTGGTGAGCCAATCTTCTACCCACCCAAGAACAATGCAGCTGAAACCATGTGCCTTTAGCTTCTGAAGGAGTCTTTTGTGTGGAACTTTGTCAAAAGCCATTTGAAAATCGAGGTAGACCACATCAACAGATTTAGTCTCGTCGCACATGTTCAGTATATCATTGAAAAAGTCAAGCAGATTCGTGAGTCAAGAGCGATTATTACGAAAGCCATGTTGCGAATTTTTTTATGAGATTGTTTCTAAGTGTTTCACAAACTTGTCTCTGATAATAGTTTCAAGCAATTTGCAAACCACCAATGTTAAATTAATTGGGCGGTAGTTTTCTGATTGGGCTCTGTTGCCCGTTTTGAATACTGGGATTACGTTAGCAAGCTTCCATTCATATGGCACCTTACTGCTTTTAAGTGATAAGTTATGCAATACACATGGAGATATTTTGTCCGGTCCTGGTGTTTTATTCTTTTAATTTGTTTATTCCAAGCAGTACGTCATGATCGCTAACAGTAATGTCAGTGATCATGTTGCCCTCTTCAATAGGAATGGGGGAAACAGTAGGAATCGTATGTATATTTTCTGTTGTAAATACTGACGCGAAGAAAGTATTAAGAATTTTCGCCACTATCTGTGATTAAGGGACCAGTTGATGGAATTATTACATTTTTGCTTCTTATGTAACTGAAAAATTCTTTGGGATTTGATTTACTGATACTTGTAATATGTGCCTCAAGGTTTTTCTTACTGCATTTGATAATTTTGGGGGTTTTTCGTCGAAAGGCATTGTATTTATTTTTGTCACTTTGACTCATTGTGGTATTATAATTTTTATATGCAAGATTTTTCTAAAGTTTTGTCAGTGAGATGCCAGTCACCTACGCCTACAATTGCCTTTAATTTCTTAAAATTTGCTCTCTTAAAGACAGGCAATTTCTCGCAACCTGCCCTGACACTGTCTTCATTGAATTTGATGTTAAATGTAACTATGCGATGATCACTTGTACTACATTCTTCTCTTACAATATGGTACTCACTACATTTTCTGATGTAGTTAAGACAAGATCTAGGATGTTAGATCCACATGTCAGATAATTTATAAATTGACACAAAGAACTTTCCTGCAAGTTTGTATACAGGTCTAACCCCGTGTGTGAGGATAGGGCTTCTCCGAATTTTGGAACTGGTAAATTAAAATCACCAAATATTACAGTGCTTTACATACAAGATAGTTCAGGAAATTGATTGTAGATTTCATTATCAATGTTGAGTGGCTGACCAGGCGGACGATAAATTAACCCGAGGGTGATTTTATGAGAAGATTCATTTCTAAGCTGAATATAAATAGTGTCAAAGTTTTCAATACATGGCTTGGTATGTTTGACTGGATGAAATCCTTATTTAATATATAGCAACACACCACCCCCTGCTCGATTCTTCCTTTCACTACTAAAAATGTGATAGCCTGGCAAATTAAACTCTGCTAGAAAATCTCTCTGGTCAGTATCTAGCCATGATTCTGTTATATCAAGTACATCATAATCTTCAGTAAAGACTAGGGTCTCTAAATCAGAAAATTTATTATGTAGACTTCGTGCATTTACAAGAATAGCTTTAATGTGTTTTCTTTTCCAATGTTGGGAGTTTTCATTACTTATTGATTTAGCGGATTGTATGACATCTACGTTTGCCTCTCGTGATGTTTTTTTTCTCTCCAGAAAAAAATTACGGCATCACTAAGCTAACGACCGAGACGGGCAGAACCAACGGCATTCAAGTGCAGTCCATCATTTGCAAATATTGTTCACCGCTCTCGTACAACTGGTTCCAAGTGTCAATGAACTCAACTCCTACCTGTAAGCAAAGTGACTTGACTCCGTTAATTATACTAAATGCTCTACAGAAGAAGGCATTCCCTGCGTTAATCCTTGGTAGTATGCCTGAAATTAAAATATGGTTAGTTTTCTCCTTGTAGTGTCGAATCATTTTCCTGTACTTCTCCAACAGCTCCTCTGATCGGGTTTGCATGACATCATTGGTACCTGTATGAATGATAACAAGGCTGTCATTTTCCACATTCTCACAATTGTTATCCACAGCCTCTGTTACGTCATCAACTCCTGCACCTGGTATACAAAACGCTTTCATTTAGAGGGTGCCCTGCAGCAGAATTCCACCAACTGACCACGGATGATGGAGTCCCCCACAACCCGTGCCTAGTGGGCCTTTTCCTCTACTTCTGTGAGAATCTGTAATTTATTGTAAGTGGTTACTGGAATGATAATCCTTGTTCTCACATGCCCAGCACCATTCCACACTGGCTGTAACTCGTTCTGTACGGTGAGGGGAGAAGTAACTACAGTGGGAGGAGGATAGTCAGTCTGGACAGCGGTTGGGCAAGCAGTGGGAATATCATCCACAGTGCGTTCAACATTGTTTGCAATGAACTCCTCCAGCACATCAGCTTTATGGGTCAGGCTGTTAATTTTATTTGTGGCTTCGGTCAGCTTGTCTTCCAAGCTCTGACGTAGTTTGCACATCCGGCAAACAAAGGAGCGGTCTGTATAAAAGGATCCAGTGAAACTACCAGAGCAGGCTACACAAATGACATTCCGCGGCGTTCTGAAATTCGAAGTTACTGTTAAGTTTTATAAGAGAACCAGAATCAGATATTGCTGATTAGCACCTGGAACAATAATCGGCTACTTTTACAAAATCTGCTAGGAAAACAATCACAATTTATGCAATTGTTACAGGTGATCGTTTCGCTTGTGGGGGGGTCTTGCTGTTTAAAACTGTACAGGAATGACTGCTTAGCTGGTTGGCAATGTACCTGCAGAGTATTTATCAGGAATCTATTACAGAGAAAGGAAAGCTAACTGTTACCTGGAATGGAGAAATAAAATTATAGAACAATCTGAAATATAACAATAAAATCACAACACGGTCATACAATACACTACAATGCAATACGCAAACAAGTTTGTTATCTCCTAAAAAGTCACAACGTATGAAATTACAATTATATCTTACCTGTAATAAAAAAAAAAAAAAATAGAAGAGCTATTTCACTGTAAAAATTAGTGCAAGTAGAAAGGAAAAAAAAAATTGGGGCAATAACAGCAAGACTTGGTTTGGTGTCGAAAATGTAAACAAACGCTGATTTAATCCCTTGTTTTGTTGATTTATCGTTTGCAAAGATAAAATAATGGATCACTGTTATAGCTGAGAATCCTATCAGTCCATTAATACGAAATTGGTTCTGAGACCAAAAAATAAATAAACAATTCGCAAATTCCTATGGTTTTCCGAGGGCAACTCGTCTGGCCCTCTGGCGGGAGACGGCTGAAGTAACTGCGTATCAGGGACAAAGAGACGGCGCCATGGTAAAACAAAAATATTTATATGATATAAATTGTTTTTTCTTACCCTAGAGCGGTGCAGATCACCGACCCAAGCACTCTTCACTCAGTCACAGAGATTCACACAAACAAACTCTCTTATGCAGTACCGTCTATCAAACAAAGCAAATCAAACACTCATCCACCAACAACACTCACAGATGTTGAACAAACCGTATTTACGCTTCACAAACTACACTTAGCGAGCAGGCAATCGGCCAGATCACTCACCCAGACTCAGAACTATCACACTATTGTAATCACACACGCAAAACACTGAAACAGGGCACTTAGCTGTGGGTATTCTCAGAGCGGACCAGAAGGACATCTTGCTGGTACGGCTAGCAGAGAGATCACCAGTCTTGTTCTAAAGTTGTTTGTGTGGGAGTGATGATGTGACAAATAATGTAATACAGTAGGGGTTATAGGACCGGATGACTAGATACCCCCTAAGGAATATGACGGCTCACAGTATGAGGATACGGGGAAGTAAGAGTAATACAAAAGACCGAGACTGAAGGAAAATAATTCACGTATGAGGTGCAGTAACGGTTAATTCTTGGATAACGAGGCGGAGCAGGATACCACAGCTTCATCTTCGTTGTCTCATAATATTGTGTGTAATTGTCAAGGGGTATTTATAATATCAGGGTAATTTTGAAATAAACGCTTAAATATTATTTAAATTGATAATAATGTTCAATAATATTGAAGAGCAGAGACAATGATTGTCTTGCTACATCAAGCAATGATTACTTTTCGCTGCTTCTTCGCACGACTCTCTGAGAAAGAGAATTTATAAACCTTCTCAACAGTACACAGCAGAGACTAATTACTCAATTGCTGTTACTGTACTGTTAGCCTCTGGAGAAAGTTACTTCACCCCTGACAATAAATAACTAATACTAACATCAGGTTCTTGCTGGTGCTTAACCCCTAGGTGGCACAACGGATTTTAAGTTAATACAACAAGACTGGTCTAAGTACCAGTTATGAATAGTAAAACGTGTATGCAAGCTAGGAGCTATGTGGGAAATAAAGCTTAATTTGGAGAAATGAAACAAAGATTTTACTTTACATTAAGCTCGAGAAAAAGAAGTTAAATTTATTTGATTACAAAAATAAATTTAACGTTTACATTTCAAATCAAATCAATGAGACGCACTCACTCACTCACACAAAAGCTAAATACTTACGCCTAGGAAAAAGAAACACCTTAACTAAGCTCTTAAGACTACAAAATACAAAAGGGAAATACTATAGTCGATGAATGCTTTGTATCACGGGGGTGGGAGTTTGAAGAAACGATACTCTGTGGAGCTTGGATGCTAGCTGACTTCTCACACTTTTGGAGCACAGGACCTCTCTCAGTCAAGGCAAACACTAGACTGAATTCAAATAATGTATAGGCAGGATGCACAAGCCACCGGAAGAAGGCGTGGCTAACGGTTTAGGCAAGCAGAGGCGAACGATAAAGAAACAATTGTATCGCTCAGTAGAGCACTTAGTGACGTGCATTAAATCAGTCACTTTTGAAAGTGACGAATGTTTAGAAAAGTATACTCCGAAATGGAGGGAGAAACTGTTAACTGGGCGATACACAGTGAGTTTTCCACTAATAGTTCGTGGCTTCTCACAAAAGAGGAAATGCGGCGAATTGATTCGTGACAGTAATTTACTTATGATTTCCATCTGGTTATAGTTAATTATTTGTGAATGTTCGCTGTCCTTCACAATGTAGTTTATTCGTCCACATAAAATAATTTTAACATTTACAACCATTAGCACAGCTACTGAGGGAAAAAGCATTAAATCCACAACCATCCTATATTATAGCTATAGACAATCCAGGCATTAACAAAAATTATCACTAGAGTGATAATGACCAGTCGCAGCTTATATACAACTGGCTCGGTGCTTTATTTGTATGTTGAGGATCCGAAACAGATGGGTCGTGTCTGGACGAGTTATAAAAGACTTATGATAACATAGTAGTCTATATTATAATATATGCTATGTATGTTACGAACGCATAGTGTTTTGCAGGTGAATGGCGTGGAAATGTTGCGAATGCATTTCGAGTCCAATCGCCTCGTAGCTCAATGCCAAATTACCACTTGCGGTTGTCCGTTGGCCTGCCCTCTCTCCTAACCCTGACTTCCACTTCCTTCCACTGAGGG
>NC_137001.1:19843766-19918822 GCF_032717465.1 Coenobita brevimanus | reverse complement strand
ATTGAAATCCATTTGCCAGACTTGGGCCCAGTTAAACAGTTGATCAAGACCTCTCTGAATTGCCTGCCTTTGCAGTGCTGTATCTGCTCTGTTACCTATTTTAGTATGATCAGCAAATTTTAAAATCTTACAACACAATCCTTCATCAGTATCATTTACACTGAACC
The DNA here is from genome assembly GCF_032717465.1 of Coenobita brevimanus. Lineage (NCBI taxonomy): Eukaryota > Metazoa > Arthropoda > Malacostraca > Decapoda > Coenobitidae > Coenobita > Coenobita brevimanus. The sequence continues at coordinate 19,918,655 of NC_137001.1, read as the reverse complement.
CTGCGGCACTCCACTTGTAATGTGTATCCAGTCTGACTCTTCCATTTATTACAACTCTTTGCTTTCATCCGGTGAGCCAATCTTCTACTCACCCGAGAACATTGCCGCTGAAACCATGTGCCTTTAGATTGTGAAGGAGTCTTTTGTGTGGAACTTTGTCAAAAGCCTTTTGAAAATCGAGGTAGAACACATCAACAGATTTAGTCTTATTGTACATGTTCAGTACATCACTGAAAATGTCAAGCAGATTCGTGAGGCAAGAGCGATTATTACGAAAATCATGTTGCGAATATTTTATGAGATTGTTTGTTTCTAAGTGTTTCACAAATTTGTCTCTGATAATAGTTTCAAGCAATTTGCAAACCACCGATGTTAAACTAATTGGGGGGTAGTTTTCTGGTTGGGCTCTGTTGCCCTTTTTGAATATTGGGGTTATGTTAGCAAACTTCCATTCATGTGGCATCTTACTGCTCTTAAATGAAAAGTTATAAAGTTCAGATAAAGGCTTTGATATTTCGTTCTGTATTTCCTTCAATACACGTGGAGATATTTTGTCTGGTCCTGGTGTTTTATTCTTTTTTAATTTGTTTATTGCAAGCAGTATGCCATGATCGTTAACTGTAATGTCAGTGATTATGTTGCCCCTCTTTATAGGAATGGGGGAAACACTAGGAATTGTTGTATATTTTCTGCTGTAAATACTGATGCAAAGAAAGTATTAAGAATTTTCGCCATCACAGTTTCATCAACAGTGTGCTCTCCGTTACCTGTAATTAAGGGACTGATTGTTGGAATTATTACCATTTTGCTTCAAATGTAAATGAAAAATTCTTTGGGATTTGATTTACTGATACTTCCAATATGTGCCTCAAGGTTTTTCTTGCTGCCTTTAATAAATTTTTTGGCTTTCTGTCGAGGGGCATTGTATTAATTTTTCTCACTTTGACTCATTGTGGTATTATAATTTTTATGTGCAAGAGTTTTTGGTTCCAGACAATGTTTAATATCAGAGTTCCACCATTTGGGTTTAGAATTTTTGGCAGGCCTTCTGTTGCACAAAGGAATACATAACCCGATTGTACTGTTGAGAGTTTCTTACAAAAAATTCTATGCATCATTGATATCTAAAGTATCGACAATGGGATGTCAGTCATCTGCACCTACAATTGCCTTTAATTTCTTAAAATTTGCTCTCTTGAAGTCGGGCACTTTCTGACAACTAGGCCTGACGCTATCTTCACTGAATTTAATGTTACGCGTTACTATGTGATGATCACTTGTACTACCTTCTTCTACAAGAACGTTACTTGCTACATTTTCTGATGTGGCAAAGACAAGATCTAGGATGTTAGATCCACGTATCGGATAACTTACAAATAGATACAAAGAACTTTCCTGCAAGTTTGTATACAGGTCTAACCCTGTGTGTGAGGATAGGGCTTCTCCCCATTTTGGAACTGGTAAATTAAAATAACCAAATATTATAGCGCTTTGCATACAGGATATTTTGGCAGTTTGATTGTAGATATCATTATCGATGTTGAGTGGCTGACCGGGTGGAGGATAAATTAACCCAAGAGTGATTTTATAAGAAGATTCATTTCTAAGCTGAATATACAGTAACTAGTGTCGATGTTTTCAATACATGGCTTGGTACTTTTGACTGGATCAAATCCTTATTTAATAAATAACAACACACCACCCCCTGTTCGATTCTTCCTTTCACTACTGAAAATATGATAGCTGGTGAATTTAACTCTGCTAAAAAATTTCTCTGCTCAGTATCCAGCCATGATTCTGTTATACCAATTACATAATAATCTTCGGTAAAAACAAGGCCCTCTAAATCAGAAAATTTATTACGTAGACTTCGTGCATTTACAAGAATAGCTTTAATGTGTTTTCTTTTCCGATATGGGGAGCTTCCTTTACTTATTGATTTTTTGGATTGTATGACATCTACGCCTGCCTCCTGTGATGCTTGTTTTTTTTTCCTCAACAAAAAAATTACAGCATCACTAAGCAAATGACCGAGACGGGCAGAACCAATGGCATTCAAGTGCAGTCCATCATTCTCAAATAGTTTTCGCTACTTGTAAAACTGATTCCACGTGTCGATGAACCCAACTCCTTCCTGTAAGCAAAGTGACGACTCTGTTATTTATACTAAATGCTCTGCTGAAGAAGGCATTCCCCGCATTAATCCTTGGGAGAATACCTGAAATTAAAATATGGTTAGTTTTATCCTTGTACCATCAGATCATCTTTCTGTACTTCACCATCAGCTCCTATGATCAGGTTCGCATTACATCATTGGTACCTGTATGAATGATAACAAGGCTGTCATTTTCCACATTCTGAAAAATGTCATCAACAGCCTCTGTTACATCATCTACTCCTGCACATGGAATACAAAAACACTTTCATCTAGAGGGTGCCTTGCTGCAATATTCCACCAACTGCAAGGTGACCAGAATGCCACTTTTAGGCGGGACAGTCCCGCTTTTTGAATGTCTGTCCCACTTGTATAATTGTAACTAGAATCTCCCGCTTTTTGAGCAAATTATCTTAAACGTCCCACTTTTAGAAAATTACTGTTGGATTAGACATAACAAGACCTCTTTTTATGAAATTAAGGTGAATTGAAAAAATTATGCATAATCCTTACCAAATGAAACACCGAATTATTAATATAAAATCTGTAATTCTCACTAGCTGGTAACTTTGGTTGGCCCATTCACTGTACCGTACAGTATGTTTGGAGTTTGATTAGCAGCCTCAGGGTATGGTACAGCGCGGCAGCGGCCTCTGTCATTCACATAAGTCAGTACACATACACATATATATATATATATATATATATATATATATATATACACACACACAAGCGCACGCGTGATAGTGTCTCGCTTTTAGCTTCAATAAATCTGGTCACCTTAACCAACTGACCATTGATGATGGAGTTCCCCACAACCCGTGCCTCATGGGACTCTTCCTCTACTTCTTTAAGAATCTGAAATTTATTGTATGTGGTTACTGGAATAGTGCTCCTTTTTCTCACAAACCTGGCACCATTCCACACTGGCTGGAACTCATTCTGTATGGTGGGGGGAGACGTAACTACAGTGGGAGGAGTATGATCAACCTGGACAGCAGTTGGCCGAGCAGTGGGGTTATCATCCACAGTGTGTCCAACATTGCTCGCAGTGAACTCCTCCAGCACATCAACTTTATGGGTCACGTTGTTAATTTTGTTTGTAGCCTCGGTCAGCTTGTCTTCCAAGCTCTGATGTAGTTTGCACATCCCGCAAACAAAGGAACGGTCCATATAGAAAGATCCAGTGAAACTACTGGAGCAGGCTATGCAAATGTTGTTCTGTGACATTCTGAAATTCAAAGTTGCTGTGAAGATTTATAAGAGAAACAAAATCAAACATTGCTGATTAGCACCTGGAAGAGATACTGGAATATTAATCAGCTACTTTTACAAAATCTGCTAGTAAAACAATCACAATTTATGTAACTATTACAGGTGAAGGTCTAGCTGGCAGGGGTCTTGCTGTTTAAAACTGTACATGAATGACTGCCTTACTAGTTAGCAATGTACCCACAGAATATTTATAAACAATAGCAATCTGTTACAGAGAAAGGAAAGCTAACCGTTACCTGGAATGGAGAAATAAAATTATAATACAATATGAAATATAACAATAGTCACGACATGGTCATATAATTCACAAACAACTTTATTATCTCCTGAAAAGTCACAACATATGAAAATACAATTATATCTTGCCTATAACGTAATGGGAGAGATACGTCACTGTAAAATTTAGTACAAGTAGAAAAGAAAAAACTAATGTTGGGTAATAACAACAAGACTTGCTTGGTGTTGAAAATGTTAACAAATGGAGACAACGTAATCCCCTGTTTTGCTAATTTATCGTTTACAGTAATAAAATAACGGATCACTGGTATAGTGGAGAATCCTATGTTAATCCATTAATACTTAAATTGGTTTTGAGAGCAAAAAAATAAATACACAAAGCACAAATTCCTATGGTTTCCGAGGGTAACTCGTCTGGCCCTCTGGCGGGAGATGGCTAAAGTAACTGTGTATCAGGGACAAAGAGATACTGGTGCCAAGGTATAACAAAACTATTTATATGATATAAATTTTGTTTTTACCTTAAAGCGGTGCAGATCGCCATCCAAATCACTCTACACTCGGTCACAGAGATTCACAGAAAAAAACTGAGTCTCTTATTTAGTACCATCAATCAAACAAAGCTAATCAAACACTGATCCACAAACAACACTCAGAGACGTTGAACAAACCATAATAACACATCACAAACTACACTTAGTGACTAGACAATCAGCCAAATCACTCACCCAAACTCAGGACTATCACACTATTGTAATCACACATGCAAAACACTGAAACAGGGCAATTAGCTGTGGGTATTCACCGAACGGACCAGGACGTCTGACTAGTATGGCAGACAGAGAAGGAGTATGGGTTGAAATGAAAGTAAAGATAAACTAGGTCAGTCCCACATAACCTTCATCTTTGATTTCTTGGCCTTGCTGACCTTGTCAGCTCATTGTCCCTTCATACTGTATCCGTGACAAAAGTTTTATCAAAATCGTCGAGGTGTTCAGGAGATATCGTTCCCACACCCATATGACATCGACCTTTGATCCCTTGACCTTGCTGACCTAACCAGTTTATCGTCCCTTCATACTAAATCTCTGACAGAAGTTTGGTTAAAATCCGTCGATTGGGTTCAGGATATTGCGCCCAAAATGATAAAGTAAATCGACCCCATACGACCTTGACTTATCTGACGTAATCAGTTCATTAACCCTCACTCTGCATCACTGACAAAAGTTTGGTGGGTTGATGGGATTCAGGAGATATCGTGCCCACAAAAATGTTATAGATTCTAGGACCCACATAACTCCAAATCAACTTGACCTTTGACCCCTTTATCTTACTGATCCAATCAGTTAACCCTCTTGCAAATGGATAAGTTTTATAAGTTTTGCCGACACATGATATTATTCCACCCCCCTCCCCACCAGCCTCCCTGCACGCAGCTGAAAACACTTCTTCTCATCTTACTTTTGCCACCCAAACCTCTAAATATTGCCATGAAACCTACATCATCTTATTCGTTGATGTTTGTTCTAGATGATAAGCAAGAAAAAAAAAAGAAAAAAGAAAAGTACATTAGGCTGGTTTGAATTAACATTTTGGAATGTCAGTCTCACTTCCCAACATCATAAATCGAATGTTTTCCATTATACAGAAAAATGTTATTCAAAGTTTTGATAGAGAATTTCATCAGTTTTCTAATGATCTTTGTCCGGTTGTGATACGATTTGTAGTTTTCGAGAAAATAGCAAAAAAACTGAAAGCCATTTAAAAAAAAAAAAAGATTTTTGTTTAGGGAGCTCTACCACAAAAGTTTTCTCGCACACCTTATGTTTTTATTTCATAATACTGTGTAGAATTTCATGGGCTTTCTCATTCTGCCCGGAGATTTTTTATAGACCTCATAGTTTCCGAGTAAATCGCGAAAAACTGCTGGGTACCGACGGCCGTGCTGCACTTTCGCCATGTGCGCACAACAACCGTTATATTCCTACTTATGTAACAACGACTTTTTATCAGCGATATTACATTGTTATGTCCTGTACATACGTAGAATTCACTTATCTTTATCATGGTTCATACAGGAAATCGATATGTCAAATAGTTTTCAAGTAAATTGAGGACAAAGGTACAAAACTCCTCTGAGCACTGCTTTGTTTTACCGCAAGCAAGAATAAACACACTCCCTTTCCCCGGTTTTACCTAAAAAATATGCTCCCAAAGGCTTATATTTTGGTAATGAACATACGAATACTTCGCTGATCTTTATCATGGTTCTTACAGAAAGTCGATACGTCCAGTAGTTTTCGAGTAATTTGATGACAAATTTAGAATACTCCTCCAAGCGCTGCCATGTTTTACCGCAAGTGAGAAAAAAAAAACACTCCTACCGCCTTTACCTACAGAATATGCTCCCAGATGCTTTTTTTCTTCATGTACAGATTGTAAAATCTCCAAGCATTGTTTTTATAGTGCTATTTGAAACTCGACATGACCACTAGTCTTTTTCTGTCATATGTGTAATGTGTAGAAAACAAAGCTTAGTTGTGTGAAAAGTATAGGGGTATTGAAATAGGTCAGCATACAAATCAACAAAATTAGTAAGACTCACTTCCTCCAGGGGTGATGAGCTGCTGCCAGGACATTGTGGGGTTTGAAGATGAGAAGTTATGTAGTGTGGGAGTGTGTGTATGTGTATGTGGGTGTGTGAGTGTGTCTGTGTGCATGTGTGTGTGTGTGTGTGTGTGTGTGTGTGTGTGCGTGTGTGCGTGTGTGTGTGTGCGTGTGCGTGTGTGTGTGTATGCTGCACTAGGGAATACTTCACATGGTATGGAACCATTTGAAGCATTCACCCACACAAAGTGCCAAATCACAAACAGGACACATATGACTTGTCTCCCTCCTCATCTTCGTCAGGGCTCACACAGTGCACCTGAGCCTCCTCCGTTTGGGGATCCTCTCCCATCGATGGCCCAGTGTGCGATCCAACCACACTCTGTCGATGCTGACTCTCCAATGCTTGATTGGATGTCCTCCTGATTTTTCCTGGTCCTGTTTTCCTGGAGGTGCAGCTGCAGGGCCTCATGGCAGCGGCAGCAGGTTCTCCTGACGGACCAGGACTTCTGGAGATGGTCTGGGCTCCCGTGCTGGTTCAGCAGGCAATGGTGGTGTTGGCTCCTGTGCTGGTCCTGCTCCTGGAGATGGTGGTGCTGGTCCAGGAGATGGTGCTGGCCCAGGAGCCAGTGGTCTTGGTACCTGTGCTGGTGCCGCTGTAGGTGCCACAAGTGCTGGAGGTTGTGCTGGCCATCGGGTTGGAAGGTCAAGGGCATGGTGCATGACATGCCCTGATGCGGGCCACTTTGCTTCATCAAAATGAAGGCGCTTGTCAACTATCTCCTCCACGAATTCCAGCAGACTGACTGACCAACGCAAGCATTTCTTATACAGGGCGAATGCATTGAAAATGGCGATGTGAATGAAGTAGAAGTTTATCTTCTTGGTCAACATCATGGTCCGCCACTGACTGGGGTAATACTGGACCATCTTGTCGAAGTGGTCCACCCCACCCATGTGCTGGTTATAGTCCTCCACCATGACGGGCTTGTCCACGGTCTTCTGGAGACAGGTTGTCCTCCCGTCAGGACCCCTGGTCTTCCCTCAAACCTGCTTTTGGACAGTGCTTGTGCTGTGGAAGGTGGAGACCATGTTTACAATACACTTGTCCTTCCACAGCAGCATCATCACATTGTCCTTGTGCCTTGCTGCCATGCCCCCCTCTGGCAGGCTTTTGGCCCTGGTGATGTCCTGCAGCTGCTTTGGTGCTCCTCTTGCCAGGCATAGGGTCCCACACACATGGGTTCCTGCACTGAAGAGTTGTTCGCACAGGGATACAGATTTATAGTAGTTGTCCATGTAAACTTTGTATCCCTGGTCCTTCAGCAGTTCTACGAGACCCTGAACGATGTTCTTCAACGTCTTCTTCTGCCCCGGATACACCTTCAAGTTCCAGGTGTACCCCAGGAAAGCCTCAGCCAGGATGTAGAATTTGATGTATTTTGAAGACTTCATGGGGTTGTATACATGGAAGCTAAGTTGCCCCTTCCATTTCAGCGAGCCCTTGTTGAGACTGAGGTGCTCCTTAGGTTGGTAGGTGTCTTGGAACTGCTGAAGGAGGTACTCCATCACTGTGTGAACCCTGATGAGCCGATCTTGATTGTCCTGGAGTATGGCGAGTCAGTTGAAGGCATGGAAGCATTTCAGGATGGCCCTGATATGCCTCCCACTCATGATGTGCTGGAAAAGGGGGTAGTTGTGGAGACAGGAACTTTTCCAGTAATATCTGATGGCCGACATATTCACTACCCCCGTAAAAAAGTACAACCCCAGAAACTTGGCCATCTCCTCTTCATTACAGATGAACCATTCATCCAACACAGTCCCCAGGAATGATGTGTAGCTGTTGGTCTTGCAGGTGAAATATGTCACCAGCTTCCTGGTGAAGAAGAGCTGGAAGAACTGCAGGGGCATTGTTGGCAGTTCCACCCTCATTCCTGGGGATCCTTTGAAGGGCCCAATACACGGTGTGAATGGGCCACTACTCCACCCTGGATCATCTGTGGCAACACCTCCCACAGTGGTGGCAGCGGGTCGGCCTACCGACACCCTTCGGCCTCCTTGGCCACCCCTTGGCTGCCCCCCGTAGCCGGGCCATGGACCATGGCAGCCTCATTGAGGTGGTGATGGCTCCAACGAAGAGGACAATGAGGCTGGCTCCTACTGCTGCAACATGGGGGGGATGAATGTTGTCGGAGACAGCACCCTTGTCAACCAGCCAGGGGATAACGACACAGTTGCATCCTGCACCAACTGTATTGGCGACACTGTGGCAGGTGCAGGTGCCAATGTTGCATAACTAGGCCATGCAACTGGTGACATGGGCTCGGCCAAGGGGGAACTGGAGGCTAGTGATGGAGAGACCGCAATGGCTGCTGGAACGAGAGGTCCAAGTGAAGGTGATGCCTGACATCTGAGTGAAGACGATGGCTGGGCTGATGGTCCCGATGCTGGTGATGGTGTCTGCTCCCATGGTGGTAGGTGTTGGGGCAAAGACTCCCGACGGGAATGGTGCAGGACGTCATCCCAGTCCTCCCCATTCAAATCATAGCTCAGCAGCTCCTCCTCCTCGCTATCAGTCTCCTCCTCAAAGACAACCTTCTGCCACTCCTCAGAAGACAAACCCTTCCTCTCCATTGTGGCAAGCACTGACACAAAAAAGCTCAGTCTGAGCTATAGGTTCTTAGCTGAAAAACGAGATATTATTCACTGTCATGCAACACCTTACACTGAGAGTAACACTACACAAGTGATGTTATATCTTTCTGTATGACCAATCGCTGCATCATTTATGAACAGTTCACATGAACGATAACTTCTCAGTGTCTTTGCACGGTGTTATACCTGTCCACTGGCGTCCGAGGGTGTGTGCCATATATATGAGGAAGAGGCAGAGTATAAGAGAAAAGTGGAGGAACGATTGGGTAAATATGAATTGGAGCAGATGGGGGACGTTGAAGATGAGTGCAAGATATTCACAGAAGAAATATGTGCAGCACGTGATGTAGTGTGTGGGGTGAAGGGAAGACGGAAAGGGGTGCAAGGAACAGCATGGTAGAATGAAGAGGTGAGACAGCCTGTGGCACAAAAGAAGAAAGCATACAATGAATGGATGAGAAATAGGGGAGTGGAGGATTTTGAGAGGCAGAAGAGAGAGTTGTATGTAGAAAAGAAGAAGAGGTGAAAAGATTAGTAAGAGAGAGTAAGAAGAGAGTGAATGAGAAATTTGGAAGGAATTTGAGTGTAAAGTGGAGGGACTGTAAGAAAATGTTCTGGAAAGAGGTGAAGAGAGTAAGACAGGGTGGCAGTGAAGTTAGCAGGGGAGTGAAAGATAAAAATGGTAGATTACTAGTGGAGAAGCTAGAAAAAGTGAGAAGATGGAGAGAACACTTTAAGGAATTGTTGAACATAGAGAATGGAAGTAATGCGAGTATAAGTGGCTGGGGAATGGCTGGGAGAAGGAGGGAGGTGAGAAGACAGGAAGAAATCTGTAGGATAGAAGTTGTGGAAGCAATGAAGAAAGTCAAACAGGGGAAAGTCCCAGGAATTGATGGAGTGTGTGGTGAAATGCTGAAGAATGGGGGAGAGATAGTAGTAGACTGGATGTGGAAGATGTGCAGATTGACCTGGGAGGAAGGTAGAGTCCCAGAGGATTGGAAGTCAGGTATAATTATTCCCTTGTACAAAGGAAAAAGGGAAAAAGAAGTGTGTTGTAATCACAGGGGCATTTGTCTTCTTAGTGTAATAGGAAAGGTTTATGGCAGGCTACTTATTGACAGAGTTAGGGAAATAACAGAGGAATTAGTTGCAGAAGAATAGGGAGGCTATAGGAGGGGAAGAGGTTGTGTAGATCAGATATTCATTCTTAGATCTTTAGTGGAAAAGTTTCTAGAGAAGGGATAGAAGTTGTATGCGGCCTTCATGGATTTGGAGAAAACATATGACAGGGTGGATAGACAAGGATTGTGGAAAGTATTAAGAATATATGGAGTAGATGGGAAGTTGTTGAATGCTGTGAAGTGTATGTATGATGGTGCTAAGGCTGCAGTGCGTGTGGATGGTGAACTGAGTGAATTTTTGTCTTTGAAGGTTGGTTGAAACAGGGATGTGTCATGTCTCCATGGTTGTTCAATCTATATATGGATGGGGTAATAAAGGAAGTACAAGGTAGGGCAGAGGATGTTGGAGTGGCCTTAGTGAGAGAGGGTAGTGTTTGGAAACTCCCTGTACTGTTGTTTGCAGATGATACTGTGTTGTTAAGTGAAGACAAAGGGGAGCTGCAAGGTTTAGTGGATGAGTATGCGAGAGTGTGTAAGAAACGGAATCTAAAGGTGAATGTAGGGAAAAGTAAAGTGATGGTCTTTGAGAGAGGTGAAGTCAATGAATGTACAGTGAGGTTGGATGGTGAGGAAACGGAAAATGTGAGTACGTTTAAGTACTTGGAGAGTGCGATGAGTAAGGATGGAAGCTTGGAGGGTGAAGTGCTTGAAAGGGTACAACAAGGAAGAAAGGTTGCTGGTTCCTTGAAAGCAGGTATAAGAAACAGGGAAGTGAGCATGGAAGTGAAAAGTTACTACATGACAGTATTGTGATAGAAGCTTGGACGTTGTTGAATGGACACACTTCAAGAGTGAGAGCAGTGGAAATGAGTTATTTAAGAGGAGTCTGTGGAGTCACATGGTGAGACAGGCTGACAAATGAGAATATAAAGGAGTGTTGTGGTGTGGATGTGGATGTGATAGGAAACGTTAGGAGGAACAAACTGAGGTGGTTTGGTCATATGGAGAGGATGGAGGGTGAGTGAGGTGCAGGGTGGGAACGGGAGGGGGAGGCCAAGGATGAGATGGAGGGATGGGGTGGAGAGTTATATGAGAGAGCGAGTTGTGAGTTGGGAGCAAGGCAGCGAAATGGAGGGGGACAGGGCGACGTGGAGACGATTTGTTTGTGGCCACACCGTACGGGATTAAGGCGTCTGGCAATAGATAGATAGATAGAATTTTCTTTTCTGCCCTCCTTCCCCTAAGGTTCCCCCCAAACATGATATACACGCTAACAATATCTCCATGAACACTCGTGTCACACATCACTAACATTCATATAAGTCATAAGTTATCAACCAATGTCTTAGCAAGGTACAGTATATACCTGTCCACAGACGTCCTTGGGTGTATGCCATATAAATATACTGTATATATATAAATATATATATGTGTTTCGTACACGGGTGGACCAGGGTTCATGCCCCGCCAGGGTAATAAACTTTGGGAGTGTTCACCCGGCCACGTACTGCATTGGCGGACACAAGGGGTGCTGTGGTTGAACCAGTGTCGCTTACTGTAAAGTATGCTCGCACCCAGTCGGCTTGCGCGGGCCGATTACACTTGGTTCACAGACTACACACACATCCAAAGCCACTCCAACACTACAATTACACTTACAAGCACTTCTCACCCTACATACAATCTCTACTAGACAGCCTAAGCCACTTGGTAGAGATACATTGGCTGTATCATCCCGACTTTGGTCGGGATAGGCCGGTCCTGCAGTGGATACTCAAACGGCTGATGATGCTGATATATATATACACACGCAGTGTGCCACCAAAAGTGAGTAGGTACTGTGTTGGAAAATTAGACTCTTGGATGTTAAAGAAAATGAGATCGATGAAGATCTATGCATACAATGTAAGAAGCCTCGCAGAAGATTACAAACTTGATAACCTGATGACTGAACTGGAAAACATTAGTTGGGATATTGTAGGTTTGAGTGAGATCCGCAGAAAAGAAGAAAAAGTAATTCAGCTCGAAGACAGCAAACACCTATTTAACTACAGAGGAAAGGAAAATGAAAGAGTTAGTGGTGTAGGATTTCTAATTAACAGAAATCTTGCAGACAGCATTGTTAAATTCAGCAGTGTACCTGACAGAGCAGCATTTGTTGTGATTAGACTAATCAAAAAATATACCATGAAAGTCAAACAAGTATATGTACCAATTTCTCAATGCCCAGATGAAGAAATAGAAACATTGTATGATGACATCTCCCAGATTATGGAAGAAGAAAAGACAACATATACTATGCTCACGGGAGACCTCAATGCAAAAGTTGGGAAGTCGAAAAATGAAGAAGCATGTATGGGAAAATTTGGAGTTGGAGAAAGGAATGAAAGAGGAGAAATGCTGGTAAATTTTGCTGAAATGTTTAACATGAGAATAATGAACACATTCTTCCACAAAAGAACAGGAAGAAAGTGGACCAGGAGAAGCCCAAATGGAGAAACAAAAAATGAAATCGACTTCATTATAGCAGATAAGAATAACGCGATCACAAATGTCACAGTTATAAACTAAGTAAATATAGGTAGTGATCATAGAATGGTAGGTTGCACAGCCAGATTCAATTTCAGAAATGAAAGAAAGAAAATGATTAAAGATAAAAAGATATGCCCAATAACAGTAAATGAAAACAAAGCAGCCTTTCAGTTGGAAATAAAGAATAGATTTCAGGCTCTAAGTAACACTGATTGTGACATCGATGAGCTGACAGACTAACAAAAGTGCTAAGAGAATCAGCAGAGGTAGTAGGAAAACCTAATACAACCAAAGCCAAGAAGTATTCAGACAAGACACTCGAGCTTATGAAAAAACGAAAGGAATTGAAAGTAAAGACAAAGAAAGACGAAACATAACGAGCAGAATTAAATAAGCTTATCAATAAAAGACAAAGAGAAGAAAAAAGAAAGATAAACATGGATCAGGTCAAAGAAACCATCAAAAATGGAAAAAGTCTGAAACAGGTCCGAAGTAAAATGGCACTAGTAAAGCAACAAATGACATCATTGAAAGAAAAAAACGGTGAAATCATTAAATGCAGAGATAAGAGGGTGAAGAGAATTTAAGAATTTTACAAAAAACTGTAAGCATCAAAGACAGTAGTACCAATAGCTAACTTTTCAGTTGATAAAAGTGAAATACCTGAGGTAACACCAGACGAAGTAAATATTTGTCTTAAAAATATGAAAAGAGGGAAGGCTCCAGGAGAAGATGGAATAGTAACAGATTTACTGTTGGATGCCGGAGTAGAAGTACAAAATAGGCTTGCTCACTTATTTACCCACTGTATCAAACAGAAGAAAATTCCCAAAACATGGTGTAATGCAATAGTTATTTTACTCTACAAATAAGGTGACTCAAAAGATCTTACTAACTATTGACCCATTAGCTTTTTATCAGTCATTTACAAACTCTCCACTAAAGTCCTTACGAGCAGAATACCAACAATTTTGGAGGAAAACCAACCTCGTGAACAGGCAGGATTCCGAAGCGGGTATTCGACCATTGATCATCTACATACAATGAACCAGCTAATTGAGAAAACTACAGAATATAATAAACCACTTTGCCTAGGTTTTGTTGATTACGAAAAGGCTTTCGACTCAGTGGAGCACATAGCAATTATAAATTCATTGCGAGAACAAGGAGTGAATGAGAACATTGTAAACCTGCTCGAAAACATATATAAAGAGGGAACTGCTACAGTTAAATTACATAAGGACTCAGAAAAAATTAAGATTGAGAAGGGCGTGCGTCAGGGAGATACAATTTCACCAAACCTATTCACAGCATGCTTAGAAAGTATTTTCAGAAAACTAGACTGGGAAAACAAAGGAGTGAACATTGATGGAAAAAAGTTAAACCATTTAAGATTTGCAGATGACATTGTCCTAAGCTCAGAAACAGCGGAGGCATTACAAGAAATGTTAGATGACCTGAACAGAGAAAGTCTGAAAGTAGGACTGACGATGAACCGAAGTAAAACTAAAGTAATGTTTAATCCACAAACACCAAAGAACGTTATCAGAATAAGCGACGAAATTCTTGAAGAAGTTAAGGAGTACAACTACTTGGGACAAATATTAAAATTAACGAAAGATCATGATAGCGAAATAAAAAGACGCATTACAATTGGATGGAAAGCTTTCGGTAAACATAGAGACATTATGAAAAGTAACTTGCCAGTTTGTATGAAACGAAAAGTATATAACGAATGTATAATTCCAGCTATGACATATGGTTGTGAGACCTGAAAACTGACAAAATCAATGGAAAATAAATTAATCCGTTCTCAGAGAGCAATAGAAAGGTCAATGTTGGGAATATCTTTAAGAGACAGGAAAAGATCAACTTGGATGAGAGAGCAGACTAAAGTCAAAGATATTATAGAAGTTATAAAAGAACAGAAATGGAGGTGGGTAGGCCATGCAGCAAGAATAAGGGATAAGCGATGGAGTAAGAGGCTGACGAACTGGACACCAAGAGAATGTAAGCGTAGCAGAAAAAAGGCCAGACAGGAGATAGAGAGATGAGATAGAGAAATTTGCAGGGAAAACGTGGCAAAGATTGGCTTAGACAGGGAATTCGTGGAAAAAGTTGGGGGAGGCCTTTGTTCAGCAGTGGACTAGTTCAGCTCTCAATATATATATATATATATATATATATATATATATATATATATATATATATATATATATATATGTTCAGCTCTCAATATATATATATATATATATATATATATATATATATATATATATATATATATATATATATGTTCAGCTCTCAATATATATATATATATATATATATATATATATAGTCTCTCTCTCTTTCTCTCTATCCCCAACACGTGATACTATATCTCCACGAACACTCGTTTCACATACCACAAATATTTTATATAAATAATAGATTTCAACAATTGTCTTGGTAAGGTACAGTACCTGTCCACTGACGTCTGTGGTTGCCCGGCGTACTCTTGTCTCCTCCACACCTGCCGCTAAGGTATCGCTGACATAAGCTACACACCCACAATATCCCAGAATGAACACTCGTGACACATATCACTAACATTTTATATAAATCATAAATAATCAACAAATGTCTTAGCGAGGTACAGTACCTGTCCACTGACGTCGGTGGTTGCCCTGCGTCCTTATGTCCCCTCCACTCCTGCTGCTAAGGTATCGCTAACCTATGCTATTCATCCACAATTTCCCTTCACGAACACTCGTGGCACATTTCACGTACATTCTGCATAAAATATAAAATTTCACTAAATCTCTGAACAAGGTATAGTACCTGTTCAATGACGTTTGTGGTTCCAAGGCGTCCTTACATCCTCAGAACACCTGCCACTAAGGTATTGCTAACCTACACTATGCACCCTAAATCATCCCTTCACGAACACTCGCGGCACAATTCACGCACACTTCACTTTAAATCAAACGCAAATACATGACTACCACAGTTATTCTACCCCTACCTCCGCAATTATTCCATTCCTTACAATGGTACAATGTGATCATGATGCAGCAGCTTCACATCGAGAGTATGATGCAATGCTATATTGGCACATGCCACACTCCTTCATGAACACTCGCAGCACGTTTGACGTATATTTCACACAAATTCATACGCATATACGATATCACAATCAAAATATCCATCTCTAAACACCTCCAGTAATCCCTTCCTGACTAAGGTGTACAGGTAACGCCTACCCCATTTCACACTATGGCTATGTTGTAGGTAACGCCTGCTAGTTCCAATAATTCACAATGCCAGCCACTATATCTTTCACACACTATACAGTTTAGGAATTGGCTTCACTATATATGTAAATGTACTCACAGCATAGGGCCTAGGGGAGGCAGAGTGGTGAAACCCCGCTACAATGAACCTGTGTCTTGCCCCTAGGCCTAATGACTGATAATGGGCACCATTGCTTTTCATGATATATATCTATGTTCCATCGACAAAATCACATCAAAATATGCTCAGAAATAATATATTATCAAACTCAGACCATAGGGGCTTCAGCTTGGGCAGGAGGGGGAAAATTAGTGGTGTTTAAAGGGCCAACACATGTGGCACAACTCTATAGCCTGGCTGCTTCTGAGGTACTGAGGTTTATCACTACGGACGGGGTCCAAGGAGGTGCTACAGTGTTACCAAGTGTTTACCTCGGAAGAGAGATGCGCCCGCTAGAACGCACCAAAATTTGACTCAAATCAGCCGATAACTTTATTTTTTGACGGCCTTTTTTCTGTTTAGAACGCCATTTGCGTCTATGTGAATTTATCTCCCAAATCCCATGGAATGCAATTCTTGTCTACGTGCCCGAGGGGGTGAACTGTTCATTAATATTCTATCACTGACAAAAGTTTGGTCAAAATCCACTGAGGGGTTTAGGTGATTTCACGCCAACAAAGATACACTAAGTCAACCCCATATGACCTTGACCTTTGACCTCTTGATATAACTCACCTAATCATCATCTTCTCGTACTGCACCATTGACAAAAGATTGGTGGGAATCCGTCAATGAGTTAACAATAAGTCGCGCCCACAAGAACCTTACAAAAACATGAAGCCACGCAAACACGGATGGACAGACCAAGCACTTGGTGCCTCTTGCGTCATAGGTGGGGGGAGACAAACTAAGTAAATGTATTGACAGCAGCTTACCAGGAGGCGGTTCGAGCAGGTCAGGGTGTAGAGTCCACAAGGTAGTTTAGATTTATCAGTTTCATTACCTGTAAAAACCACCACCAGCTTCCTGAGTCACATATGGCATGAAACTGTTTATATTCCTACCTTGTGTCAGGGCCGGATTCAGGGGTGGGCCCACGGGGCCTGGGCCCCGGGCCTCCCACCAGAAGGGGCCCCCCACTAAACGTTGGGGATTTGATATTTCGTATTTTTCATTACCAGAACAGGGCCAATTTGTTAAGGAAAAATCCGTCAGATAATGAATAAGCATGATTTGGTAGCCTATTGGATTTGGAGATGGTAATGAACATGATTGGATGAGGTACTCAGTTAATCTGTTGGCTTTTAGAACATGCATATACAAAACATATGCCGTTAATTATCAAATGAATAATTTTTTCCCTTATACATGTACTGTACCTATACTGGCAAAGGGTAAATACATGAATAATCTTTCTTTAAGAAATCTGGTGATGTTAGATAGTGAAGATGATTCCTTGTGTCTTGACGAGCAAGGAGCCATTCACCAGTTATCTTTCTCCGATCGTTCTTTTGTGTATAGAGCCCCTAGATTATATAACAGATTGCCATTGTACATGAGACAACTCTTTTCTGCTGAATCTTTCAAGAGACATCTGAAAGCATTTCTTTCTTTAAAATGCTGTGACCTGAAGAGAGGTACTATGACGGATGATTAAATATATATATATATATTGTTACAGAACAGAGATAACTGTCCCGCAAAGTTCCAGGTTCAAAACAAAAGAGTTAGGTAAAATTATAAGTTAAAGTTTAATGCTCAAACTAACAACTAAACATTCAGGACTCATAGGATAATGTAATGGCAAAAAACAGGTTAAATATATGGTTATCTGCAATAGCCTCTATTAACACGAAATTAGCAAGAGTAAATTTATCTAAGTCAGCCCTGATAAAATGAGAAAACCAGATAATGCTCAGTTAATGCAAGATATATTATTACAGATACAAAATATTATCAAAAATGACTGACATAAAAACACATGAATCACAAAAACCTCACTAGGCCAACGAATCAACACCTCATGCTATACAGTACAAGGAAAAAATGTAATAACACTTATACTCAAAATACACAGCAGCTAGATGGTCGGAGACTTCCTGAGCACTCACAATAACAATAACTGTACAGGGGAGGACAGAGATGTGAGCAAAATGAGGAGTAGATCTAAGTGGCCATTAATGCAGAGACTGAGCTCATTATATAGGGGCCGGCAGAGCTTGATACAACTTGTAAGAAGGACGCGCAAATGAAGCCAGAGGGGACAAAGAGTTGACAATCCTGCTCTGAACAACAGAAAGAACGACTTACTCTACTATAAGGGAGAGAAGGGGGAGTGAGGCAGAACACGCTCGTGATCAAACATGAAGCATACTGTGCGTTAAAATTATACAAAGGATGATGAAATCATAGGCTATGTAACACCTCCCCACAAAGAAAAAAGAAATTTACAAAGGAAATTTCTTATTACTCTAAAACAATCTGTCTAAAGTCTAGATAAGCAATCTGCAATAACATTTTCTTTCCCCTTGATATGTTGTATGTCTAATGAATACTCCTGAAGAAGTAGACTCCATCTTGTCAATCTCTGATTTTTATCTTTAAACTTACTAAGGAATTTCAGTGGGTTATGATCGGTATAAATGAGTATGGGGTCAAAACCAGAACACAAATAAAATGAAAAATGCTGTAAACCCAAAATCAAGGCCAAAAGCTCTTTCTCAATAGTTGAGTAGTTCTTTTGAGGTGGAGTGAACTTCTTACTGTAATAAGATACAGGGTGTTCAATACCCTGATCATTCTCTTGCAGCAAAACAGCCCCAGCTCCTGTATCACTTGCGTCAACAACCATCTTAAAAGGCTTAGCAAAATTTGGAGTAGCGAGCACTGCTGACTTAATAGGATAGCTTTAAACTTGCTGAAAGAGGATTCACAGTTATCGGTCCAGACAAATTTAACTCCCTTTTTCAGTAGGTCTGTAAGTGGTGATACAAGAATTGAAAAGTTAAGAACAAATCTCCTATAATAACCTACTGTTCCCAAAAATCTTTGTAGCTCTGTCCTACTTTTAGGTCTGGGAAGATCACTTATAACCTGAACCTTAGCTCCTGGTGGTGCAACGTGTCCATCACCAATTATGTACCCAAGGTACTGAACTTTAGCTTGACCAAACTCACACTTTGATAAATTAGCTACAAGATTAGCCTGAACCAAATTCTCAAGAAATTTACTGACATGGCATAGGTGATCTTTCCAGTTGTCACTGAAGATTAATACATCATCAATATAAACAACACACTCTGCCAAACCCTCTGTTACAACATTCATGAGCTTCTGAAATGTGGCTGGTGCATTCTTCATACCATATGGCATTACAGAACATGCAAAAGTCTTTCCTAGTGTTACAAAACATGAGATCTCCCGAGCATGTTCAGTCATAGGTATTTGCCACTATTCCTTTAACAAATCAAACTTACTTATGTACCTAGCCTTTCCGATCTTGTCTATGAAATCTTTCACGCGAGGGAGAGGGTAAGTGTCCGTTTTAGTTATCTGATTAACACGTCTGTAGTCGATGCAAAGCCGCTGTGACCCACCTGGCTTAGGGACTAGAGTGACAGGAGAACTCCACTCGCTCTGACAGGGCTCAATCATCTTGTGGTCCAACAGGTAGCCAAGCTCCTTCTGGATGAGAGGAACTTTCACTGGGTTCACACGGTAAGGAGGCAGTTTAATTGGCTTTGCGTCTCCAACATCGACATCATGCATCAACACAGTGGTTTTTCCTGGAGTGGCACGGAACACTTGCGGGTACTCCTGCATTAATGCCGAAAACTCCTGCCTTTCCTCGGGAGCTAGATGAGAAAGCTTAGTCTGGAGATCATTCATAATATCAGGATTCTTCCCCAAACTATCACTCAGGCTCATGCTGCATGGGAGAACTACACTTGCAGACTCGGGTGGAGCAGCTACAGTGCAGGCTGGGTTATTTTCGTCCCGCCTGTGATATAACTTTAGCATGTTGATGTGACATAGTTGCTTGTTCTTTCTACGATCTGGTGTGGCGATGACATAGTTGATATCACTGAGTTTCTTCTCCACGAAATAAGGACCACTAAACCTGGCTTGAAGAGGTTGCCCATGCACCGGTAGCAGAATCAAAACCTGATCTCCTGGCTGAAAGTGGCGTAACCTGGACTTCTTATCATACCAAGTCTTCATCTTCTCCTGAGCAGCTCCTAAATTCTCTCTCGCCAGCTGTAAAGCAGTGGACAGCCGTTCTTTGAACTTCATCACATACTCCAGCAGGTTGACGTCATCTTCCTCCGACAGCCAGCATTCCTTGATTAGCTTAAGGGGTCCTCTTACTTCATGGCCAAACAGTAGTTCAAAGGGTGAGAAGCCCAGTGATTCATTTGGAGATTCTCTTGCGGCAAATACAACGAATGGAAGACATTTATCCCAGTCTTTCTGATGTTCCAAACAGTATTTCCTGAGCATCGATTTGAGTGTTTGATGATATCTCTCCAAAGCTCCTTGGGTCTGGGGATGGTAAGCTGAAGACGTGATCTGGGTGATGCCCAACTCTTTCAGAGACTGCTTGAAAACATTTGACATGAAATTACTTCCCCGGTCTGACTGTACCTCCTTGGGCAGACCAAACATTGTGAAGAACCCTAGCATTTCCTTAACCACGTTCTTTGCTGAGATATTTCTAAGTGGAATGGCTTCAGGACAACGAGTAGCCATATCAATCAGGGTCAACACATAAGAAAATCCTGAAGAAGTCTTAGGAAGAGGGCCCACAATATCCACCAACACACGGGTGAATGGCGCCTCAAAAGGAGGAATGGGACCTAGAGGTTCAACCTTTTCGGTCTGATTACACTTCCCCACAACTTGACAGGTGTGACATGACTTACAATACCAGGAAACATCTCTGAAGATACCTGGCCAGTAGAAGTGTTTCAAAATGCGTGCCACAGTCTTCCTCACTCCAAGGTGTCCTGCCAAACTGGAATCATGAGCCACTCTAATGATATCCTGCCTACAAACACGAGGGATGACAACTTGATGTACAACCTCCCATTCACAGTCGGCTGATGCTGTTAGGGGTCTCCACTTCCTCATAAGTACTCCTGACTTTATATAATAACAAGTAAAAGCACCAGCTGACTCTTCCTCACTGCAAGCAGAGTTAGCTAGACCTTTCAACTCAGGGTCAGCAACCTGCAACTCAAACAACTCTTGACGAGACAAATTATCAACACTACGGGGTACTGCCTCATCTGGTGAGTGGTCCAAATTAGCAAGAAAAGTGTCAGCTAGGATAACATCATCATCATCATTATCCTCTAAGTCACCAGTAACTTTAGACTTAGCCCTAGTGACAGCACATGCAGAGAACACATCAGGGACATCATAATTCTGGGCTGCAGCCACTGGCTCACTAGACAACTGAGGAGCTGGACACACTTGACTTCCACAAATATCATTTCCAAGTAAGAAAGTTACACCTGACATTGGGAGTGTCTCAACCAACCCAACCATAACGGAACCATTAACAAAACCAGACTCTAAATTCACTCTGCACAGTGGGACAGAGAAATAATTATTCCCTACACCTTGTAAGATTAGTTTCATCAGAGGAATTAACATTAGAGCCTAGAACACTGGTCAGCATAAGGGATTGGCAAGCACCTGTATCACGATATATTTTAACTGATTTCCTGTCATTACTGTCCAGAGGACTGACAAAACCATCAGACAGGAAATTAGCACATGAACTCTTGAGAGTGTCACCCACGTTACTGCTCAAAAGAGGAGCGTCATCATGAGAATTTAATTTACCCCTCAAAGCAGGTTCAGTTTAACTCATTTAAAGAATTCTGGGAACTCTCAAGGGTGGACACTAGACCAATTGACTGAATATTTAAAGACTCCTTTTTGTTCACATCACGCTGTCTCCTGAAACATTTCTCCGTAGTATGACCAAGCTTACTACAATAAGTACATTTACTTTTCTGAAATCTAGAGGTGAAGCTGGTATTTACTTCCTGAGAAACATCATCTTTATTCTCTTTCCTGTTACCTGTACTCTGAGTAGAGGCAACGTACTTACTCTCAGCTTTCCTTTTTTCTTTAGAATATCTCTTGTGAGTGAGAACATATTCATCAGCTAAAACTGCAGCATCAGACAAATTATCTATTCTTCTCTCATCAAGATATAGGCTTACATCTTTATTAATACACCTTTTGAAGTCCTCCAGCAAAATCATCCGCTTAAATTTACCAAAATCAGAATCCACATTCTTAGAATTTAACCACTGCTCTAACAGATCTTCTTTGATTTTTGCATACTCAACATGGGATTGCTTATCTTGCTTGTAAGTTGTCCTAAATTTTACTCTATAGGCTACAGGAACAAACTCATAGGCCTTAAGAATCAAGCTCTTAACTACATCATAATTATCAGGTTGATCCTGAGGTAAAGATGCATAATTTACTTCAGCTTTACCGGTGAGAACAGTTTGAAGGAGTACTGGCCAATACTCTTTGGGCCAATTAAAACCTATAGCTACCCTCTCAAACAACTGAAAATACTTTGTTAAATCAGATTCATTAAAAGGAGGGACAAGTTTAACATTTTTAGCCACATCAAAATCATCAGAGCTAGATGATCCAGTTCCACCTTGTTTCATGCGATACTCATGGTCTGCCTGAATCCTAGCATGTTCAATTTGTGCCTCCTGAAAACGTGTCTGAAACTCAGCCTCCTTAGCTTTTGCCTCCTGCAGGGCTAGCTGTAACTTAGCTAATTCAATCTGCGTTTGCTCATTTGGAGGAGTTACATTAAACAAGCTTTCATTAATCATGTCGACAATTTGATCTTTAGAATGATGAGAGCGAACAACAATTCCCAATTGTTGAGCAACAAGCTTAAGTTCATTCTTTATTCTGTTTTCTACATCACACACTGTTTGCACATTTGACAAAAAATCTTTGGCTTCATCAAGCGTAGTAATAGTAGACATCATGAATAAATCACAGTCACAAAATATCAAGCAATATCCTTATGATAATATCCTGAATATCCTGATAAGAGTTCACCAAATTTATGTTACGGAACAGAGAAAACTGTCCCGCAAAGTTCCAGGTTCAAAACAAAAGAGTTAGGTAAAATTATAAGTTAAAGTTTCATGCTCAAACTAACAACTAAACATTCAGGACTCATAGGATAATGTAATGGCAAAAAACAGGTTAAATATATGGTTATCTGCAATAGCCTCTATTAACACGAAATTAGCAAGAGTAAATTTATCTAAGTCAGCCCTGATAAAATGAGAAAACCAGATAATGCTCAGTTAATGCAAGATATATTATTACAGATACAAAATATTATCAAAAATGACTGACATAAAAACACATGAATCACAAAAACCTCACTAGGCCAACGAATCAACACCTCATGCTATACAGTACAAGGAAAAAGTGTAGTAACACTTATACTCAAAATACACAGCAGCTAGATGGTCGGAGACTTCCTGAGCACTCACAATAACAATAACTGTGCAGGGGAGGACAGAGATGTGAGCAAAATGAGGAGTAGATCTAAGTGGCCATTAATGCAGAGACTGAGCTCATTATATAAGGGCCGGCAGAGCTTGATACAACTTGTAAGAAGGACGCGCAAATGAAGCCATAGGGGACAAAGAGTTGAATATCCTGCTCTGAACAACAGAAAGAACGACTTACTCTACTATAAGGGAGAGAAGGGGGAGTGAGGCAGAACACGCTCGTGATCAAACATGCAGCATACTGTACGTTAGAATTATACAAAGGATGATGAAATCACAGGATATGTAACATATATATATATATATATATATATATACTGGTGATGTATGTATTGTATATGAGAGATGTCACAATTCTTGTAATTGTAAAAATAATGTATATGTCTGTCGAGCGCTTGTAAATTCCCTGTGGAAGAACTGGGGTTTTTGAGAAACAAAAAAAAATATTATTATTATTGTTATTATTATTATTATTATTATTATTAATGAAAAATTGAATCTGGGAATGAAAATTGAAGAATTTGGTTATATACCCATGTTCAAATCTGGTAGCCCTGGAGCTAATGCCAGCCGCCAACAAGTGTTCATATTTGATTACTTGTTGTCACTGTCAGAGGATTTCATTCCTGTCATCGATCAGTTCATAGCTTCTCTTAACCAACGGCTGCATGCGTATGAACTGATGTCAGGTCGCTTTGGCTGCTTCGGACGACTGACAAAGCTATCCTCTGAAAAGCTGTCTAGAGCAGCTGAGAAATTACTGGATGTCTATCCCAATGATCTGGAGACTTCATTTCCTGAAGAGCTCATCCAGTTTGCTGCTTTTGCGAATATTATGCTGACGAAGGGCCAAATGACGTTAGCACTGAGCTATTTCTCTTCAATCTTATCCACGATAAGCATATGCTAGATATTTTCCCCAATGTGGGGGTAGCCCTGAGAATGTACCTGGTTTTAATGGTGAGCAATTGCAGTGCTGTGCGTATTTTTTTTTTCCAAGCTGAAATTGATTGAGAATCGCCTACGAACAAGTAGGACACAGGAGTGACTTGTGAATTTGAGTCATGAGTACTGAGTCGAACATCCTACGCTCATTGGATTTTGATGATTTAATAAGAGAATTTTCCATTAGAAAATTGTGGAAAGCACCTGGACTAGACAGATTTTTTTTTTTTTCTCGCTTCATGATTATTCTGTTTTGTGTGATATGCTAGGAACTGTTCAGTGCATTTCAAGGCTGCTCTGTTTTTTTCATCCAGGGTTAATTAATGTGGAGATTTTTCAGAAAGTATCGTTTTTACCTGATCTTTAATGACATCAGTTTCTGAATACAGTATCGTAGGTCGTCGGGAGCGAGTTGTATAGTGCGAGCGAGCATATCGTTGCAACAGTGCGAGAGTTAAAAATGTATTTTCATTTAGCACCATGCTAATTTGATACTTGGGATGGGCCCCCCAACAAAACGGGTCCCAGGTCCCCCACATCCCAAATCTGGCACTGCCTTGTATTCACTTTTACAGCTCACAAATTCTTTATAATCATTGTGAATATTAGAGCAAAATAATATCTTCAAATTCTCCGACTTGCAAAAACAATTAGCTTCCTTGAATGATTGTTTATTGAAACGGAAGAAGATGTTTTTATCAATAATTGCCCTGCAGAACACCAATTATCTACAATAAACATAACACCCATGTCCGCATCACAGCCAGGTATATCCCAGACAATGAACACACACACACAGCTCATTATTTTCCATGACAGCAGGTAACATTCCACATTTACGTAACAGCAATAATGATCAAAAGGATTCTTTCAAATCATGATGAATATCTTAAAATGAAACCCCCAAAGAAGTAAAATCAATCTCTCTATGGTCAGACGCCATAATCCCGTAAAAGATGACCACAAACAAATCGCTTCCATGTCACCCTGTCCCTTACAATTTGACTGCCCCTCCCTCAGCTTACCCCTCCCTCTCATATATCTGTCCACTCCATCCCTCAATCTTATCCTCGGTCTCTCCCTTACATTACCCCACCTCCAACTCACTCAGACTTTCCTCGGGAGTTTCTTGCTCTCCAACCTGTCAACACGGCCAAACCACCTCAGCGTATTTCTCCTGATGCTTCCTATCACAACCACTTCCACACCACAACGCTCCTTCACTTTCTGAATCATCAGTCTGTTTCTTCATGTAACTCCACATGCTTCTCTAAAATAACTATTATGCACTGCTCTCAATCTTGACTTGTGTCCTTCCAACAAGGTCCAAGCTTCGTTTCCTTTACGTTAGAGTCAGTATTCCAATATTACAGCCGATTTTGTTACAGCATAGTTCATGGCCATCTGTAC
Organism: Coenobita brevimanus; assembly: GCF_032717465.1. Taxonomy (NCBI): domain Eukaryota; kingdom Metazoa; phylum Arthropoda; class Malacostraca; order Decapoda; family Coenobitidae; genus Coenobita; species Coenobita brevimanus. The sequence continues at coordinate 19,892,862 of NC_137001.1, read as the reverse complement.
AGGTAGAGGCCGAGTTGACCATAAAATTATTTACTACAACATCTCCCTATAATCATAAATAATATTATAAGGGGTTTTTGATACTGTGCTGGACAGAGGATGGGCAGAGAGGGGTGGGGGAACAAATACAAACACGGTGAAATTTTGTTGGGAGAGAGAAAACAGTTTTGGTGACGTAGGAAGACAAAAATGGTAAAATTTTCCATAAAGTCACATGCACCTCACCTCAGCCTCCACCTGGCCATCAAACAGGCCAGCATCGTGGGGCGAGGCAACTTCACCCACAATCCTCAAGGGTGTCGCAGCCTGAAGGGGACAAGTTATTCATTTAGTTGAGGATTTTGAAAGACCACCAGACGCTTTTCGATTTTTATTTTTCCATCAATCAATCAATCAATCAATCAATCATTTCCTGTGGCACCCCACGGGATGCATAGGGCCTCAACGAACTCCCTCCACCAACATTTGTCTCTTGCCATCTCCTTCAGGTCCCACCAACACTCCTCTCCTGCTTCTGTTTTCATTGTCCTCAACCAGGTTTCCCTCGGCCTACCTCTACCTCTTCTTCCTCTAGCAATCCACTCTGGCACATCCTGTATTAAACAACCTTCTTTTCTGTATATGTGCCCCAGCCACTTCCAGCGAGACAGTCTCACATATTCATTAACTGGTTCCACTCTCGTAATATCCCTTACTCTTTCATTTGTAACTCTGTCTTGCCACTTTACCCCAAGAATCCTTCTCAGTATTTTATTCTCAAATCCTAATACTTTCTGATCTGTTGCAATTGTACTGTACCATGACTCATGCCCGTAAATTAAAATTGGTCTAACCATGGACTTGTAAACTTTCACTTTAGTATGTACCGAAAGCATATTATTATTCCAAACAGATTTCAACATTCCAACAGCTCGCCAAGCCTGTCTAATCCTCTCCTCAATTTCATTGTTTAATGATCCATTAGATGATACAATCGTTCCCAGATATTTAAAGTTTTCTACATTCTTCACCACATTATTCCCAATTACACAATCGATTTGGTTCTCCACGTTCATATTAATAATTTCAGTCTTTCCACAATTTATTGCCAATCCCACTTTTTCTCCTTCCTCCACCAGACAATCGAGCACCCTCTGCATCTCGTAAATACTTCCGCAGATCAGTACAATATCATCAGCATAGTCCAAATCCATTAGCTTCTTATTTTCTGTCCAGTTAATTCCTGCACCTGTTCTCCTTACAACCTTTTTCATAACATAATCCATAACCAAAACAAACAACAATGGCGAAAGAACTCCTCCTTGAATCACTCCTGACCTAACTTGAAATGGATCACTCAAAGAACCACCCACCATTACCTTACAAAAAGTACCTTCATGCAGGCTTCTAATAATATTTACAAACTTTTCTGGTATACCATAGAATCTCATAATTTTCAACATAGCTCCACGTGAAACACTATCAAACGCCTTTTCAAAATCCACAAAACACATGTTAAGTGGCATTTTCATCTCATTAGCTTGTTGCATTAGATGCCTTACAATAAAAATCTGATCATTACAACCTCGACCCTTTCTAAATCCCGCTTGTTCTTCTCTTAAAATTTTATCAATTACTGGCTCTATTCTGTTCAACAAGATTTTGGAAAAGACTTTTGCAACTACAGGTGTCAAAGTTATCCCCTCCAATTGCCACACACACTTAAATCTCCCTTTTTTGGTATTTTTATAATCACTCCATTTTTCCACTCTTCTGGAATTCCACCATTATCCCAAGCCACATTAAAAAGTTTCAAAAGCGCATTCATCAACTCGTCATTTTCCACCTTAAGCATTTCAGGGAATATTCCATCCTCACCTGGAGCCTTAAAATTCTTTAACTCCTTTATAGATTTTGCTACCTCTTCCAAAGTTATATCCCCTGTTTCTATCTGCAAATCTCTCTCGGCTGGCAAAATGTCCTCTTCAGCTGGGATTGGTCTATTTAGAACAGATTCAAAGTGCTCTTTCCATCTTCCTTTTATATCCAAATCTTTAGTCATCAAATTACCATTTCTATCTCGTACAGGTATTTCCTTCCTTCTCCTTTCAGTCCCAGTTAACTCCTTTATGGCCTGATACGCTACTCTTGTGCTCTGACCGTCATTTTTACTTAATTTAATTTCTGTCTCTGTCGCCTTTTCATCATATAGTCTCCTCTTATCACGTCTAACGAGTCTTTTTACTTCAGAATGTAAACTCCAGTACTTTGCTCTAAGTACTTCAACTACCTGGCCATCAACATGTTCTTCACTTCCATCAGATGATTTTATTCAGCTTAGGAGATATTTGGACTTTGGGGTATAGGTATAACCTTAATTAATCCTCCCATTACGAGAGGCCTTTCCTGGGCTTGAATTAAATCGTCTGGTTACAAGAAGAATAAACGAAGAAGTACGTCACCCGGCTTTAAGGGATTAATGTTGTTTGATGTGTGTGAAGGATTGTAAATTATACAGATGTTTAAGTTTTCTACCTGGAAGTACTCTGTTGTGATAAGGGAATGTGAAAGTATGAATACAGAGATCACCAGCTTGTATTATTACGGTAAATAAAGGTACATGAAAATAATAATGAATACACCAGTCTTAGTTTTTTAGGGCCGCCTGTGCTGAGTAAAAATTATGCTATTTTTAATATACGAACTCAAAAGCAAATGAGACAAAACAATGAGAAATATTCGTTATCAAGACTTATCATAGCTTACATCATCAATTTCAATAACACAGACTGTGGTTTTGGTAGACTTAGTCAAGGAATTTCAAAACAACTCAAAGGAATTGCCTTGTAACACACACACACACACACACACACACACACACACACACACACACACACACACACACACACACACACCAGAAATAGCTATAGCATACACATTTCCTTACCTCCTCCTGTAGATGGTCAGCCACATTCCCCAGCATATACATGATCCCGATGCCGCCGAGAATAACAAGTAACTAATGCTAAAAAAAAATGCCAATGGAGATCCGGACGACAGCAAGAAAAATGACAGCATCACAAACACAACCACCTTCTCCATCGTGGCAGTGAAGATGGGGAAGGAGATGATGGATTGCAGGTGGTTGTGTAGGCGGTGGAGGGTTAGGTAGCGATGGCGGAGGCTGCACAAGGCTTTGGCTACAGACACTTGGGGTTGGCTGTTTTTTTGTGTCCCTGGATGACAGGAGATCCATCAGGGTTACATTTGTGCCCCTTAGGCTGGCCAGGAGCACAAGGCCAGCGCTCACGCTCAGTAACATTTCAAAATTCGTAATCATTCGCAATGATGCGACTGAATATAATATAATTAGTGCCTTGAGATTGAACGGATTATTTCTTGTGAAAAAGTTCATCGTCCAGTCGATTTCAGTCGACATAGTGAAAGCATTGTCAAGAAGTACCACAACGCTCCATGTGATACACTGCAGGAGGCTGGTCTTGCTGCCCTGCAACACCAGGGGGGTTTGAAGGTCAGCAAGTAAAGTGCTAAAGCTGCGTCTTTTCACCCAGAAGAACACCAGTACTGTCAGGGGAACGGTGGCAGTGATGATGACGGAAACAATATCAGTGAGGTAGAAGAGATCTGGTAAGTGGTCCATCATCCATGGTAACTGGAAACCGGCTGAAAAAGATAAATAATTCCCTTAGATTTTTTTTTTTTTTTTTTTATCTAGTAAATCCATTACTAATGCTTTTTTTTTATGCGATAAACAAATGAAATTTTTTGTGCATAATTTTAGTTCTGGGTATGTAATCGTCTTTTATAAACTCTGGTTACCAGAGATGCCGATTTCTTGCTATACTTACACACGTATCTGACGACGTGGATGCCAGTGAAGGTCGGTGTGATGGAGGCGGCGAGTGCGATCATGTTTTTTTCCAGCGACCAACGACGCTCACGGCCACCATCAGGGAGCAGACCCAACACCACCGCCACCCACTCCACTACACACATCATTACCTGCAGCCCACATCCTCCCACTGCAGGTCTAGTCTCCACCTCGTTTACACTCAAACCTCGTTCATCTTCCATCTTGTTCACGTGCAGTCCACTCATAGCTTCTGTCATGTGTGTTCTGAAATATCTGGGAGAAGGGGGAGCTGGATGTATTACGGAAATGTTGAATGACCCGGCTTGTTTTGGCTCATGAATATGCTACACAGTCCCGAGTATGAGTGTGTTTGATAAGAAAAAGCGTACACTCATAGATATGCAGTAAGGGCACCACACCTGCACGTCTGCATTTTCCCATTAGATCAAATTCAGTCATTTTGTCCATGTAGAAGGTTGTTACTTTTGGAGACAGTTTTTGCATGCACAGAGGTCATGTAGAAGAACAAAATATCAATGGTTCTGTTGACACCAAATCTTTATGTATGTATATTGTAAGTATGTATGTATGTTTATGTATGTTTGTATGTATATAAACTATGTATCAAAATCTCAAATCCTGAGAAACATATATTGCCAAACTTTTCACACGCAATAATTGGGGTTCAGTGGTTTTCGAGTTTGGTCCAGATCGGTGTCCTTTGAGGGGGTGTTTAGAACACTCGGTGACGCCATTGCACGAACACCCTAGGTGGACACAGCAGTCTTATAAACCTCCAGTGGTTAATTATAGAGCAGGCAGATTTTATATCTGACTGAAGTGTTACTGTTGTTGCTTATCCCCGGTCTGTCTGGCCGAACACACCCGACGGCCACAGGTAAACTACTGCTTCTGTGGGGCCGTCCTACAGATACTGTACAGTATATGCACCGTGCAGGAAACCCACACCCCTTTGTGATAAGCAGCCCGTCACCTGGGTCAGTGCAGGGTCCTTCCCCATGGCGAGATGCAGGGAAACATGAGGATGTCTGGATCCTGGGTGGACGCCACAGTTGCTTCACTCCATTTAGGGTCACAATGTCATCACTTGCAGGCTCCTCGTCAGTGCCTGACTGAAGTGTCAACACGAAAAAGGGAGTGTACAGCCAAGCTGTTTGGCAGAATGGTGATCGATTGACCCTGAGTCCGCTGAGAAGGCGGACATGAGGGCTTTACCACTTAGCTGATGAGTAAAGATGAGTTTATTCCGAATACCTCAGGCTCCCATGCAATACTAAGGATCCATGTGCTGGCTGTCGATAACGCATTGTGTATAATATTAAAAAAATATTTGTTGCAGCAGCTCCTCAGTCAGACTGATATTAATCAACATATTACCAATACTTTGCCTGGAATCTATCCCGGGACTTGGAGATACAGCCAGGTAGTCCTGTATCAGACAGCCCTGGCATGTATTCAGTATGGACGGTGGGTGTTAGCGCCGAAATGGTGACATGTAGGGAGGTGGAGGACTACTGGACCTTGAGAGCAGGCTGTGAAGCCTATGCCCAGAGTTGGTCACATAAAAAAAAAAAAAACTTTCGACTCAATGGATGGCCAGGTGTAGTCATGCAGGAGGGTCGATTTGACTAGTAACCAAGGAGACTCATTCCTCCCTCATACTTAGGGCTCATCTAAATCCACACAACCACATTGAAGATGTAAAAATAGACCAGTTCCGTCAGATAACAATAAATTAACCTTATTGCCTTACCAGAGAGCGTGCAGTACTAAAGCAAAATTCTTACTGGGATGAAGGAGACGCACTTTGCAATCTATTGAAAGTTGCACGATGTTGACTCTATGCCCTGGGGTGTTTGTCGGCCCCTTCAGTACTGTAACTTGCAATACTTTGGTGATAGAAACTCCGTGTACAAACAGCTAGATAAGGAGTTTATTACAAGCTCACAGTAAAACAGTCTGCCCGTGTCGGCTGTCTGCTAAGAACTGATGCATTAACGCCGTCTTCAGGCGTGGGAAAGCATGCTGACCTAGCAAATTTAGTGGGGGCATGTATGCATTGGGAGGGGACATATATACATCGGGGGTAGACATATTGTGGAGGGGGTACACTACTCCCCCAGGTAGCTGAGACGGTGTCTCTTGACACCGGGAGTTAAATGGTGATTGATTATAGGAGTAAGGCAGGACCGGGAGGTTTGTACAAGGGACAAGTATGATACAGGGGCAGTAGGGGAGACATGGCCATGTTGAGGGGAGGGAATTAGAAGGATATATACATATAAGATATACAAGGAATAATAGGTACAAATCCAGTAAGGGTCGAAGGGATATATAAACATAATGGGAAGTACACAATAATAGTTTGGTACATGAAAAACAAGGAGTAGATATGAGAGTTCTATTGTTAGTTTTCCTTCATTTTTTTCTTTTTTTTTTTTGTATTTTCTGTAGGATACACTGTCACTGAGTAATGTATGAAAGAAATACCATCTTTTTGTAGTAGGCAGAGTGCTGTTCACAGTTTGGGTAATTGTTAGATGGCAATGGTAGTCACGGAATGCGAGGGCACTAAGTACGGGGAGTTTCTACATCGTGTGTAGGGCGTACTATGCCTGTAGCGACTCTGATTTCCTGGAGTCGACATTCCATTTTTCTGACACAACAATGCACTGCACAGATGATGAGTAGAAAACCTATCAAAGCGATAACCACAGGGGGAAACACAACTGTTGGATGAACCCATGAACGGCTGAAGGCCAGAGAAAATTGATCCATAATGAAATCACCGTCATTAAGGAAGGTGAGCATGCGCAAGTGAGGGGAGGTGATGGTAATGTTGGCAGAAGGTAGGGTTGAAGGCATGTCGATTGGTTGAAAGATGTCATAGGAGTGTTTATGAACAGCTTGGTGATAGCGAGTGGCGTAAGTGATAACGGACTCTGATTTGACGGTACAATAATCAGGTGCTTTGTAGAGACCACTAGCGGGGACGGAGCGAACGGAAGAACCAGGACACATGATTGTGACAGAGATGGGAACAGCAAAGAAGAAATACTGGACATGGTTGAGGTGAGCATGGTGGACCGGGAGGTCAGGAGCTGGGACAAAAGAACAGGCCAAGTAGATGGAATGGTTGCGAACTAAAGCAGACTCACAGGGTGTAGCACTGCTAGGGAAGATAGCGAAAAGGTGGGCAGCACAGAGACGAGACGTCGGAGTAAGGGAGGAACATTGCTGGAGGTCTGTGGAAGAAAGGAAGGCAACGGAAAGATGATCATGGGAGAGGAGGAAATATTCTGAAGGAACAGATACCTGTAACAAGGAGTTGTTGAGGCGGAAAGGGAAGGGAATGATGTGGAAAAGGGTAAAGGTTATGGCAGAACGGAGAGGAATATGGACGACGACGTATGTAGTGAGAAGAGTGGCTTCGAGAACAGGATAATAATATTCAAGGGAGGAGTAAGGGAGGACCGGGGAGAGACCGAAGGTGGAGTGAGCCCATTCCAGGACAGAACGGAGAGCTGAGACAGGTACTAAGTCGGCAGTGACACGTCCATTGATAGCATCGACCAGGATACGAACCAAGGTAGAGACTTGAGACAGGAGAGAGTCAACGGCCAGTTGGAGATTATCCATGTTGAGTTTGAGGTAGAAGAAGAAAATGTGTCAATGAGCTCAGTGAATCTGTTACTTATGCATTGTACTGCCAGGAGAGTGGGAGGAAAAGGTTATAGAGATACTCATTCGGGTTGTGGGTCCCCATGAGGGCCGTGAGATGGTTCCTGATTCCGTGGAGCTGGTGCGCGTAGGCAGGGAGGGCAATGGCTACGTCGGCCAGGGGCGCAAGATCGTAGCGCAAGGAGACCTCGCCTCCTGAGCCGACCAAGGCCCCGGGACGTACTCCACCATCGTCCTGACCTGACCCAGACCCCAGGAGGGTCAGCACTGCCAGCAGGGAGAGCGCTAACATCGTACCTAGAAAATCAGGGTAGAGTTAATGGGGAAGGTCGTGAAGAGGTTGATGGGCAGAGCGCAGTTTGGACCGATATTGATTGATTGATGAATGAGCAGGTGGAGATGGAGAGGAAGGAGACTGAGGGATAGGTGGAGACAAGGTAGACTGAGGGATGGGAGGAGGGGAAGAGGGGGCAGGAGGTTGTGTAAGTGACTCTTCCAACACGAGGCCACGGGGTGCTCGCTTTAAGTCATCGACGTGGACCCATCTGGTGTCCTTAGTGGACAGGTCCTGGAGGTGAAATTTGTTGCCTTGTTGAGTGAGGACTCGGTGGGGCCCTGTAAATTTGTCATCCAACTTAGAGGAACGCGTATGGGAATGAGCAAAGACAAGATTGCCTACATTGATAGTGATAGGAGAGGCGGACTTGTGTTGGCACTGCAGCATGTCCTCCTGAGAGGAAGCCAAAGTGGATTGGACATACTGGTGGATTGTCTGGAAGTTGGCCAATTTTAGTTTAACATAATCATCCATGTTGTAGATGGGTTCTGGTTTTGAGGATAAGAGAGAGTATGGGAGGTCCTTGTCAATGCCAAAGAGGACGAAGAAGGGAGATTCAGCAATGGATGCATTGATGGAACTATTGATGGAGGATGCCACTTGGGGAATCCAGTCATCCCAGGACGAACTATGGGAGCCTAGATGTCTGAGGCACTCTAAGATTTTTCGGTTGTGGCGTTCTACAAGGCCATTGGAAGCCGGATTGTTAGGCACGACATTGCACTTACTGATATGAAAGTGGCGACAGATCTCATCTAGAAGGCTATTGTTGAATTCTGTACCGTTGTCAGTAAGAATGGTATGAGAGGTACTGAATGGGCAAATTACGTGATCTACAAAGGCTCGGGCAACGCTCTTCGCGGTCTTGTCGGAGAGGGGAACGAGGACACAGTAGCGGGAGAAGTGGTCGACCGCTACGAACAAGTACTCAGCGCCAGATTCTGTGAGAGGTAGTTTTAAGAGATCGATTGAGACAGTTTCCCATGGTCGTGATGGGATTGGGTATTGTAAGAGAGGTGCTGGTAAGCCGGTTGATCCTTTGTGGCGGTGGCAGGAGAGGCAAGAGTCACATTGGGCATTGATATCGCGGCGCATGGTTGGCCAATAGTATTTGAGACGTGCTTGGCGCAAGCATCGGTCTTTGCCTGGATGGGAAGCTTGAGGAGTATTATGAACAATATGAAGAACCTTTGGTATCAGGGCAGTGGGGACAACAAGTTGGCGTACTTCGCGATTGGGCATATCTTTGCCTGTTAGCAGTGTTTTCCTGTACAAGAGATCATCATCTAGCATGAACTCATCTAGTGATACTGGTAGAGTAGGTAAGGTCGAGGCATCGCCAGATTCTAGGAAATAAATGACTTTGGACCACATGGGGTCTTGGCGTTGAAAGTTTCGAACAACGTCTGACGTTAGTGTAGTGTTTTCAGTTACTTCAGGCTGCAGTGATGTTATAGCTGCTGCTACGTGACGTGAGAGTGCGTCTGCGACTACATTCAACTTGCCTGGTACATATTGAAAAGTGGGATTAAAGTCCTGGATGATGACAGACCATCTAGCTAGTCTACCTGTTAGGTTGCGATTCTTGAACAAATCACATAGTGGAAGGTGGTCTGTTTGGATATGCACTGGATAACCATAGACTATATCTCTGAAATGTTTCGAGGACCAGATTACCGCTAGCGCTTCAAGATCTGTGACACTGTAGTTACGTTCAGCGGTTGTAAGGGTGCGACTAGCATACGCTATTACGCGCTTCCTTGATGCTTCATCGAGTTGCATCAAAACGGCACCAAGTCCAGTGCCTGAGGCGTCTGTGCAGAGAAGGAAGGGTGTGGTATAATCAGGGAACGCTAGAACAGGGGCATTTACAAGAGCTGTCTTTAGCTTTTGGAAAGCCTGTGACTGGTCGTTAGTCCAAACAAAGGGCACATTCTGCTTGAGTAAGTGGGTCAGAGGAGCGGCGATCTGTGCATAATTCCTGATAAAGCGACGATAATAGCCACTGAGGCCCAGGAAACTTCGTACAGCGTCGGTAGTGGTAGGTTCTGGGAAGTTAAGGATCGCCGTAGTTTTATCTTCATTAGTATGAATGCCTTGTGCATCTACGACATGGCCTAGGAATTTGATTTTCTTTCGCAGGAAGTCACATTTACTGAGATTGATTTTCAGGCCTGCAAGCTGGAGGCGTTCAAAGACTTGCTGGAGTTTGGTAAAATGATCAGCGATGGATTTACTCACAACAATGATATCATCTAGGTAAGCAAAAAGAGAGTGTCCCATCATACCGCTGAAGACTGAATGGATAAGTCACATGAACACGGAGGGAGCATTTCTCAGACCAAAAGGGAGCCTCTTAAACTGAAAATGTCCGGAAGGGGTGCTAAAGGCTGTGACTGGGCGAGAGGACTCTTCCATTTCGACCTGCCAGTACCCGCTGAGGAGGTCTAAAGATGAAAAGACTACGTTATTTTCACCAAGGGATTCTAGCAAATCAGTGAGGACAGGTAACGGGAAACGGTCTGGAATGGTGACAGAATTGACCTTACAATAGTCGACTACTGGTCTAAGGTTGCCGTCCTTCTTTGGTACTAAGAAAAGTGGGCTATTCCGTGGACTGACGGAGGGTTCAATAATGTCCTGGTCTAACATGTTCTGTACCATTTGATATGTTTGCTTTCTCTGGCTGTGAGGCAATCGATACGCTGGTATATAAATCGGCTGAGTTCCTGGGAGTAGTTCAATCGTATGTTTGACAAGGTCTGTTCTACCCATCGGTTCACTGGGTAAGGCAACCACGTTTCTGTACGAGGTCAGAAGGTCGAGGAGTTGAGGCGTATGTTCTGGGAAATCTGTGCAAGTGAGATGTGAGAGCATATCGGGTGAATGCGTCGGCGCAGATCCCGTAGAGTTAATAGTACATACACCGATTGGCGTATCATCAGTCTGAATAGTAGGAATTGAGGAATCCTGGCACACCTTTATGGCCGCTGGGTATACTAGGAAATCTCCAATCTTTACACCACTTTTAAGTTTTAGTGGAGCATTTGTGACATTGAGCAAGTACAGGAAGCATAAACTGTCCTCTAAGACTGTACACCACACTGACTCATAAGTCAAGCCATTCACACAACACATCTCAGGTAGGGTTAGTACATCCACTCCTTCTTTCGCACCGGCAACACAAACAGAAACTTTGGTGAACTCATGCGGTAACAAAATTGTGCACGTATTCGTTACTGCACGTTTCGTCTCTGCGTGTTGGAGAAGATCATTCAGACTGTGTGAGGTAGGTAACTGAGACATGTCTGAGTCAGCGATAGTGTTGTCGGGAGAGGATGTAAGAGCCATGTTCGAGGGCTGAGATGATGTATCAGGGAACATTGAGGAATTTATGTCCTTGCTCGCAGTCAGTAAAGGAATGATCTCTGTGTTCTCAGATGATGATAGTGGTGGTTTGGGCTGGGTTGGACTTTTTGGTAGTGATAGGGACAGAGGTGATTGAAGGACTGATTTGATCGTAAGAACAGGACGAGGACATTCCATAGTGTAAACCGGGAATCCAGAAATGTCTATACTACCACAAGCAGGTAATAATGCAATGGAATGTTGTGCCATGGTGGAGAAACCAATAAGGTCATCTGCAGGATACTGCAAGTCATTAGTGACATGAAATTCAGTGAGGATAGGGGGCAAATCTCTGTGGAGTTTGACTTCAAGAGTGACTCTTCCCTTAACCTTAAACTCTGAGCCGTTAACACCACATAGGCGAATGTCTGGTGGTTCTAGGAAACTGACGTGCCTGTGATGGCGATGAATGATTTGTAAGGAATTTTCGGAGATGAGATTTACTATAGATCCTGTGTCCAAGAAGAATGACGTTGGTATGTCATGACTGCTTCCGAGAATGACTAAACCCGAGGATGTTATGGGACCTACATGGTGGATGGGGAGTTGGGTGTCTGGTTCTACATGATATTGGTCCGATACGGGCGCGGAGCTTCCCCCGACTGTGGGCGGTTGAGGTAATGACATTCCTCAGTGGTGTGAGTTGTGCTTGATTTGTGGTATTTGCAGTGTGGATGACGTGAGCGGGAAGGCGTACGCTGTCTGGTTTGGGAGTGAGGACGTCTGTATGTATGGTCGCAACTGGATGCTCGATGTCCAGGATGACCACAGTACCAGCAAAGAATCGAAGATTGTCTGTTTCGTCGGGCACTAGATTGATCACGACCTGCGGTAGGAGAGTGATGTGTGGCAGGTCTGCCGCGTGTGGTGGGACGGGAGCGAGATTGGTCTGGGGTAGTGGAGATGTGACAGACTGAGGAGGCCAAGGGTTGGGTGGTGCCCTGACGCGTGTAGTTCGAACCTGTTCTTTCATGAATGGCTTTAGTGACCTGAATAATTTTATCTCCTGGATTGAAACCGATTTCCAAGGCGAGCTCTCGCTGTTTAGGAGTAAGCCAGTGAAGGAATCTGAGGTAACCAATTAAGTCAGCAAAGTTGGTGAGTGAAAGCATTGGAACGCCATTCTTGTCTTCTAACCATTTCGTGCATACCAGTAATTGGAGCATCTCGCTACTAGTTGCTTTCATGGCGGCGGCAGCTTCACAGAGCTTGGCATGTTGCGCTGGGACGGGCAAGTCCTCATCTAGTTGGTTTGGGAGATTAATGAATCCCATGAGAGATGCGGTATTTGAATGCTGGCAACAAAGGCTGATGAGTTCCGTACGAAAATCAGCAAAGGTACGAATGCTATCGAAATGTCCTGCACGGATCGCGGATCCGAAGTCTGATTTACTGTGATGCAAGAGACCGAGGAGGTAAGCTACTTTGAGCGATTCCTCGGTAATTTGTCTATTATTTATTTCGGTTTCGAGTTCCCTGAGGAAATCATAGACAGACCAAGTTGGGTCCTGGCCAGTAAATTTGGGACGATTGGCATCGTCGAGATAGATAGACTGTGGAGGGTTGGCCATGGCTGGAAGTGTAGAAGTGGCGGCAGGAGAGGTGTGGGAGAGAGAGAAGGTAGTGGCAGTTAAGGGCGAAGAAGACGGGGTATGAAGGGAGGCAGGAGAAGTAACGACAGTGGAAGGAGTAGAGGAAGAAGAAGGGAGAGTAGAGGCAGGAGTAGAGGAGGAGGTATCTGGATTTACGAGGGTAGGACGGGTAGTAAGTGATTCTGCGGGAAGTGAAATGGGAGTCTCATGTACAGGGCGGTGGTACTCTTTGCCACTGCATAAATGAGTGATTGTGTTAGAGTCGGCAGATGGGGTATGAGCAGGTGACGTTTCCGGGTCGAGAGGGCTGGTGGTAAGCGGTTGACGTGGAAAGTATGACATTTAATGCGGCAATGGAAGATGAAAGGATGAAGATGGATACGTAGGTGGAAATGTATGAATAACAATGAGAGAATGGAATACACTAGGTGTGAAAATATGAATGAAGGTGCGGGGATGAATGGTTTAAATAAAATGCGAAGGATGAGATGGATAATAAATAACGTAGGTGAAGATGAAAACGGGGTAATGGAAATGAGATGGAATATTTACAATAACCAATCTGTAGAGAAAATCGAGGATAATCTCTATAGAAAGGAAAGATATACTATAGTTACACAGGAGAAACGGGAGTGTTGAGATGGATGATGTGCAGGGTGGCTGGGCGTAGCTGGGCTGGGGCGGGGGGGGGCGGGGCGGGGCGGGGCGGGGCGACGGGGCGGGGCGGCGGTGGAGAGACAGCTAGGCAGAGAGGAGGAGACGCCGCGATGAATCACCGGCAGGGAGTGGCGGTCTTAGGAGGCTCCGTAATGCAGACCAGATGCAGGCGACGGCAGAGGCCGGTGGTGGGTGGTGAGGCAGATGTCGGCGCAAGGCAGGTGTAGAGCTGGTGAGCTGCAAATGCAGAGAATGGTGGTGGGCAGGCAGCGGGCAGACAGTGATAAGTGGCACCGTGGGGGCAGGAGCTATGATGAGTCCGGAACAGGTGCTGGGAACAGGTGCAACAGGTGCGTAGGTCGGCGACGGTGACACGTGCGGTCAGGAACAAGGCGTATGGGTGCCGTTGGTTGAGAGGTGAGCACTGGTGAGAAAAATGGTACAAGCGAAAAGCACAGCCAAGGTATAGAGGCACGGAGGAGGGGCGAGGCTGGCAGATGCGTGTTGTCGTGTATCTTGTTGTATCACTAAAAATCCAAGGAGACGGTCAGAATGTGATGGTTCGAAACACCGCTGCTACCAAATGTAACTTGCAATACTTTGGTGATAGAAACTCCGTGTACAAACAGCTAGATAAGGAGTTTATTACAAGCTCACAATAAAACAGTCTGCCCGTGTCGGCTGTCTGCTAAGAACTGATGCAATAACGCCGTCTTCAGGCGTGGGAAAGCATGCTGACCTAGCAAATTTAGTGGGGGCATGTATGCATTGGGGGGTGGACATATATACATCGGGGGTAGACATATTGTGGAGGGGGTACAGTACGATGACAGATTTTGCAGGTAATTCCCGCTTTTGTTCAACTATGGAGAGAGATTTCGAGTTGGGAGGGTCAGATGCACCTGTAATTAACCCATTCATTTAATAGATATCCTGCTCGCCCAAAATAAATAAATAAATAAATAAATAAAATTGTCTGGAAGCAGCAAAAATACACAAACATTTTTTTCACTGGATTAAAAAGGTTGATTCCTTGATCCTGGTGACTTTTTCCCCACTCTACAGGGTCCGAGAGAGGGACAAGGCGTACCCTTTTTCCAGGAGGAGGAGGAGAAGGAGAAGGAGGAGGAGGAGGGGGAGAAGGAGAAGGGGAGGAGGAGTGGGAGGGGGAGAGAAGGGGAGAAGGAGTGGGACGGGGAGGAGGAGAAGGAGGAGTGGAAAGGGGAGGATGAAGATGAGTGGAGGAGAAGGAGGATGGGGAGGAGGAGGATAGTGGCCATACTACTACTACTACTACTACTGCTACTGCTACTACCACTACTACTACTACTACTACTACTACTACTACTACTACTACTACTACTACTACTACTACTACTACTACTACTACTACTAGCGGACTGAGAGGCTTAACAGTATTTCATGTGTGTACCAATGCTCCCTGTGTTGACGAAACTTAATAATAAAATATCGATCTTGGAGTGTTTGTGGCGTAAGGGTCACTATATTATTAAGATGGTGCGTTTGTGAGAGGGAGAGGGGAAGGGAGGGAGAGGCAGGGAGAAGAAAATGATGAGAATCCTTGGAAGATGAAGATGAAGAAGAAGATGATGATGATGATGATGATAATGATGATGATGATGAAGAAGAAGTGGAAGAAGAAGAAGAAGATGATGATGATGAAAAAGAAGAAGAAGAAGAAGAAGAAGAAGAAAAAGGAGGAGGAGGAGGAGGAGAAGAAGAAAAAGAAGAAGAAGAAGACGAAGAAGGAGAGAGAGAGAGAGAGAGAGAGAGAGAGAGAGAGAGAAAGAGAGAGAGAGAGAGATTTTCGTCCTTCGGCAGCCTAGCTTAGTGGCAGTAAAAGACAATGCTACTGCTCTTCATCCTTTCCATAGCACTTCATCGTGACTAGCGTCGTATTCAAGCTTTAATTTAAGATTACAGCACAGCATTTAAGATGGAGATATGGCAAATTTAGGCCAAGTTAGAGTAAATTCAGTATAATGTCTCTTGATCTGCTCATTAACTTAGTAATCCCCAAACATTTTCAGAGTCCCCAGTCCTCTCGTCTTGTATATATCTCAAACTACCACTCACTGTCACACTCTGGCACAGTCTTCCCTTAGATCCTTCACACCCCTGCATTGTTTTCCTGTTTTTACTTTAACTTGGCCTAAAATTATCATCTCTCCATCCTCGAATGCAGTGTTGAAACGGTAGATTAACACTAGACATTGATGCTAGCCACGAAGTGCTGTGGAAAGGAGGTAGGACTGTGGCACTCTTTTTTTTTTTTTTCTGCCATTGAGCTACGTGATATAAGCTGCAAAAAGGATTTATCTCTTGACTAAGCTGGGGTAAAAATTGTGTAGGCACATTCTATCACATCCATATCACTATACCCACAAACACATCCTTCTTTAATATCTTCTAAATACTTCTGTGTGACAGGTAGAACACAGAGCAACGAGGTGTGTGAGGTGATCAAGGCTGGCTGAATATGTGATGTCTTGGGGAGTAAGATATTGATTTATGGTTGCTTGTGGAGGAGCCAAGGATGATGAGTGTCCTTGTATTTCTCTTTGATGTTTGGCCTGAAGATGCATGGCCATTAACGTGATTAAAAGTAATAATTATATGGCCAACATTATTTCATTTTCACAGTCTCTCTAAAGGTGAGAGTTAATTGTTTCTCTGTGGCTATTATTCTGTCTAGGTGTTTACTTAAGCGACAGGGGTAAATTTATCATATTTTCTTATACTCTTTTCACTCGAACTTGGCCCAGATTTTCGCCTTTTTGTAGCTTATTACACGTGACTCAGTGACAAACAAGGACAACACTGCAACTCTACATCCTCTCCCTAGCACCTCTTCGTGACTAGTATCATATTCTAGTGTTACTTTATTGTGACAACTTACTGAATGTGAAGTGATGGTAATTTTAGGCCAGGTTATAGTAAAAGGGGTATTGGAATTTTATCTATGAGTGATAATTGACTTGGACTGCCTATCACACAGACATCAGAGCACCAGTTTTCAATCCTCTGTCACTTTGTCAATAATGCTATGAAGGTATAATGAAAGAATACTCAAAAGGACATCTATTTGCAGGTCTATAATCATAACAAATTACACTGATGCAACCTGGTCTAGAATATAATTAACACACACACACACACACACACACACACACACACACACACACACACACACACACACACACACACACACACACACACACACACACACAATGTCCTAACACGAATTCGTAATGTTTACCATTATTCAAGGAGAGATGGGGAAAAAATCTATTCGAATGTGTGTGTGTGTGTGTGTGTGTGTGTGTGTGTGTGTGTGTGTGTGTGTGTGTTTTTTACCGGATCGGTCAGGATCACTTGATGGTCGTTATCGTCAGCTTATACCCTCCCAGAAGGGACTGAAAGCTCATATAGTCCGATCTCAAGGCATTGCTGTGACCTTAACACACGCACACACCCGTCCCCTTGCTCAAGGGGGACAGTAACCACCCACTTCGTCAGTGGACCTTTTCGCAACCTGAGCGAGGCGCGAACTCCCGTCCACCATATGGCAAGCGAGAACGTTACCACTGCGCCAGCGAGCGGTGTGTGTGTGTGTGTGTGTGTGTGTGTGTGTGTGTGTGTTGAGACCATCCTACGTTGTCTAGGAAATGCTGTTCGTCTTTAATTATTCGTATTCATACACTGTTATCGATACACATGTAGAGGTTGCTTCAGTATACCGATAGCTTTCTGCATTTACTGACAAAGGCATGTAAGACTAGATATTTTTCTTTTGTTGCTGTTATTGATGCACATGTAGAGGTTCCTTTAATATGGTTATTAAATTCAACATTAATTTACAAAAGTTCAGAGTTCTCCAACATACAGTACGCACAAAAAAAAAAAAAAAAAAAAAAAAAACTGAACAAAACTAAAACAAATAAGCGACTATCCTTTGCTGAAAAAATTGCTTTGCTGTATATTCGTATTTACATCCATTGTTTGCATCAGTAAAAGCGTCAGTGGAAAAGTTTTAAATCTTGTCCGTCTAATGGATTCACGTTTTCTGGGTAAAAGTGTCTATTGGCAGTCACAAAATAACGCCTACGTGTGTTTAATGCCTGGAAAATTTGAGAGAAGGGATGTAAGTTGGGGGTGGGGGGCAGCGAAATGGCAGGGGATAGGGCGACTTGAAGGCGACTTGTTTGCGGCCAACCCTTACGGGATTAAGGCGTCTGGCTATAGAGAGAGAGAACATTGCAAAGATTCATTTCACTAGGGCCTTTTCCCATCCCCCACTGACTACACAACCAAGGAGACTCTCACTTAAGAGAAACGTATTTATAAAACTTATTGAGTGGAAATATAATCCATATTTGAAGAGAAACATCATGTTAAAAATATGTCTTGGATACCTACAATGATATCTGTTTACCTATCTATCTATCTACCTGTCTATCTACTTACCATTAGGCTGACATTATGGACTGAAGAACTTAGGGGTAATCTCCAACGACCTCTCCAGTCCAAGAACACTTTCATTATTTCACCTTTGTCTCTAAAACCGTAGGGTGATCAGCTTCGGAGACAGATCTTGAAAGAATAAATGCCTCCTTTGTTAGTCCTGTTAGAAGCATGTAATAATATTCCTTGTAGGTCTACTTTTCGGAAAACCTCGCACCTCACGCACATCTCCACCTCTGCACTCATGACCCATCATCATCTGTGATCTCTGGCTGTTATCAGAAAACATTACGATTGTAGGGAAAAACTTGATGATTATTGTCCATCTAACTGGAACTGGAGGAGCACCGCCAGATGGGTCGTGACGGCAATGGCTATCTGTAAAGGCAGTAACAGTGCTGATAGTAACGTGTAAATATTAATAAACAACAATTTTTCAACAGTTTCACACCAGAACCCTAACATGCTCAGGATTATGAAAAAGCAATTTGTACGTCGACAATGAGTGTATGGTGAATAATAGAAAAATCAGAGTGCTAGATTTTTCTCCCTGCCTAGTGGACTGGCAGTGATTTTGGTTATAATCTGTCTGTCCGCATGTTTGTCTGTTAATGCTCTGTACTGTATGCATAGGTAAGCTTTTGGTCTACGCATCTGTGAGTGTGTCTGTCTGTCTGTCAGTCTGTCTGCTTGTGTGCTCGGGCTCTAAATATAAGTCTTGAGCAATAAACCCCATTTTATTTATTTATTTATTTTTAATTTTTAGGATGGAAGCTATTAACCATATATAGGTCAAAGTCGAATATGAAGGTTACAGGTTAAAGGTATGAAAAGAAGTTCCTCCAAGCGGCAGTTGGCCACATTATTTATACATCATATGAGACACACTAATCTTTCAAAAGTATTTGTAATCGAACTTTCACATGACTCATTGTAAAACCATCGTTCGCCTGGATAAAGATACTTATTTGATCGAGTATACTACAATGAACTTTAAAGTCTTCAGGTTGAGCCTTAACCATTGGCTTCACTTGTGTGTAAAATTGCACAGCCAAAGGTGACCCAGTGACTGAGATACGGACAAACAATGATTCATGTAGGAAGGGGAGAAGGAGGAGGAGGAGGAGCAGCATGGAACCTTTTCAAATAATTAAATTGAAAATTTAATTAATTAGAGGAGTAGGATGGCTCAGTGGTAGAGCGCTTGACTCGAGACTGTGAGGTCGAGAGTTCGTGCCCCGCCCAGTAGCTGCCTTGCTGGAGAGGTAGCGCTCTCCCATCACCCTAGCAGGGCTATATGATCTATCTAGGTCTAGCTTTGGGGAATAATCCCTTTGTACCGCCTATTTCGTAACGCTTTCTTGCTGTGCATTCAGAGAAGACAAGGACACTGCATACCCAGTACTGCGATATGTATGCCGATTTCAATGGAAATCCATGTGCACACTTTCCCCTTCCCGCCTGGGGGTAGGGGGGTTTCAAGAATACTCCCCCAGTATCCCTGCTTATCGTACAAGATGACTAAAAGGGTTGGTGGTGGGTTAGTGCCCCACCCCATAAAAAGAACTAATTAAAAAAGCGAATAAAGCGCCTCGGACCCGGACGGACCATACGTTGACAACTAAGGAACGGACAAAGGACATTCTTAGGGTGGGAACATGGAATGTGAGAGGAGTGAATGATGAAGTGAAAGAGAGAGAGATTGTTCAGGTGCTTGAGGATGCAAAAGTGGATATATGTGGATTGACTGAAACTAAATGGAGAGGTGAAAGGGTGAGAGAATGGGAATATGGTGTAGGTATATGTGCGGGAGTCAGTGAGAATGAGAGGGCAAGAGAGGGAGTATGTCTGATGATAAGCAAGAAGTGGAAGGAGAATATAAGAGGGTATGGAACAGTGGGTGCAAGGATTGTATGGGTGAGGATGAAAGTAGGTATACAAGCATGGTCGATTGTATGTGTGTATGCTCCAACAGAGGATCGAGTGGCAAGAGTGAAAGATGAGTTTTGGGTGAGAGTAGAAGCATGTATGGACAAGTTTGAGAGGAGCGAGAGAGTGCTGTTGATTGGAGACATGAATGGCAAAGTTGGGAATCTACGAGTGGATGGAGTGGTTGGTCAGTGGGGTGTGCCAGCTGAAGTAGATGGGAATGGTAGTGCTTTGGTGGACATCTGTGCTTGTAAGGGGTTGGCAATAGCCAACACCTACTTTCGTCATAAGATGATCCACCGGTATACATGGAGAGTAATGAGGAGGATGGATGGTGAACTTGTTGAACGAAAGGCAATGATAGACTACGTGTGTGTGGATGAGCGAATGAGAAGACAAGTGTTGGATGCAAGAGTGTGGAGAGGGTGGGGGAATGGAGTCTCGGACCATCACTTAGTGATGGCCAAGGTAAAGATGCAAAGAAAGTGGTTGAGGAGGCGAAGGGGAAGACAGGAGGAAGCAGCTCCTGTGAGAAGAGTGGAGAAATTGCAAGATAGTGAGAAAATGACAGAGTATAAGAGCATAGTGGAAGAAAGATTGGGAAGGTATGAGCTAGAGCAGATGGAAGGGGTGGAAGACGTATGTAAGATATTCACGGAAGAGATAGGCGCAGCGTATGAGGCGGTTTGTGGAGTGAGGAGGAGATGCAAGGGTGTGCAAGGGACAGCATGGTGGAATGATGAGGTGAAACGAGCTGTGGAACAAAAGAAGAAGGCATATGGTGAATGGTTGGCGAGTAGAGGTGGGGGAGAAGATGAGAGAGAGAAGAGAGAGGTATATGTGAGCAGGAGAAGGGAGGTTAAGAGACTGATGAAGGGGAGGAAGAAGAAAGTGGATGAAGAGTTTGGGAGGAATCTGAGTAAGAAATTGTTTTGGAAGGAGGTAAAGAAAGTAAGGCAGTGTGAAAGGGGAAATAATAGGGGAGTGAAAGATAGGAATAATAGATTGTTGGTGGAGAAGAGAGAGAAATTGAGGAGATGGAAGGAGCACTTTGAGGATTTGTTGAATGTAGAGAGTGAGAGCAGTGTGAGTATAAGTGGTTGGGGAATGGCTGGGAGAAGAAGATATGAGAGGAGCGAGGAAGAGATCAGTAGGTCGGAAGTAGTGGAAGCGATGAAGAAGATTAAGCTGGGAAAGGCCCCAGGAATTGATGGAGTGTGTGGTGAAATGCTTAGGTATGGGGGTGAGATTGTTGTGGAGTGGATATGGAAGTTGTGTAGATTGGCTTGGGAAGAGGGAAGGGTTCCAGAGGACTGGAAATCAGGTATAATTGTTTCTCTGTACAAAGGAAAAGGGGAGAGAGAAGTATGTGGTAACCATAGAGGTATTTGCCTTCTTAGTGTGACTGGTAAAATATATGGTAGAATACTCATTGATAGGCTTAGGCATATGACAGAGGAGCTAGTTGGAGAAGTACAAGGGGGATTTAGGAAGGGAAAAGGGTGTGTAGATCAGATATTTGTTCTAAGATGTTTAGTGAAGAAGTATCTAGAGAAGGGAAGGAAAGTGTATGCTGCCTTCATGGACTTGGAGAAAGCTTATGACAGAATAGATAGGCAAGGTATGTGGAAGGTATTAAGAATATATGGAGTGGAGGGGAAATTGTTGAGTGCTGTGAAGAGTATGTACGAAGGAGCTAGGGCTACGGTGCGAGTGGATGGTGAGCTGAGTGAGTTCTTTGATCTCAGTGTGGGACTGAAACAGGGTTGTGTGATGTCTCCATGGCTGTTTAATATATATATGGATGGGGTTGTAAAGGAGGTGCAAGGTAGGGCAGTGGATGTGGGGCTGGCCCTAATGAATGAGGATGAGATTTGGAAGCTTCCGGTGTTGCTGTTTGCTGATGATACAGTATTGTTGAGTGAAGATGAATGGGAGTTGCAAGGTTTGGTGAATGAATTTGGGACAGTGTGTTGGAGGAGGAAGCTGAAAGTTAATGTAAACAAAAGTAAAGTTATGGTGTTTGAAAGGAATGAAGTCACAGAGTGTGCAGTGAGGTTGGATGGTGAGGATATGGAGAATGTGAGTGCATTCAAGTACTTGGGTAGTGTGATGAGTAAGGATGGAACTTTGGGGGATGAAGTACGTGAAAGGGTACAGCAGGGAAGGAAGGTTGTTGGTACACTGAAAGCAGTGATGAGAAATAGGGAGGTGAGTATGGAAGTTAAGAAGTCACTGCAAGAGGGTATTGTGATCCCTACCCTGACGTATGGAAGCGAGGCATGGACCTTGCAAGAGGGGAACAAGTCAAGAGTGAGAGCAGTGGAAATGAGTTACTTGAGAGGAGCATGTGGAGTGACGTGGAGGGACAGGTTGACGAATGAAGAAGTGAAGGAACGTTGTGGGGTAGATGTGGATGTGGTTGAGAAGGAGAAATACACTGAGGTGGTTTGGACATGTGGAGAGAATGGAGAATGAAAGACTGACTAAGAGGGTGTATGTAGGTGAGGTGGAGGGAGGGAGAGGGAGGGGTAGACCGAGGATGAGGTGAAGGGATGAAGTTGAGAGGTATATGAGGGAGGGAGGGGTGAGTTGGGGGGAGGGTAGTCAAATGGTGGGTGACAGAGTGACTTGGAGGCGTTTTGTCTGTGGCCACCCATTGCGGGATTAGGGCGTCGGGCTATAGATAGATAGATAGATAGAAATTGGAAATGAGTTACTGATTACGAGAAAAGAACCCGTGGAGCAGCAACAACAAGGTTATATGGCACTGTGCATACTAAAATACATCCTTCTTTATAATTAAGCTGTCACGTCCCGAGGTTTTCCACACCTCCGACATCCCCTAGTCCCGAGGTATTTTCGAATTTTTTTTTTTTGGCTAAAACCTTCACTTTTGGTGAGAAACATCGAAAATTCATAGAGAAATCGCTCACCTGAGGTTTAAAATACCCAATCCAGGTAAGAGTTCCTCCTTACCTGACTGGGTTTTCTAACATGCTGGCACCAAAGAAAACGAGTTCTATGGGAGGGTAACTATTTTATCCACTCATAAACGGTATTTATTTATTTACTTGGTACGAATGTATATGTAGTATGAGAGTATATTGGTTTTCAAGCAGTAATAAAGGCATTATAAGCATTGTTTCACTCACTAACTAATCACCATACCTGACCTTTTTTTGCCACATTACCTGATCATTATTTCTGGCTGTTTCTTCTTCTAATGCTATGTAAACATTGTCCTCCACATTGTCATCGATTGGGGAATCACTCTGGCCCTGAATATCTTTACTAGCCAGGTCACTGGTAACAGGTCCTTTGCCAAGACAATGGCGTGAGGGGGGGAGGGGGGAGGTTATGCGGTGTAAGGCATTGTCCCTGCTTGGCATCTTGTAGAGGAATAGAGGAAGGTGTCCCGTGTATAAATACGAAAAATCACGTGCAAAAATTGTAAATTGTGCAAATTAGGGGCCTTGCAATTGCACGACGTACTGGTACGTCGCCGGGACTGGCAAATGCAAATCGTTGCAACGTACCCATACGTCGACGGGACGGGGTGGGTTAAAAAGTTATAAATGTGACTATTACTAAATTATGACGTCTACAAGCTGTGATTTGTGGTGGCAGGGACGTCGGATGCTACTAAAGACAAAGTATCCCTTCATTCACCACGGATAAATATTTTGTTGCTTAATTTTACTGTGTCGTCTACCTGTACAGTCAGCATCATTGTCCTGTCGCCTCCCCTGGTTCTTTTTTCCACAGTCTAAGATAATCAGTGTCATGAATTCGCAGCAACTGACACTGATGACACTGATCTGTGGCCAAATTCGCAGCAACTGACACTGATGACATTGATCTGTGGCCAAATCCGCAGCAACTGACACTGATGACATTGATCTGTGTCCAAATTAGCAGCGGCCGACACTAATGACACTGATCTGTGGCCAATAAAATGATCAGTGTCGGTTGTTGTGGCTTCATCTTATTATCAAAGTCTGTGGAGAGAGAAACAGGAGAGGCAACAGAACTCTTGATGTTGACTGTAACTCATCTGGGCTTGCTTTAGATTTGCATGACTGTTCTCTGCAGTCTAATAAATTTTCACTATTTTTTTCAGGTTGTAACGTAATGCAGAATATACTTTAATAATGAATAAACTTAGCAACATCCAATAACCGACTGTAGACATGTTTATATAATATTCGGAAGGAGGGAGGAGCTACTGCTTGGATAGATGGTCCATATTTTAGATCTCGACTATGGTATGTTCTGTGATTGTGCTGAAAATAAGTGTTGTATTATTAAAGCATTTCTGACAATTTCTGTGCTTATTTAACGTGGCCAATATGTCTATATACACAGGACATCCCACAGTCAATCAATATCTTTATCTGATTATCTGCGTATCTATCTATATACTGTATATCCATATCAGTCTGCCTATCCATCCATCTATCTATATCCGTCTGTCTGTCTCTCTGTGTCTGTCTATCTGTCTATATCTCTCTATCTATCTAACTATCTATCTATCCATGTCTGTCCATCTGTCTATATATCTATCTATCTGTCTACTTATATCTCTCTATCTATCTAACTATCTATCTATCCATGTCTGTCCATCTGTCTATATATCTATCTATCTGTCTACTTATATCTCTCTATCTATCTAACTATCTATCTATCCATGTCTGTCCATCTGTCTATATATCTATCTATCTGTCTACCTATCTACCTATTTATCTGTCTATGTATCTGTCTGTCTGTCTATCTACCTATTTATCATCTATCCCTGTCTATCTGTCTTACCGCAAGGAGGTTGGAGCGGGTCAGGGTGTAGAGTCCACAAGGCCTGATGGTCAGTGGCTGCTCGCTCAGTCTTATCAGTGTCACCACCTGTAAACACAACCACCAGCTTCCTGACTCACATCTGAGATCAGACTGTTTATATTTTTTTCATGTAGATTCACTCATGCATGTACTTAACATTTTATAAGCATAGTGAATATTGAAATGAAATAACATCATCAAACTTAGTGATCTTTGAAAAAAATAAAAGAAAATAAACTATGGACACATCATAACAACTGACGTAGAGTATTATCAACAATTTCCTTGCAAACCGGGTCTTAAATTGGTCCTCTGTTATTTTGTGTTTGTTTTTTCTTGGAGGCAACAATCTTGCAGGCTTTTGGCCTTTGGTTCCTTCTCCCTCTCTTAAAAAAAAAAAAAAAATCTGAACATGATACCTGCTCCTGCACAGTGCACAATATACGACATTCAGATATATTTTCAGCAATGTATATGATGCAGTTCTTTGAGAAAGAAAGCTGTTATACTTTGTGAAAAATACAGTAAAACCTCCCTATAATGGAGTAATAGGGGAGAAACCTGATCTGATGAAGCCATAAATCCTATATATCCAATGGTCCCACCTGTGCTGGAATTTCAAGCACATGTTTGAAATTAATGAGTACAGTAGCTTATTTTGGTACAAAAAATTAAAACGATGCCAGTTTTAAAATTCTTAGACCATAATTTCGTTCTTTTACAGTTTATTTCATATCCTTTTCATTGCACTTCTTCATGAAACACATGCTGCCTATTCCGAACCATTGCACCCATTTTAACGAACATTGTTCGTTATACCATATGAAAATCCAGTGGCATTCTAGTGTCTATTAATCAGATACCTGGTGCATTGAGGTAAGTTGAAGCAAGGTTTTTACTGTGCCCTCCTTTCAATATACCACTCTTTCAGCTGTTCCCTTATTTTTGTGAGTCTTCAGTACAGGTATTCCTTTTTCAGCACAAATTTGACTTAGAAGTGAATCCCTCAAAACAGAAATGCATGTGTTATTAAAAAAAAAAATGTTAGTCAGCAGTTCACCTATGCTTAGTTTTTTAAAATAGCACCTTTAGCATTAGATTTCCTAAAAGAAGGCAATGAAGGCTGAAATAGGCAAAATGAAACTTGAACAAAGGAGAATGAGCTCTTAGTACCCGTATTTACTGTAGGTAAATTTTCGTGTTTGGTCATCATTCATGTGATAATAGGATAAAAATAAATTCCACACACACACACACACACACACACACACACACACACACACACACACACACAAACACTAGGCACTGAGGAGAGGAGATGCACGTCGCCACCACTCCATACCTGGCCAACTTGGCCAGTGGCATTACCTAAATTAGTATCTTTATATGAGTCAAGCTCTGTAGCAGGTTAGACTAAATGGTGTTCTAATATAAAAAAGAAGAACTTTTAAGTAAGACTTGTTCAAACAGAAAAGAAAACAAAGTAGCAGAAGAATGCGCACAATCAGTTGATCATTTGTTTAGTCTATGACTGCGAGTAAAAGCAGAGGATGGAAGGATGTTAATTGAGATGGATGCAGTAAGGAAGAGATGGGCAGGGTATTTTGAAAGATTGTTAAATGTAGAGGAGGAAAGGGTGGCTGAGATTGTGGCAGATGGAAGGGTGCAAGGAATAAATGTGTTGGGAGAGTTGAATGATTCTTTGATCACGAAGGAGGAAGTGGAGAGGGCAGTAAAGGAGATGAAAACAGGGAAAGCTGCAGGCATGGATGGGTGTGCTGTGGAATGCCTGAAGGGTGGTGGAATGACTATTGTTGACTGGTTAGTACGATTGTTCAATGTGTGCTTTGTGAAAGGTAAGGTGCCAATTGACCGGGCAAGTGCTTGTGTGGTCCCATTGTATAAAGGCAGGGGTGATAAGTATGAATGTACTAGCTTTAGGGGTATAAGTCTGTTGAGTGTTGTAGGTAAGGTGTATGGTAGAGTGTTAATTATGAGAGTTAGAGAGGGTACAGAGTGAGTGATTGGTGATGAGCAGTGTGGCTTTAGGAGAGGGAGGAGATGCTTGGATCAGGTGTTTGCTGTGAGACAAATGTGTGAAAAGTATTTAGCGAAAGGCAAGGATGTGTTTTGGGCATTCATGGATTTAGAGAAAGCGTATGATAGAATTGATTGGGAGGCTTTGTGGACTGTTTTAAGATTGTATGGACTTGATAGTAGGTTATTAAAAGGGGATGAAAAGTTTTTATGTAAATAGTAGAGCGTGTGTAAGAGTGGGAAATGCTGTGAGTGTGTTATGAGTCCATATTATAATTACAAATCATAATAGATAGATAGATAAATAGATAGATAGACAGCTCTATGCGAGCCTGGGAATGGGAAATGATTTTGCCAGTTACACTGAGGAAAAGCTGACAACAGATTACGAAGTAGCCAGTAAGGAGACGATGCAGTTAGTTGTCAGCAATTCACCAGGTAAACAAAGCCTTGTTGACCATACACACACATACACACATACTCACACACAGGCTTCTAGAACTTTCCAACCACAGGGAACACACGTGATACGACTCCTGTTTCACCAGAATTTAGGAAAGAGAGCTCAGAAGGAAGCTAGCCATAGAACAGACAGGTCGTAGGGAGAAGGGCTTAGCAACTTGAGAGAGAGACAGAGAGAGCGAGACAGGGAGACAGGGACTCTACTCATACTCAATCGTGAGTGAGAGACTTGTTAATATTTCCAAGACAAATAAAAAATAGTCCCATACTATTCTTTACCTCTCCTGTCATTGCACGACAAATGGGAAAGAAGATTATCTACTTACAAAGCTACTCAAATATAACAACCGCTCGTCCACAAGTCTAATATATATAACTTCTCTACAAGTAACTACAAAATCTTTTATGACATTTGGTAGCAGCGATCGTATACGAACCTCGTCTATGAATCAACAGTGAATTCCTACAAAATATCAAGATTGAAAACAAGAATACCTCTCACAACCAACAACTTACAACCAGCTCCTGACAGTTCTCTCCAACCAGCCCCCTCCGTCTCACCGATCATCACGCTGATGTAGAGGTGAAGAGGTCACAGGACGCCTTGCAAGTAGTTTAACAAAGTACTGATACAAACAGTCTTGCAATTTCTACGACGAACCAACGAACTACAACCATCTACAATCAACTACAAGTAACAACTCTACGAGTCATCTATATAATCTTCTACGCGCACCTACAAGTAGTGGCAGTCTTCATCCCACAATGAGTAAATCACAAGAGAAAAGGACCGAAAAAACATCGACAAAGAAAAACAAAACAAACAAACGAAGAATGAGATACGACTCATAACTCACAACCACCAGACCTCACCCTCCTCTCTCTGCTACATCCACCCAATCCCCACTGCTGACGCAGGAGTCAAGAGGTCAAGACGACGAAGCAAATACCAAGTCCATATTCACAACTCATCTTACTCATCTTCACTCAAGTTACTCATCGCTACTCATTCACTCACCACAGCTACCAGTGTGGGAAGTCGACGTCATCATGCGTGCTTGCTGAAAAGACGCCACGTCAGTCAACACACCACCTGCACCACCACTCACACCATTCCCACCACGGTAAAAATTAGTGAGTTACATAGTTACTTCATTTATACAATACACAGTGATAGACAATAAGCTTCTGCACAAACATATAAAACGTGCTGTATAGTTACAGCTTAAATACACATACTTACTTCAGTTATCTGCATACCTCAAACACTAAATAATCACCAACAATAAATATTATACACTGTATATATTCATTCATTTATTATAACATTTATTTACTAACAACGAGTGTTACCATTTATACCTACATAAAATACGTGTTGCATACATACAGCTATACATTATTATATCTACAAAGTGATAAAGAAAATATACCATCACAGTTACTCAGTGAGCGATTAAAAGAACTGTATTAAACATTTATTAATTAAAGCTACCTAGTGGAAACATATAAATTAAGTTACAAGGTAAACTAGAGAAAAAAAATGGCCAACACAAATGACGTTAGCAAGAGTGAACATCTTCAACACAATCGTGAAGACAATGATTTCCACACAATGCTGACACACATATTACCCACGATAGGTACAAGTGAACAACAAATCAGTGTATATAGTTAATACTGTATATAGTGTATATATATATATTTTTTTATATAAAATAACAAAATATGGGACTATATAATATCATTTTCAGTAATACCTGTGCTAAAAAAGTATCCCAAGGAAATTAGCCAGTAATTATGCAACCATGAACAACATAGAAAAAGCGTAGACAAACGAAGAAAAACAAACTATAAAAAATCAATACATACAAAAAAAAAAAAAGAAAGAAAGAAAGAAAAAAGAGAAATAGAGTAAGATCATAGAACAAACAAATGAAAATAAGTGTAAGTGTTACTACATATGCCAAAATACCACATAAACTACAAACGATATGAAACTATTATGTAACTCCATATTATAATTATGTAATGACAAACGATTGCATTATGTTACACTTGCGACAATTATGTAACTACAAACGATATGTAACAATTATGTAACGACAAACGATTGCATTATGTTACACTTGCTACAATTATGTAACTACAAACGATATGTAACAATTATGTAACGACAAACGATTGCATTATGTTACACTTGCTACAATTATGTAACTACAAACAATATGTACCATTTATGTAACAGTTGCATTAACAAGATGTAACTTTTATGTAACTTTAACTACAATTATGTACCTACAAACGATATGTAACAATTATGTAACGACAAACGATTGCATTATGTTACACTGCCAATTATGTAACAGTTGCATTAACAAGATGTAACTTTTATTTAACTTTAACTACAATTATAAGGCCAAGACACTTATGTAACAGTTGCATTAACAAAATGTAACTACAATTATAAGGCCAACACAATTATGCATTACCACAATATTTTGTAACAATTCATAAAATGTTACAATTATGTATTACCACAATGCTACTACAGTGTTATAAGTCATACAACTATACCACAATTCTGTATTACCAGTATCATCATACAAGTTAGGTGAAATATTAGACATTACTAAAGTGATAACTCAATATGTAATGTATAACCTAGCAGTATTACCATTGCACAATTATATGCGTATGTCTGTTATACATACACATCTCACAAAATGTATACAACTTGTTTAAAATGTAATATTACTGAATAATCACTATTTACTATAAATATTATATGTATACAATATTATAATCAATATTATGTACTAATAGATTAGCATGTGTCAATGATAATTGCTGTCGGAGGTCCTTCAGCTGCGTGGACCAAGCATATGTTATGAGTCCATATTATAATTACAAATCACAATAGATAGATAGACAAATAGATAGATAGACAACTCTATGCGAGCCTGGGAATGGGAAATGATCTTGCAAGTTACACTGAGGAAAAGCTGACGACAGATTACGAAGTAGCCAGTAAGGAGATGATGCAGTTAGTTGTCAGCAATTCACCAGGTGAACAAAGCCTTGTTGACCATACACACACATACACACATACTCACACACAGGCTTCTAGAACTTTCCAACCACAGGGAACACACGTGATACGACTCCTGTTTCACCAGAATTTAGGAAAGAGAGCTCAGAAGGAGACAGGCCATAGAACAGGCAGGTCGTAGGGAGAAGGGCTTAGCAACATGGAGAGAGAGAGAGAGAGCGAGACAGGGAGACAGGGACTCTACTCATACTCACTCGTGAGTGAGAGACTCTGTTAATATTTCCAAGACAAATAAAAATAGTCCCATACTATTCTTTACCTCTCCTTGTCATTGAATGACAAATGGGAAAGAAGATTATCTACTTACAAAGCTACTCAGGTATAACAACCGCTCGTCCACAAATCTAATATATATATAACATCACTACAAAGGAGTTACAAAGTCTTTTTATTACAAATGATTGGTTTCCCGTAAGAGTGGGGCTGTGAGAGGGATGTGTGATGTCGCCTTGGTTGTTTAATATTTATATGGATGGTGTTGTAAGGGAGGTGAATGCAAGAGTTTTAGGTGGAGGTCTGAGTCTGGTGAATGTTGATGGTGGAGAGTGGAATCTGAAGCAGCTGCTGTTTGCAGATAATACTCCACTTGTGGCTGATTCAGAGGAGAGATTGAGACAGTTGGTAGAGGAGTTTGGAAGGGTGTGTGAAAGGAGGAAAATGAAAGTAAATGAAAATAAAAGTAAAGTGATGAAGTGTACGAGGATGGTAGATGGTACAGGGATGAATATAGTTTTGAATGGTGAGTTGCTTGAGGAGGTAGAGTGTTTTAAATATTTAGGGTCACATGTTGCTGTGGATGGAAGAATAGATGCAGAAGTGAAGTTTAGAATGAATGAAGTAGGAAAGGTGCTGGGAGGAATGAAAAAAGTGTTTAGATGTCGTTCACTTAGAATGGATGTAAAGAGAAGGGTGTATGAGGGTGTTCTGGTACCAACTGCATTATATGGGGCTGAAACATGGAATATGGGTTTAGCAGAGAGGAAAAGTTTGAATGTAATGGAGATGAGCTGTCTGAGGAGTATGAGTGGAGTGACGCGTATGGATCGAATGCGAAATGATGAAGTGCAAAGGAGAATTGGAGTTGTTCGGGAGATGGCTGGTAGAGTTGAGCAGAGGGTGTTGCGATGGTTTGGGCACATGGAGAGAATGGATAATGAGCGTTTGGTGAAAAAGATAACTAGATCTGATGTGAGAGGTGTAAGGCTGAGAGGGAGACCACGAATAGGATGGATGGACAGTGTGAAGAGAGTGCTGGATGCGAGAGGGATGTCTGTTGAGCAAGGAAGAGTGGCTGTGCATGACAGAAATAAATGGAGAGAAATTGTGAATGAATAAATGATGACGCAGCCCTGAGGGGATATTTTCCCGCATTTGGTCTGATCAGCTAGTCAGGTCAGGTTCGGGTAAGGGGATGAGTCTATTATGATGTGGCAGGGGTAAACCAGCTCTGCTGTCAGGCCATGCTGCGGATGTCACTGGTTGCACTGCGCAGTTGACCCTTGTGCAGTGTGATGCGGTGAGGATCTGTCCCTTCTCCCTTTTGGGGCTAAGATGCGAATGAATGTTTTTGAATGGATGAGTAAATGGGGAGTGTGTCGTCCTGTCTCGGCTACCTTCCTTTTCTTGGGGGAAGCAGCCTAGGTATATGTATGTATGTATGACTGCCCCAGAGAATGTAAGTAGTATATGTGCTTTTAGTACTGCAGGATGACCACATACTTTAGAAAAGCAAATTTGGAAAAGAAAAGGGATAAAGGTAGAAAGCAGGATGATGATTTCTACCATGAACTGGTTGAAATGGAGATTCACAATAAACTGATGGAATGAGTACACAGACTAGAGATGGCATTTCGGAATGAGATTGATGAATTAAGAAACAGATGCACTGGCAAAAGGAAGAAATAAAAAAATTAGGAAAGGAAGTCAACAAGAAAGACACAACCATAGATGAACTAACAGTGGAAGTGAGTACACTTAGGAGGAAAATGAGTGAAATGGCAAGTACAGCAGTCAACCACGAGAGTATTATGGAAGAGTTCAAAAATGATACAGAAACAATTAGGCAAGTAAGCAGTCTGATAGACCAGAGCAGTGATATTGAGGAGAAGATAACACAGGTGAATGAAGCTGTGCAAAGCTACAAAAATGATGTGGAAACCACTTATGCTGAAATGGTTCAAGTAAAGAAAGACTCAGTAACAAGGGTGGAAGAAAAAAGCATTAAAAAGGAAGTGAAAAGAATAATCCAAAATAATCCTAAGTTAGTCAGAGATTCGGTAGATATTAACAAATCTATAGTAATCACTGGTATAGAAGAGGAAGAAGTAAAAAACAAGATCTCAAGAGACAAAAAGGAGATGGCAAATGTAATGAACATATTGAAAGAAGTATCAGAGGAAATCTGTAGTAAAGACAGAGAGGAACACAAAAGTTTAGGGAAATACGAGAAAACCAAGTCAAGACCCCTAAAGGTAACCTTCCAGAGTGTAAATACTGTGGAGGAGATACTAAAAAATGCAAAGAATCTTATGGAAAAAGAGGAGTTCAAAAATGTATAGATAAAAAGATGCCTAACACAAGAGGAACTGGAATTACTGAAAGAGAAGAGGGAGGAAGCAAAAACAAAAAATGAGGGAAGATCACAGGAGAAGAAGAATACATTTTTTTTTTTACAAAGTAATTGGATTCCAGGGACGAAAGTAGTACATAAACAGGAGGGAATAAAAAGGAGGAAGGTAGTAGAACCAAGTCATGACAAGTATATAATGAAGATTAATAAGTTGATGTACTCAAATGTGGATGGAATGGTATCTAAATTATTAGAGATAAATGATTATGTCAGAGAAAATGAACCACATATAATATGCCTAAATGAAACAAAATTAACACCAAGGATATCAAATGACACCCTAAACTTAGAGGAATATATGGAGAAGAGATAGGAACTCAAAAAAAGGAGGAGGAATTCTAATATTAACGAAGAAAAATCTAAAAGTCAAAGAAATAGAACTGGATATACCTTCACAAGTTGAACTGATTGCAGTAGAGATCAATACATCTGAAGGGAAAGTAATTGTAGCCAATTTGTACATGCCACCCAGATGAAACATATGGGAAAGAGACGAATATGAGGACCTGGTGGAGAATACATTTCAGAGTTTAAGAGCATTACTACATAAAATGGAAGAGAAATTGGAAAGAATTATACTAACTGGAGATTTTAATACAAATATAAATTGGAATACACTAGATATAATAAGCCAAGAAAGCTGTTGGGACCAAAAGCTCCTGGATCTCATGCAAGAGTTTTCCTAACGCAACATTTGAGGGAAAGCACCAGAAAAAGAGGACTCGATGTACCCTCAATGCTAGATCTCATATTTACTAGGTAAAAAAACGATATTGACAGTTTAAGATATCACCTTCCATTCGGCAAAAGCGACCATGCAGTACTAAATTGAAACTTCATGATTGCATATGACATAGTTAACAGCAATGAAAGTTACAAAAAGAGCCTAAACTATAAAAAGGGAAAGTATCATGACCTAAAGAAATACTTCTTAGAAACTGATTGGGAAAAGGAGCTTAGAGAACAAGATTTAAATGTTATATTTAAAAAATTCTGTGAACTTTATGTAATAGGAGTCCAGAAGTACATCCCACAGCACAAAGAAGCAGAAAAGAAAAGAAAGAAATGTAAAAAATCAAAAGAAAAAAGAGATTTGTTGTGGAACAGATACAGAAGACACAATAGTGAAAGGGCATATAACAATTATAAACAGGCAAGGAACGATTATACAAGAATAAGGAGGGAAGCCCAATAACAGTTTGAGGAGGATATCATAAATAAAAGTAGTGATCAACCAAAGCTATTTTACAGTTATATCAGAAGCAAAACCAAAGTAAAAGATAAAAAACAATCCATTACGGACAAGGGAATCACCTATACACAAGAGAAGGTTATTTGTGAAGCCCTAAACAAGAATTTCCAATCAGTTTTTACAGAGGAAAAAAAAAATTGAGAGGAATTATGTGGAACATGCATGCCCACACATACTACCAGATATACAAACATCAGAAAAGGTAATATGGGAGGAGCTAAGTAATTTAGATAAAGGAAAAGCAAATGGTCCTGATGAAATTTCATGTTGGGTGCTACGTGAATGTGCAAAGGAGTTAAGTAAACCATTATTTTTAAATTTCAAGAAATCCTTGAGTCAAGGTAAACTACCTGATATTTGGAAGAAAGCAAACATTGTTCCCTTATTCAAGAAAGGGAATAGACATAATCCACTCAACTACCGACCAGTATCACTAACCAGTGTTGTAAGCAAGGTATTAGAAATGCTTATAAGAAAAGCTTGGGTAAATCATCTGGAACACAATATGATAACAGAAAGGCAGTTTGGTTTCAGAAAAAGAAAATCATGTATTACTAATCTGTTGAGCTACTATGACAGAGTAACAGAAACATTACAGGAAAGAGAAGGATGGGTGGACAGTATCTATCTAGATTTCAAGAAAGCATTTGACACAGTACCACACCAAAGACTTTTATGGAAACTGTACCATCAGGGAGGAATTCGAGGCAAACTGTATTGTTGAATGCAAGATTATCTCATAAAAAGAGAAATGAGAACAATACCAAGGGAAATTACTCATCATGGAAAGAAGTGACTAGTGGAGTACAACAGGGCTCAGTGCTGGCACCAATCATGTTTTTAGTATATATAAATGATATAGACAGTAACACTGGAAATGAAAGCTATCTAAATATGTTTATGGATGATGCAAAAATACAAAGGAGAATTACTAACACAGACTCTTGTAAAGAGCTACAAGAAGAATTAAATAAACTTCACAAATGGAGTATTTCATGGCAAATGGAATTCAGTGTGGACAAGTGTCATGTAATCAAGTTTGATAAAAGTGGAAAAAGACCTGATTGGGATTATACATTAGGAAATAAAACCCTACACATATCAGAAAGAGAGAAGGACCTATGTGTGATTATCAATAACAGACTATCTCTGGATCAGTGAGAAGGTATGGAACATGTATACACTGCTTGCAAATACTAGAATAGCGTTCACATACATAAATGAAGACATGCTAAGCAAGATAATAACATCATTCATCAGACCAACCCTGGAGTGTGCATTAGTAGTCCGGAATCCTCATCTCAAAAAACACATAGACAAGTCTGAAAAAGTTCAAAGGGCCGCTACAAGATGGGTACCAAGCCTAAGGGATCTAAGCTACGAAGAAAGACTAAATAAACTGAATCTACCAATAATACAGGAAAGAAGGAAAAGAGGTGACATGATTATGCTATATAAATGCATATCAGGGAAGGAGAAAATAGACATAAATGATTACGTAACCTATGGGGAAGCATCAGCAAGAGGACACTGCAAAAAACTGCATACGGTAAGAAGAGAGGTGATAAAGACGTAAGGAAATATAGTTTCCCAAATAGAGCAATTGATCAGTGGAATGCACTACCGAATGAAATAGTGTGTGCCAAAATAATTAACAAATTTAAGGATATGTACGATAAATATGGTTTAAGACACGGGACAGTACGAGCTTGACTCATTCCTGTAAAGATGCAATTAGGTAAGAACAATTAGGTAAGAACACACACGCACGTCGTACTTTTCATATCCACTTGTAAATATACAAATATCCTAAGGACAATACAAACTGATTTGTGAAACATCAGTAGCATAATGTCCAGTCTTTTAAGAGGCAAATATTAGAACGCAACCTTCAATCATGTTCTGACAAAGACATTAGTCGCCATCAAGTATAATTCATTGTTGCCTAATATATCGTTTACAGATTCACTTGTTTGAAACTAAGGCGCTAATTATCATTGCATAAAGTACAAAGGGTGTTTGAAATTAAAAGGGAAGGGAAGTGTACTGGGTTGATTTAAAGTGTTGGCAGTTTCTCACCTCCACTTCCACATGGGAGTCAAAGAAGCCAGCTTCGCGAGGGGAGGCCGCTTCACCCAAGATCCTCAAGGACGCCACAGCCTGAAGGGAACAAGTTATTCGCTTAGTAAAGGTTTGAAAACATATTTCTCTTTGATGTCCGTGGGTAGGATTGTAATTTATATCAGTATAAGTTTCTTCCTTTAAGTATTTGACTCACATTACTGAGGATGAGAAAAAAGCGCTCTGAAGGGCAATTACACGATAAACTAAGGTAATGGAAAGCACAAAGGACCTGCTAACCTCATCAGTCTTGCAGAGGAAACTGTACTTAACACAATGATTCCTTTTTGAAGAATAATTCAGAACGGAATGAGGTCAGAAATTTCTTTACCAAGACTTTTGGTTACGCACTTATTTCAGATAAATAATAATATAATCTGTGTTTTTTAAACGACTTGTGAAAGTTTTGCACAACACAAGACATCCTCAACCAGGATATTACTAGATATCATTTATTTGTAACTGTATGTATTTAATCACGTCCCGTTTCCATACCTCCTCCTGTAGGTGATCAGCCACGCTTCCCTGAACGTACATGGCTCCAAAACAGCCGAAAAGTGCGGCCAAATATATCCAATAATTCCTCAAAGGACCATCGATGACTGTTAGTAAAAATAATGTGACCAAACACCAAACTATCTTCTCGATCGTGGCACGATGGGGAAGGAGATGACGGACTGCAGGTGGCTGTGTAGGCGGTGGAGGGTTAGGTAGCGATGGCGGAGGCTGCACAAGGTTTTGGCTACAGGCACTTGGGTTTGGCTGTTCTTTGGGTCCCTGGATGACAAAAGATCCTTCAGGGCTACGTTTGTGCCTCGTAGGCTGGCCAGGAGCACAAGGCCAGCGCTCATGCTAAGTAACATTTCAAAATTCGTAATCATTCGCAAAGATACCACTGAATATACTAATATTAATGCCCCGAGACTGGATGAATTATTCCTACAGAAATAGTCAATGTTCCAGGTGAGTTGAAGCCACGTGGAGAAAGTAGAGTCAAGAAGAACCAAGACGATCCATATGATACACTGCAGGAGACTGGTCTTGCTGGCCTCCAACACCAGCAGGGTTTGAAGGTCAGCAAACAGAGTGCTGAAGCTGCGGCCTTTTGCCCAGAAGAATATCAGTGCCGTCAGGGGAATGGTGGCACTGGTGATGGTGAAAATAGTGTCACTGATCCAGTATAGGTTTGGGAACTGCGAGATCAACCACGGTAACACGGAACCGACTGAAAAAGATAAGCAACTCACTGAGTTTTAATTGTTGTTTTTCTCAGTTAATGGCTGTTTCTTACTTAACGTTCAATGGTACTGAAATTCTTATTGATAAATGATATTCAGCTTAAATATTCAGTGTCTGCAAACTTTGGTCACTGGAAATGATCCTAAAATCATGATAAACTTACATGTGTAATTGATTAAACAGATGCTAATGAAGGTCAGTGTGATGATGGTGCTGGCGAGGGCGATCATGGTCCTGTGCAGTGGCCAGCGACCTCCTCGGCCACCATCAGGCAGTAGACCCAACACCAAGGCCACCCACTCCACCGCCCACACCACCACCCGCAGCACGCCTCCACCCACATCACGCCTCCCCTTTACCTCACTCACATCAACACAACCTTCACCTTCCATCTGGTCCACACCATCGCCACATGTGGGTATCATCATGTTTGCTCTGGGGTGATATTTAAAAGATTGTAGTTAATGCTCTTCCTATTGTATCTTGTTCTTCATGAATGACCCACTATCTAATGAGCTACAAAAGAAGAGTATAGTGTGTGTGTGTGTATGTGTGGATATTTGCCCCACACTTGGTGGGTCACGGGCAAACAAAGAGCCCATCAGGGAAGTAGCAGATAATAGCTCTCCCTTGAGAGCATAGCTGGGCCGCCACGAAGGCTGACGAGGTGGCGAACAAGGCGAGGGGAAGGCGCGGTGCTTATGGCAGGCACACGATGGTCGAGGAGGGAAGGGGGGGACGGCAAAAGCACGGTGGACTGCCTGGCGCCGATGGAGGGGGCGCCGACAAGTGCTGCATGTAAAACCTCCCTGACGGTGCCCTCAGCCCCCAGCCCCTGGTGGAAAGGATGATGGAAACTCGCCCAGCTCCTCAGCAGCAGCAGATGGAAGCATGGAGGGGAGGCCCGGTCCCGGTTGTCACGAGGGCACAACCCCGGTCCTGGTGGTAGTGGAGGGAGGGTCGTCGGCCGGGTAGAAAAGGGCGGAGGAGCCTCGACCTCCTGATGGACCGACCAGGGCACTCCCTCAGGTGGGGGGACAGGCCCAACCCTCGGCTGGTACGGCTGCTGTGGAGAGCTGGTCCCGCCGGGAACAGCGTTGGAGGTGTTGCCTCGGCGGAGCTGGGCTGCGAGTGACCAAAGAGTATAACTACATTCGAATGCATGCTTGGTTTTCTATTAATTTAATTCACTAGCGGTCGAAGCAATACACATTCCAAGGCTATGTTCATTTAAGTAACATTCTTGACCCAAACAACAAAGCAACTGAAGCAAGGCAAAAGGTAAGACTGACCTGGGGAGCAGAGGTGGAGAGAAAGAGGCACTGTTGTCTGGCTGGCTGGACTCATGATTGCTGAGAACCTGTTGGCGGCTGCTTGTTATATTGATCTTGTTTGGACAGTGAATCGGCCAGGACATGAGCAACGATGAGCAAGGAGAGGTTAGGACTATACATAAATAGAAATATGGGTATATGGATAGATGAATATGTAGATACAGATAGACAGATAGTCAGACACAGAGACAGGTACAGTTAGAAAGATCGATAGATAAACTGATAGATAGACAGTCAGGTCGCCTTCAATTATGCAAATTTACACGCTCGATGAGTACACAGTAAAAAGCCAACCCATTGATTTCCAAGGCTAGTTTCTCCTTCGCCCACTCTCCTCATTAACCTTCTGCACACTGCCTTAAAAAAAAAAAAAAAAAAAAAAAAAAAAAGCATCTATCCACAATATGTATGAAACACTAAGGTACAGTGAACGAAGCGTACTGAGGAATGCATACCGATCCTCCCGAGATAATGGGCGGTGTTTCGTTCATTACCAAAACTGTCGTACCCTTCCTGGCAGATAATTTTTTATGAAGTTTACGTCACGGCTTATGGACATCCAGCCATCTTTGGACCTGAAGCCATGATATCCCCATATATATGTAGTCCCCCGTCTCTCAGAGCAATAGATATATTTCAAAACGTGTGCATAAATAAATAATAAATAAATAGATAGATAAATAAGTAAATAACGCCAGTAAGCCAGAGTAGAATAGCTGAAACTTAGATCTTCAGTTAAGAGATCCCTGTGTTCCCCTAACCAGTACCCATCAGTTCCACACACCAGATCTTTCTTAGCATCTCGTTTTGCATCACAGCTTGAGGATACCATATGTTGTACTCGTTTGACACTAACTTGGCCCAGTTTTTCTTTTGCAACTCATGTCAGGTAGGTCAGTGAAGGAAAACGACAGTACTAAGGCTCTACATCCTCTCCATTGCACTTGCTCGTGACTAGCACCATAATATACTGTTAATGTATTGTTCCAGCTCATGAATTAAGATGGAAAGATGGCAGTTTCAGGTCAGGTTAGAGTTAATGCAGTATAGTCACTGTGCCACCTTTGACAGTGATAAATATCCTCGCAAGAGGAAAATGGAAAGAGTCAAGTCGATTTCTTTTTTAAAACTTAACTCTGCCCCTCACCCAGCACCCTCTCTTCCCTCATTCCCCGTGCATTACAACTTGTGAACGCCCGTCTTGGAACCTGGCCACCTTTGTATGTGCTATAGGTATCGTTAAACAGGTACAATAGATACGGAGTATATTTATTTTTACTTCTCTTACTGGTGCACAGGTAAAGTTTGTTTCCCTATGATAATTAAACTACAATTACTTATAAACATAAGTAGAAATTCTCCTACATATGTCGAAAAGTTCAGTTCAAATGAAGGTATATACACATGTCTGGGATTTCCCTTTCTTGAATACCAAACTGTGTCCCTTGTTTGAACTGCAAGTGTCAGGTGAAAAAGGTTTACGCCGTGTACATGTAATGGATTTCCCTTTTCTGAGTAAAATTGCTTGTAAGTTACCAGAAGATAATATCTGTGTATGTTCAGTGCTTGGAAATAAGTAGAGGGTCATCTCATCAAAGTCTTTAGTCTTTCCTAATAAGCAGACAATCAAGAAGGTTACTCAATGAAAGTTTGTCAAAATTTAGTCTTAAAACTTATTTCACTCAACACCTTTAGCCGAGGGACATCATTTTAAATATTACACTCTTGATTCACATAACGAAAAGTTTTTTATCATAAAGGTAATTTTATAAAGAACTTTGAGTCAATATTTTATTCAGACTAGGGCGGTATTCTTGCGCGGGTAGGAAGCTTACTAACACCTCGCATAGCTACCTCCTTATTTCTGATTCTGTTCCGTTATGGTATCCTTGCGTACTATTTATGTGATCTGTGCCGATGTTAAGGGGATACAAGGAATAACAAATAAAAATACTGATGAGTAGTCAGGAAAATAAACCGATATGGAAGAGGTGCTAGGGGGCTTCTTTAACCATCAGGAATACGGGACTAACATTGGTTTCCTTATTTCGTTCCTGGCTGAAGCTGGACGATATTTACCTTCGCCAGACGTCTCAGAATCGAAGGGTTAACGTGTCCTCCTTTAGTCCTGTTAAGCGTCTTGTGATAATTGTAAGTCTTGAGAGGCACGCAACATGAGTCTTGACCTTTGCACACAGGACACATCAGGATTTGTGATCTTTGGTGTACATCAGAAAATATTACGTGTGTTTGGTGGAATTTGCAGGTGGAGGGATCATTTGGTACCCGCCTTGGAAGTAAAACTGAAGCAGCACCACCAAATGGGTTGTGATGGCAATGGTCATCTGTAGAGACAAAAATAACGTGTATGACTGTGTATGAATTACCAGAGACGATAATATTTCAGTACTGTCAAGCGAGAGTTCATACAACCAAAAATATGTAACTCCAGGATTATAATAATGACATTTCAATGGGCCTATTAGAGTGTGAAAGATTACAAGAGACTGAAATTGGATTCTGAAATACTGGCCGTGGCAACCCAGTTGCCACCACACCCCCAGGAGGAGACTACGGAGATGTAGACGGTGCGCGCAACATGTCTGGGTAATACGGACATAAGTTCACTTGGGCCGCGCACCCCTATTCCCCGGAGTGTGCCCGACGAGACCACCCCAGTCTGAGTGCACCACCTTTTGGGCGAGCTAGCCCTCACCAGGATCAGGGTGGAGCTGATCCTTCAGCTTCAAGTAGCACCCCAGCGACGGCCAGAAGCTTCGCAAAGCAAGAGATGGCCTGTAGCCGCTCTACCAGCAAGGAGACGGCCTGTAGCCACTCCGACCACGGCCTATAGCTGGGCCCCAGTGACGGCCAAAAGCCGCACACAAAAAAGACCACGGCCTATAGCTGGGCCGCCAAAGAGGAGACAGCCTGTAGTCGCTCCATCAGGTTCTGCTTACAACCCCTGCACAATCTGCGACAGCCTAAAGCTGCACAAGGGGAGAGACACGTACACCCCCTCTCCGTCTTCAGTTGTCTAAGAGGGCATGACACTGGCGATGGCCTGTAGCCACGCCACTAGGCAGGAGATGGCCTATAGCCACTCCTTGTCTACACGTCACCCTCCACACGGGACTTTGGCAACGGCCTGCTGCCGCGCTGACAGGCAAGTGACAGCCTGTAACCATTCTTCGACTGCGTTCCCATCAGGGAGTCAGGCCCCGGTGATGGCTGGAAGCCGCACTGACAGTGAAGTGACGGCCTATAGCTGCCCTCTGTCTGTTGCCCAAGGGAACCCAGCGATGGCCAGAAGCCACGCCAGGGAGGGACACCAAAGTCCCTCGTTCCCTGTGACTCCGCAGCATGAGGGCGACTTGCGATCAGCCCTGCCTACCGGTGGGAGCACAGGCCACTCCTGTGTCAACCCAGACTGAGGCAACCTCCAAGAGGAGGACTTCTGCCCCGAGTACTGATGGAGAGGTCTGGTGTTATCCCCCTGGGCTCTTATCCATCCAGTCGGTCCCGAGGAGGACCTCCACCTGACGGACTCTGGCCAGGAGTGACGCCGCAGCCCCAACCTAACGGCAACGTCATGGAAAGGAGACTGCAGCCAACGGACCTCTGAGAGTGCCCCCAGGACCCCGGGGTGAGACCTCACCCCTCCCGCCCTTCCTCCACCAGGCACCTGAGGGAGCGCTTCCAGGATCTGTTTGGCCCGAGTCCTAAGGGCCAGACCCCAGTTCCCAGCCCCGACAGTGAAGGGCCCTTCACCACGCCCAGCTGAAACCCTCGAAGAGAGATGACGCCCCTGTGAGTGGTCTCGTGGCCGCGGGACGAAGGGACTCCTGAAGGGACTCTGCCTACCCCAGGCCAACGACTGTGAGTCCCCAGGCCTCCCCCCACCTTCCCCTTTGCCCGATCAGTGACATTACATAACAGTGACTGTGATACATGGCTCCCACAGACTGTGAGTGAGAGGTAAAAACTGCAGTGTAAGTGAATAGTGAGATCCAGTATGGTCAGGAAAGACACTCGAGATGGTGCATATCCATTCTGCGCAAGACGAGAAGCAAAACTCAGTGTCATTGTTGTAACTCTGTGACAGTGCACATACAGCCCTCTGTAAATCAAGAAACAGAAATAAGTGACAATATACATATAACCATCGTTAAATAGGAACCAGAATCAGTGATAGAGTAAATACTCCTGAACTAGTATAACCAATATTTTGCCTTCTCACTGGAAACGAGCCTCCTGTGCAAGGACTGTGAAAGTTGTGTATTGCCTCATTACCCAGACTAAGACTCCTGTCTATCTAGTATCCTGTGTGATACTCCAAACATACCTGCCAGCCTATGCATTAAAGTTGTTTAGTGTATTGTGTAAACTGTCTTCCTGTTCCATAGCAAAGAATTTGTCAATATCCGTGTAAGGTTATTGCCCTGTGTTTTTATGCCCTGTTCATCTCATACTGTGTCTAAGCTCCAGTCTAGAAAGGGAACCCAGCTGCACCCTAGGCGTTCTTAGTACGGGAAGCCGACCCAAAAACGCCTAGTATAACAGATTTTATCTCGTGTGTACTGGGTTGGTCATGTTTCCGGCGGTGTCTGTCAGTGTCTGTGTATCTGTCTGTCCAAACTTCGGGCTGTAAATATAAATGTTTTGACTACAAACTCATTTCCCCCCCCCCTCTGCTTTCAACTATTAACCATCTCAAGGACAGATGTGATATATGAAGGTCATGGGTCAAAGGTCATAGCCATTGGAATGTGCTTTACTCAAGCGGCAGTAGACCATTCTGGGTGATTTAACTATTAATATACTGAATACAACATATATTGAGGCAGTTAATATATAGCCTAATTATAAGGTATAAGATTAAGAGAGTAGAGTATTTCTCATTAACATTTTTTTATATATTTCATTCTTCTTCGGTCAGTGTAATAAATAAGTAGATAAGTTACCGCAAGGAGGTTGGAGCGGGTCAGGGTGTAGAGTCCACAAGGCCTGATGGTCAGTGGCTGCTCGCTCAGTCTTATCAGTCTCACCACCTGTAAACACAACCACCAGCTTCCTGACTCACACCTGAGCATGAGGCTGTTTATATTCTTACTTGAATATTCACTGATACACCTACTAAACACTTTATAAGCATGTGAATATTAGAGTGAACTAATATCATCTGATTCTTTGACTTGCGAAAATATTAGCTTTCTTGAATACTTATCGTTAAAAATGACCAAGATATTTGTCAATAATTGCCCTGCAGGACACTGCATATCCGTATCACACCCAGGTATATCCCAGACAATGTACACTCTGCAAATATGAGATTAAGCACAGGTATACTGTAAGAAAAATATTCCCTCAATAGTCACTCTCCTAGTTTAAAACAC
The DNA here is from genome assembly GCF_032717465.1 of Coenobita brevimanus. Classification (NCBI taxonomy): domain Eukaryota; kingdom Metazoa; phylum Arthropoda; class Malacostraca; order Decapoda; family Coenobitidae; genus Coenobita; species Coenobita brevimanus. The sequence continues at coordinate 19,848,484 of NC_137001.1, read as the reverse complement.
ACACACACACACACACACACACACACACACACACACACACACACACAGTTCTTTATTTTCCATGACAGCCGGTAACATTTTACCTTTACATTAATTAAGACCAACTGATGAAGTATAAGAAACAAAGGATCCTTTCAAATCAAAATGCATATCTTAAAACGAAACCCTAAAAGAAGTAAAATCAAACTATCAATAGCCAGACGCCTTAATCCCGTAATGGGCGACCATAAAGAAATCGTCTCCATGTCGCCCCGTCCCCTGCTATTTCTCTGCTCTGCCCCATCTCCGCCGCTCGCTGGTGCAGTGGTAACGCTCTCGCTTGCCAACTGGTGGACGGGAGTTCGCGCCTCGCTCAGGTTGCGAAAAAGTTTCACTGACGAAGTGGGTGGTTACTGTCCCCCTTGAGCAAGGGGACTGGTGTGTGCGTGTGTGAAGGTCACAGCCTTGCCCTTAGATCGGACTATATGAGCTCTCAGCTCCCTTCCGGGAGGGTAAAAGCCGACGATCACGACCATCAAGTGATCATGACCGACCCGGTGAATTACACACCAGAAACAGCTACTGTGTACACATTTCCTTACCTCCTGCTGTAGATGGTCAGCTACACTCCCCAGCACATACATGATCGCAATGCTGGAGAAAACAAGAAACAAAAATGCCAAAAATATTTCAAAGGTAAGCCGGACACCAGCAAGAAAAGTGATAGCGTCACAAACATGACCATCTTCTCCACCGTGGCAGTGAAGATGGGGAAGGAGATGATGGATTGCAGGTGGTTGTGTAGGCGGTGGAGGGTTAGGTAGCGATGGCAGAGGCTGCACAAGGCTTTGTCTACAGACACTTGGGGTTGGTTGTTCTTTGTGTCTCTGGATGACAAGAGATCCTTCAGAGCTACGTTTGTGCCCCTTAGGCTGGCCAGGAGCACAAGACCAGCGCTCACGCTCAGTAACATTACAAAACTCATAATCATTCGCAATGGTGCCACTGAATATATTATAATTACTGTCTCTAGACTGAACGGATTATTTCTTGTGAAAAAGTCTATGTTCCAGTCGACATGAATCGACAGTGTGAATGCAGTGTCAAGAAGAACGATGACTATCCATATGATACACTGCCGGAGGCTGGTCTTGCTGCCCTCCAGCACCAGCGGGTTTTGAAGGTCAGCAAGTAGAGTGCTGAAGCTGAGTCTTTTCACCCAGAAGAACACCAGCACTGACAGGGGAACTATGGCATTGATGATGACGAACACTGTATCAGTGACCCAGAAAAGATTTGGGACCAGGATGATCATCCATGGTACCATCTCACCAACTGAAAAAGATCAAAAATTCTTTTGTATGTTATTTCAATTCTTTATTTTATAATTTTCTTTTAATATATTATGTTTCTGCAAATGATAAACCACTGAAATTTTCTGTACATATTTCTAGTTTAGCTTAGGCAGTCATTGTTTACAAACTCTGGTTACCGGAGATGCCGATTTCCTGCTATATTTACACACGTATCTGACGACGTAGATGCCAGTGAAGGTCGGTATGATAATGGAGGCGGCGAGGGCGATCATGGTTTTTCCCAGTGGCCAGCGACGCCCACGGCCACCATCAGGCAGCAGACCCAACACCACCGCCACCCACTCCACCACACACATCATCACCCGCAGCACACGTCCACCCACTTCAGTTCTAGTCTCCACTTCGTCTACAATCAAACCTCGTCCATCCTCCATCTTCTTCACATGCATTCCTCTCTTAGCCTCTGTCATTTGTGTTCTGAAATGTCTAGGAGGAGAGGGAGGGGGATATACTACTGAAGTGTTGAAATTACTCGGCTTAGTTTGGCTCATGAATCTGCTACACAGTCAGGAGTATACTCGTAAGTGCGTTTGGTCAGAAAAAGCTTACACTCAGAGATACATAGTAAGAGCACCAAATCTACAGGTCTGCATTTTACCATAAGATCAGGTTAGGTCATCTTGCCCATGTAAGAGGCCATTACTTTTGGAGACAGTTTTTGCATGCCCAGAGAGCATGTATAAAAACAAAATATCAATGATACTATTGACGTTGAATTTGTATATATGTATGTATGTTTTTATGTATGACGTATGCATGTATGTATGTATGATGCATGATATATGTAGGTATGTATGTATGATGTATGTATGTATGTAGCAAAAGTTCAAACCCTCAGAAACGCGTATTACCAAACTTTCCACACGCAATAATTGGGGTTCATTGATTTTCGAGTTTGGTCCAGATCGGTGTCCTCTAAGGGGGTGTTTAGACCACTCGGTGACGCCATTGCACTAACACCCTAGGTGGACACAGCAGTCTTATAAACCTCCAGTGGTTTATTACAGAGCAGGCAAATTTTAAAACCTCCCTGAGGTGTTACTGTTTTTGCTTATCCCCGGTCTGTATGCCCGAGCCGACCTGTCGACCACAAGTAAACATCTTCCTCTGTGGGGCCGTCTTACATATACTGTACAGTACATGCACCATGCAGGAAACCGGCACCCCTTTGTGATAAGCAGCACCTCGCCAGGGTCAGTGCAGGGTCCTTCCCCACGTCGAGGTGCAGGGAAACATGAGGATGTCTGACTCCTGGGTGGACGCCACAGTTGCTTTGCTCCCTCCAGGCTATACAGCGTCACCACTTGCTGGCTCCTTGTCAGCGCCTGACTGAAGTGTCAACGTGAAAAGCCAGTCAAATGGTTTGGCAAAATGATTATCGTTTGACCCTGAGGTCGCTGAGAAGGTGGACGTTGGGACTTGATCACTTTATTGATGAATAAAGATAATTTTTTTGTGAACAGCTTGAGCTCCCGTGCTATTCTAAGAAATCCTCTGTTTGGTGTCGATAATGCTTTGTGTATTTTCTTAAAGAAAAACTTTGTTGCAGCAGCTCTTCAGTCACACTGATATTAGTTTATATCAATGTATTGTTCTTGCTCGTTTTGCTCTCTCAAACACCAAATTTAGTCACAGTTTGGACCCCCGACATATATTCCCGAGCAAAAGATTTATCGCATCAGCAAGAAATGGAAGCAGGGGTACAGTAGCGAACTTTTTTGGATATCTCAGCCAAGAAGTTACAAGAAATATAGACACCACTTTAGAAAGTCGCATAAAAATCCTCAATTATTTTAATTTCATAGACAACCGCAATTCCCAATAGTTTTTTTTTTTTTTTTTTTTCGTAAATCAAGGAAGCGATTTTTTATAAGGCAGATTAGCGTAACAGCCAGCTGCGCAAGAAGTAATGGTCTAAGATTGTGTGAGTAGCGCAGCAGTATTTTCCGATGATTGCTGAGAGCAACCAGGTTTTGCCTTTTCAAAACAAATAATAACTTCTGGTTGGCTTTTTTTTTTGGGGGGGGGGGAATTTTAACTGAAACCGAGTCAGTACTCTGATCGACGAAAGAAACTCTGAATTTCTAATCTCTGATTCGAATTGGAGCGCACCGAGAGATTTGGTGAAAGTAATTTTTGTGAGTGAGCAAAAAGCAAAGTCATCATTAACCTGCTAGGTCCCAAGTCCTAGACCTAAAATTAATACAAGAGGAGAATTAGTTTTAGGAAGTGTGAGGGAATATTTTTGGTGTAATCTACTAAGTTCTTTTTCGTATTTTCAGGTCAGGAATTCAGAGGAAGATGATGAGCCACATGAGACAATGTTCAGCACTGCCTGACTTGCTCGCTGGCTCGCTCGAACACGTTCCACACTTTCAGTGTGGACGCCTATTACATGTTATATTACCAATACTGTTCCGGAAATTGATCCCGGGACTCGCAGATGAAAGCCAGGCAGTTTTTCACTTTACCACGACCAGGTGAAAGTTGTCTCACCTCGTCACATACTTATAATCAAGGTACCAACTCCCTCACTAAGGGCCTGAAAGGAAAGAGACAACCCCCTGGCAGAAAGCTTTTAATCACACCCACAGCATGTCCGGCAAGTCAGTATGATAAAATAAACCTGTACTGACACAGGAAAGATCTTACAGAAAAAAATTATACTGATGTACTTTGGGTATGATTAAAAGCCTCTACTTGCCCGAAATTCAGGGTGCTGTCTTGTCTCTTTCAGGGACACAAGTAGTGGCGAAGGCACCTTGGTTACAAGTCTGTGACAAGGAGAGACAACTTTACCTGGTCGTGGTACAATGCAAACCTACCTGGGTCTCACCTGCGATAAATGAATTGGATTCCCAGCACAGAATTGATAATATGTTAGTCGAATTTCCCATTATTAATACAGGTTTATTTCATCAGACTGGCATCAGAAACAGATATCATAAGGATTTCGTAACTGATCCAGTATATTTTTAGTTGTCTGCCTACGATAGGGTCTATTGGCATACCGTACTCGAGGCTCAGAAGGGCAGGGCATCGGAGCAAGGCAGTAGGTGAGAGCGGCCGAGCTGGGGAGCAGAGGTTGAGTGTGTGGGCGAGTGGCGTTTGGCTGATTGACTGGCAAACTCAGTTACATAATCTCGTCACTTCTTGTAATATTATTCTCTTGACTATCACTCCATCATACTCATAGAATAATCTCACCATTGAGTGTACTGTTGCTCTCATGGCACTTATTGCTATATACTCATCATTAACATCACAAAATGTGGGATTTCCTGTACATTCCTTGTCTGGTAATTATTTGGACGAGTTTCGTTGAGGGAAGATACAACTTGACTGTCTTAGCAAACTTCTTCA